>NC_084996.1:17399966-17524966 GCF_963854185.1 Sardina pilchardus | reverse complement strand
ACACACACACACCCAACACACACACACACACGTGGTGGGTTTATTTGTGGCCAACTAGGGCTACCTTTGCGTGTGTGTGTGCGTACGTGCGTGCGTGCGTGCGTGTGTGTGGTGCTGTTGGCTCTGATTTGTGATGTTTGGTGCGGCCGGCTGAATGGCGAGCGGTAAGAGGAGACAGGGCCACTGTGGCGTGCTCCCTCGGCCGGCGTGAAATATTCATCAGCTCCCTCGCTGGAGTTTCGCCCGTCGTATCAGTCCATCTCTGAGCTCTCTGCATCCCTCGCTCTCGTTCCAGTGGTTTTGCCCTCTTTTTATCTGTACTTTTTCAGTTTCTATCTTTCCCTCTATCATGTCTTTCATCTGTCTCTCTTCTCTGTCTCCTCTCCTCCCGCCCCGTTCTCTCCCGGCCTGGTGAGAGTGAATATTCTTCTGGACATCCGATGGAATTCCACCTGAGCACACATCAACTTGAAACCTTCACCTACACTCCCTTTCTCTCTCTCTCTCTCTCTCTCTCTCTCTCTCTCTCTCTCTCTCTCTCTGTTCCTCTCTCATACACACATTAGCACATACACACTCACTCACTCACACACACAGACATGAACGGGTACTACAAAGAGACAGGTGCACCTGCCAGTGTACACAAAAAAAAAACATGTCCTCATTTGTCTGTGGCTTTTCAGCAATTGTCCAGGACAGTCAGGTTCAACTACGCAAATAGTTTCCCCCCGTAACCAAAGAACGAGACAGAAACAGAGAGAGAGAGTGAGAGAGAGATAGAGAGATAGAAAGAGAAGGGGAGAGCGAGCGAGAGATAAACTATGGGTGTGTCCCACCTGCGTGTGAGTTGGTTTCATCAGTGAACATTTGAACCTGACATGCAGGCATCCAAACAGCATAACAACAGATAGACAGATAAACACATTCACATTTCACATGCTGAATGTCTCCACGTTAGGACACAATACCTCAGACTTTCAGTGTCCTTATCTCACAAGCACAATGTGTGTATGCTTGTGTGTGTGTGTGTATGAGAGAGAGAGAGAGAGAGAGAGAGAGAGAGAGAGAGAGAGAGAGAGAGTCTAAAGAGACAGAGGAGACACCTTGGACTGATGGCCGAACGTCCAGTTGAGAATTTGGACGGGTCTGGCAGGGCGGCTCCGCTCGGCTCCCTCTGAGATTATTAAAATCGGGATTAAGAGCAGACAGACAGCTGGACAGTGGCAGCCCGCAGATGAGCCCAGCCGAGCTGATGATGAGCCACTGCGGAGGGCAGGGTCACTGAGGACTGCTGGCGCAGCACAAAGGTGGACAGTGCCCTCTTGTGGCCAGTCAGGGATAGTGCAACTCAGAGAGCCCCACTATGGAGATGAAATGGCAAAATGAAATGGCAGTGACTCCAGATGGAACAAGGGCAGAGCCCACATCCATCACTCTTCAGCCAGGCTGCAGTATTAATTGAAATAGATTCATCATATGCAGCATGGAATTTGAATAATTCATTATTCCTCTTTTAAATTGAAGTAATGGTGAGCTGCTGATGATGGAGATGGCGCACTTCTTTATACGGTGTTGAACCTCATTTATAATTATATTCCCCACATTTATACTCTGGAAGACATTTGTCATTTTACTAAAGTAAAGGGCCCCTTGCTTTACTGTTGAAATGCTTTCTGACAACATTGCTGTCTCATATTCAACCTCTCCAGTGCAACTATTGTGTTATTATGTGTCACTACAGTAAGGGCCCCCTACAAATACTGTATTTTTCCTTAATAGCCTGAAGAAATAATACAAAACAAGTTAGTTAGTTAGTCTTGTGACTGTATAAACCAGTAGAATGTTGCACTGTCAGGTTTTTAGCGCAAGGTACAGTAGCATGGGACATGTCTTTCCAGATGTGCAGCATTCCTGACATCTGTTTGATACGATCACACGGTAGTGAGTATGCTCAGGTGCCTTATCCTGTTTGGGCACAGGAACGTGGTTTCTGTGGCAACAGAGACTAGCCTTGATTATATCTGATACTTCAGCATGTGTGTGTGTGTGTGTGTGCATGAAGAGAAAGAAACACAGACTGTGAACTGAGTGCTTATGTAATGCTCCCTTGTTTTGTTTGGTTTTACAGGTGCACAGAATGAATGGAATCTCAAGACCACCTTTCCTTGCGTGAGTATCTGTCTCTTAGGATTCACTGTGTATAGGCCTTGTACGATAGCCGTTACCTAATTCCTAAATGCTGACACTTTAGATTTATTTTATTTCTTTGTCAGAGGTTGGTTCTTAACAACATACAATAAAAACTCTTCCAGAAATTTCTGTAGGGGTTCTGACCAGAAAGCTTCTGACTGTGGAGGAGGATCAGTAGCCAGCTGCATTCACTCCTCGTCATTCAGTATCACTTTACTCAAGCCTTCTGGCATGGAAGACATTACATGGTCATAAATATGTCAAGGCAAACACTGTAATAAGTCATCAGGACAGCTGATGTAAAGCAACATGCCAGTCATTGTCATCACAACTCTCAGAAACTGTCAAAGCCACAATAGCCTATTACAACAAATGCACGTTGGTTACTAACACACAACAATTATTGATAACAGTGGTGTGACACATTTATAGCATTGAGCTCCATCTGTTTTCGTCGTGTAAAGTAAAGATGTAAAGTGTTGCTGTGTTTTGAGGGTTCTCCTGGAGGGAGGACTCAAATAACTACTGTATATGTCTATGTTTTTCTGTAATTATTAACGGTGATAGTGATACTGAAAATGCACTGTAGACTTGTCCTGGGAGTGTGCAGACAGGCACCAGAGCCAGGCCTCGGCTGGACACAGCACGCACAGCAATTAAAAAAGATGGACTGGCTGACTTGTATGGATTTGTGGAGAGATGTTTTGAGTCCCATTATGTGTGGTTGTTTACGACCTGTACGGTAACACACGTTCACCCCTGTCCCCCAACAGAGGAGGAGGGAACCCATTTGCTACTGTCCGCCTGCGGCCCACCGTCACCAATGACAGATCGGCCCCCCACATCTGAGTGGAGCCCAGAGACTCAAGCACGACGCAGGGACTGATTTGGACCGATTCGGACGTCTGTGGAGAGAGGCGATGTCAAAGATGTCAAGTTTTGTGTTCATTTGTATTGTTTAGAGTAGACAATGTAACTGCTGTATACAATCGGTCTGGCACTGTGAGCGGAGTATATTAGTACATTTATTTATGTAACTTTTAAAGAGATACAGTATATGTATATTTTGCAAATCTTTTTGAACATCAGTTCTGACATTGCCACTAGTGATACAGGCAATGTATGCAACAAAAGCAAGTTGACACATATCTAAAATTGTACATTCCCTCTCTATGTAGATAGATTTGACCTGTACCTTGTTGAAGTTGAGTAACTGTTAAGGATATAATGTTGCCATAGGACAAATACTGAATGTATACTGTATGTGGGGCTGACATTGAATGAATGGCCCTCTGATAGTGTTGCTAGTGTTGTTTTGATTATGTGCTTTTTCTGTTGACAAACGATATTTTAAATACCTACTGATATCTATGATGCACACATGGGCTCGAGATGGAGAGGCATATAATATGAGCACACTGTAGCAAATCCTCTACTCTGTGTGCAGCAGGAATGTATGTGTGTGTTGGAAGCGAAGGTAGGACTGGGACACAAAGCCATCGCAGTTCACAGTCGTGACTTGTGACATATGATGCTGAATGAAGAGACTGGGCAGGCCTGGTTGTCTGAAATGACTGAGGCGGCTTTTGTGAGACTTGAGCTCATCCCTTTCACCCAGGATAGATTAGGGGATCTACTGAACTTCTCTCATGGAAGCACACACAGTAGCAGATATATACAATAGAGCCATGCTTTGTAAATGTGTTCTCTGCAGCATGGACTTCATTTAAGTGTTTCTTTACTTTCAACAGCACTTGTAGTTTCTGTGCCATGGCCCAGCTATTCAAGTACTGTCTGCATACATACGGTTCCAGACAAAGATGTTAGACCTACTGTACTACACTCAGCCAGTCCTTCAGTTTATTAGGTGTTTTGGCCTACTGTGGATACTTTTGAATGTGTAGGGCAAGATTTGATCCACATCTTTCAGTTTATTAGGTGTTTTTGCTTACTGTGGATACTTTTGGATGTGTACGGCTAGATTTGATCCACAGTGTGAAGAGCACTTTTGCCTTAACCTCTACTGTACTTCACCCCTGTATTTTCGTCCACCCGAAAGACGTGTTGTGCAGGTGCAAAGTTAACACTGTGTTTCTCCCTTCATTACATTTGACTGCCATTTCAACTCGGCACTTCAGGGAAGCCATTCAGAGGCCTAGTGCAAAGCTTCTTTTGATTTTCTCTTGCTGCTGTTTATCATGTGACGTTAGGTTGCATGCTTGCTCTATCAAGACACAAATAAATGTTTTATTTCTGCAAAGGTGGATGTTATTCCCGCATAACTGATTATTACTGGTTATTAACATTATAACTAAGAGACGAAAAATTCGCTCTTCGTTCTCGAGTGCATGTTGTAAAGATGAGTCTAAAGCCTGTTATTCCAAGATAATGATTGCCGTATTACTCTGTTTGGCTTTAACCTGGACAGAAGTACATAATGAGACCTTTTCTGTCAGAATAATGGGACATACCCAGCCTCATTATCTGTCCCTAGACTGCCTGTCCAGATATATAGAGTCGTTAATGTCCTCAGGGGATAATCTTTTTTAAAAGATCACTTCAGAGTCATTCAAGTTGCACTCATATACTTTAATTTACAGTATTTCTCTCATATAAAAAGTGCGGACTGATCATGACGGCATGCACTGTGTTCTGAAGGAGACTGAGCAGAAAATTAAAATACCCTTTCATTAAACTTTACAATTAGCAAGCCTTCCACACACACACTCACACACACACACACACACACACACACACACACACACACACACACACACACACACACACAAGGACATGAGCGACAAAAAAATAAGACATTTTTTTCCAATTGATTCATGATGAACACAACACTTTTTACAGTCATTACCAAAAATAAGCTTCAGTTTACATCACCTAACAAAAAAAGCAAACAAAAAAATCATGTGCATTGAAGCTCATCTGGCATGCGGACATGGCGTGACTTAGAAATGACTTTATTGCAACAACTGTAGGTTTTCATTTGCACAGCTACACTGGCAGTTTACCTGAAGGCTGCATATACCATGTACAGACAGACAAAACATTATCTGAAAGCATCATCCATTTCATACAAATGCTAAATGCAAATATCAGTGCAGTGCAAGGATTATTATGGCCCCCAAAAGAGAAGAAACAGGCAAGCGCTGTTTCTAAAAAAAAAAAAAAACTATATTTGTATAAACTTGCAGTGATTTTTCGAGATAAACAGCGTCTAATCAAGCAAACTGACTTGTAGAAAAGGACAGTAAATGAGAGGACCAACTCTGTAGAAGTAACTGAATCAGTTTAAGAAGATTTTCTAGATAAAAAGTAGGATTAAGAAGAGAGGCCTCGGGAAGAGAGAGAGAGAGAAGAAAGAGAGAGGGAGAGAGAGATGAACAGCAGGTTTAGTCCTTTGAGTGGTGGACTGCATGATTGCTTAGGTGTACAACACCATTTTGGCCATAAACCTCCCACACCAAGGGAGACACATGACTGGAACAGCTTCTTGTTCCCTTTTCCCAGAACACACTGGTCAGCGGCAATAGTTCAGATAACTGCATAGACCGGAGTGACCTGCACATTTTCTGTTTAAAAAACAAAAAGAAAAAAAAAATGGCCGACATGATGGTCTTCGTCTAACTTCACTTCTCCTGCTAGTCACTCCAATGAGGTGCGACAGCAAGACTCCTCCCCCCTCCACCTGAGTGCTAGTCCAGTGGGTGGGGTTATAGTCCACATCCTGCTGAGGAGAGCAAAGATCTCAAGCTCCATTCGCACAATCACACTCTGACTTAGTAAAGGCACCAATGATTGGATGAGAGAGAGGTCAGGATTGGGGCAGCTAATCACCGAGTTGTCGATCATTAACATTGTCTCGTCACGTAAAAATGAACAATAAATGTATCATCACATGCATCTTAAAAAATAAGATTCTCATTATCAATAAATGGTTGTTTTTTTTTATGCATGGCATTACTGGTGTGCAAATACGATTGAGAAAATAAAGATAAAAGCATGGACAAGAGGGGCCAGGTCTGGGCCAGGTCTGGGCCCCCGCCGCCGCCGCCGCCGCCATCACTCTGGCCGCTGCTCCGTTTTGGTCCTCGGTGGCTCTAGCCGAAAGTGGCACCACAGTTGGGGCACCTCCGCTGGCGCAGGGCGAGGCAGAAGAGGATGCCAATGGGGAAGAAGAAGATGGCACACAGGATGCCCAAGCAGGTGAAGTCGTCCTCCAGCACCCCAACCCTGAGGAGAGGAGCCACACAAACATACCCTCTCGTCTCTGCTGGCTTCACACGTTTTACAGCAACAGTAGGCAGAGACTTCACCATTTCTGAGGCATCATCTATAAATGTGACCCTGCAAAGCGAAATCAGTCGCTTTGCGCACGATGCTATTTTGAGAAAATCCACAATAAACAAACTTCCAGGTTAAAATGTTGAATTTCAAGTTTTCGCATTAATTCGACAGTAAACAGTCTACAGTTTCATATCATGAACTAATTTCACGGAAAACCATACGTTTTGACTGTTTAAGCCAGTGAAGATTCAACACATTAGCAGTCATTCCTGTTGTCCACGCTGCTTAAAAAGGTGATTTCTCCTCTTCTGGCATATTGTGACGGGAGAACCATGTCAACTTTGGATGCAGTTATCTTAGCGATAGTTTGTGTAATACCCTCGATATACAGATCATTGGAAAGCTTAGTTTATGGCCGTTCATGTGAGCATAATAACTTAATTTTGCAAATTTTAACAAAGCGACTGGTTTCGCTTTCAAGGGTCACAAATGTGCTTTGATGGTATATTGATAAATACGTCTTTTCCATTTACCAACCACGCTACACACTACTTAAGTCTGGGGTACTGATGGGTAGCCTGACTCTCGCCAGACCCTTGTAGTTCCGCCATGCTCCACCAGAGGCGTTTCGCTGAGCTCCACACAAGGGTCTGGACGCGAGGGCAATCCAAACCCCTGCCAGTGATCAAAAAATGAACAACCAATCAGGAGCGCCGAAGCGAGTGTTTGATTCAAATAACAATGGCGGCACGCAGCGAGGAGTCTTGTGCTGACATTGATTCTGCTATTTCAACCGTTTTGTCGAATCTATCGAGTATTCATTCTTTAAAAGATTAACAGAGAATAGTTTTGAAGACATTTATTGGTGGCAAGGATGTTTTTACTCTTCTTCCGACCGGGTTTGGCAAGAGCTTGAAGAAGCCTAGCACGTCATGCAAGATAACAGGCAAGTGGTTTATCAAATCACATGCGAGGATGTTTTACAAGGACCCGCCTTCATAAATACATCTCCTATCGAGAAGTCCCAGATCCTTGTGTGAAGCAGACAGCGAACTACAGGATCTGGCGAAAGTCAGGTTAACTGATGGGACCACCCAACAAAAATATGCTGTATGCTTTTACGGCTTAATATTGACAACTACCAAGAGACACCTGTTAGTATAATAATAGCATATTATTGAACAAACATTATATGCTAGGCAAGATTTTGCTGGTGTCAACTGTGGAATTGTTGGTTTTTGAATGTTCCTTAGGTACTTGCTAGTTTTCTATTAGAACTATTTACTA
Organism: Sardina pilchardus; assembly: GCF_963854185.1. Taxonomy (NCBI): domain Eukaryota; kingdom Metazoa; phylum Chordata; class Actinopteri; order Clupeiformes; family Clupeidae; genus Sardina; species Sardina pilchardus. The sequence goes on along the minus strand of NC_084996.1, from coordinate 17,517,190 downwards.
CTACTTAAACTGAGCAGTCTGAACTTTATTTTAACAGCTAGACCAAGAAAGGATGAACTATGAACAGCTGTGTTACATGCTGCAATAGCAAAAATAATGTGTGAGAAAAGACATTAAGAATTAAAGTAAAAAGTTTAAGTGATAATTATGATGATTATGGTGGCAGGCCATATGTAAACACAATAATGTGACTTTCCTGATACTTAAAATAAGTAAGGTACTGGAGTACTAGGCTTGGAATGCCGTAGCTAAAAGGGAACAGAAAGTTTCTTGGTTTTAAAGCCACTGGCACAGATGCATCACGAATGACTAAACAATAGAAGAAATTATTTTATAGCGCACTCTTCTTGGAATTCAAAACTTGCTATTGCTGAACTTCCATGAATTGCAATATCACTCTAAAATATTTGTTTTACCTTGTCATTTGTGGTGGATACGGCAGTTTGTCCAAATGTTTTCACACAAAATATATGCAGGCATTCATATGCTTGGACATGTGAGACATCTGAGAGGGGCTATGAGGTTGACCTAATGAGAATAATGGTCTCTACAACACTTTTACAGATTTTATACTCCAAGTGTTGCTTCTACAAGTGTAAGACGATTTCAAAGACAACAAATGCCATTTGGAGATGGCCAATCCATCCAATTTTTGTAACTGAAAGAAGTGCAAAGTGACTGTCCTCCCGTAATGAGACTAGTGGGAAAAGGGGGGGGGGGGGGACAGCTGGTTTAGGTTGGCTAACAATGTAATTTATCACTTTTCCCAGTTGAAGAGGAAGTCGTCAGCAACAAATTCGCTGCTTCTGCATCACATCTAGAAAGTCGAGAATTATGACACGGGGAACAAACCGACACTCACATGGTTGCTGCCATAACAGTCACATGAGTGATGACTTTCAACCACAGCATGACCAAGAAAGTAGACAAGACAAGTCCAATAGAATTTCAAGCGAGGTGAATCTAACACTAAGCCTTAATATCTAAATGGTTTTTAAAAAAATAGATAAATAAAAAATTAAAAAGGAACTTTTGTGCAAGGTAAAAATACACGGTTTCTGATTACATAGCAACACATGGTTTTAAACAGGAAATAAGCCACCCGCAAAAGTTCTCTTGTGACACAACGGTTGGCTCCAGTCACTGTGTTTCGGTTAAACAATGACTCAGTGAAGATGAACTCTGTGATGAGCACTCAAAGGGAGATGCCACTGGCAATAGTCATGTAGCTTAATGATTCATAAAGAACTCCTGATACACTGAAATATCTGACTTTTACCATATGTGTGACTCCCTGAACGGCCAGAAAACTCAATACACTTTTTTCACACACAATAGATGACCTCTCTTCATATTGAGTTCCTTTGACATGCTTGTTTGTGTTTACAATGTTTTGTTGTTTTTTTAGGTGAAATGATGGGTAGAAAAACACAGAATAGACAAATGTGGTACTAAAAGTACTTCTAATTACCTATTTATCTGCCTACATATAAGTTAGTAAACCACTCAGTCACCATTGTGCCTTATAAGCATTAAGGTGGTTTGGACTCAGAGCAGTGAGAGCCTGTTTCTCTGGTGGGCAGACTTACCTGCAGGCAGGGCAGCCCCCTACCACAACAACAGAGGGCTGGATGATGGTGTACGAGCCGCCGAAGGTGGGCTGCTGAGCCACTGCGGGCATCTGGCCTGGCAGAGCCGGATAAGCTGCAGTCAGAGAGGGCACAGAGACTGGTCACAGACCTGATGTACATCTGACTGTCAGACAACCTCCGAAACACTTGCTGAAGATTGTGTACAATTAAGTTTCAAAGGGCAACCACAATTAAGGGGTCGAACTAGTAGCCTTTATATTCTAATCTATATCTAATCAATGAAGAGAGGAGGGTTTTATAGTGAAGACGACAGTAACTTTAGGTGAAAAACCTATAACACAATAAACCCGTTTATAAAAGCCTGGCTATAAATATGGCATATGAGGAAGCAGTTATACTTGTTCTGTGTCTAGTTTCAAATGCCAAATGTCGTGAAACAGGCAGGCTGATGTAGCCTATGATAGAGACGTTCAGAGAAGATAGGCCTACAGCCTTACTTTAATCTCCCTGTAAAGCGTTACTGTAGAGCAGTAGCCAACATTTCTTTATTATGTACTCTCAAACGATCCTGAACTTTTACTGGGGGAAAAAACCTCAATACAGTAGCCTATTTGGTCTTCACACAACAAGACACACTTTTACTAAGAGCGGCCCCCGCACTGTAGGCCTTAGAAGGCATCAATAACATTCATTGTTCCGAGCAAAGTTCAAAACTATCCTTAGCCTATGTGAGGCCCTTATCTGAAAGATTTAGAGCTATATTAAACCGATTCCAACCATGTTAAATTATTTCATTATGAAGGTATACCAGTAGCAACCTAAAAACTGTATGGCTACCAGGTCACATAGAAGGTGAGATATTTCATAAACATAAGGCGGAGACATTGTTTTTTTAAATGGGAAAGTACACTTGCCTTGTCCAACGGGATAGTTATAGGGCGGCGGTGGCTGCTGGAATCCAGGAGGTGGCGGGCCAGCCGCTGGGATAGCGCCATAATTTTGCTGTTGACCATATTCATACGGCCCCGAAACAGTGTTATAGGCTGGGGGCTTGTCTTGCAGAAGGGGTTTATTATCCATATCCGACATGGTGGTCACGCTTTGTGGTTTCTTTTTATCACTGTTATCTCAGCTGCCTGCACTCTCACCTTGAGGTCTTGATTTTTGTTGACTTCCCCTGAGCGTCATGCAATTCTAAAAAGTGCCTGTGTGCGCGACTGAAAGAGTAAAAACGTGTGACAAAACAAAGACAACGCGACCAAGAAACTAAACTTCACCACTCGCCATGCGCCAAGTCGGTAATACCCCCCAAACCCATTACCACTTGGTCAGATTAAGACGACGTATAGTTAAGACTGGGTTACATTTAAATTAACGCCATTTCGTTTACCAACTCATCTCTGGTCCACCATCACCTTCAAAGTTGTTTACGTAAACTCCTTTGAAACTCAAAAATCGTTTTCCTGCTATCGGGTCTGTCACAAGACAGCAATCATGTGATGCGATGGGCGTCTACAAAGCGCAGCGCGTCTTAAAGCGACATTCCTCTTTACCGCCACACAAACGCAACAGCACCGCTACTTTGACGCAGATATATCTCAAGGTGGCTTATAATATTTGTAATAATGTGATCTGCTGCGACATTTGAAACGTCCTTGCTTTTTGTTTAAGTTAACTGAATAAAAACTAAAACAACCTAACTGAACTGGCCGAGGGAACCATAATGGGTCTGAGATTCAACAAATAATGGGACTGAGATTCAACAAATTCCATTTTAATCAGAGTAGGCTACTGTTTAGGGACAAAACCAGAGGCTTACACATTAGGCTAGCTAACATGACCAGAATGCAAGCCTAAATGATGATAGGCCTACCTTGAATTTGAAAGTAGAATAAAAAATATCCTAAACAAATGTTCCATTTGGGTTTGAGGCCTGGTAACAGACAGAAGAAAGTAATCAACTTGGTCATCTTTCACCAGCCTTTCGGTGAACCAATGTTGTGCTCAACGTTTTAAATTATTGAAATTGCGCATTATAAATAATTCTACATGTAAATAGTTCCGTTAAACAGATGTAGACGGGGTAAAACGCCCCATCCTGAAGAGATTGTCCAATCGGTGACGAGGATGCAAAGGCTTCATACCATGATAGCCAATCCGTGATAAATACCACAACTTCCTGTCGTGGATTTTGAGTCAGTAGGAATATTCCTCACAATGGGAATAAACTGTACGGGCCGAAAAGGGTGTTTTCAGTATTTTTGTCTATTTTATCCGGGAGGACATTCTGTACGAGAAACTAATCCCGTAACATTTCAGCTATGATCTCCAATGTCCTGTAATATTATTGCTTTCTCTTTGCTACTTGATGTAGGCTATTAGGGGACACAATTGGAGTTCACACACTGTAACCCAACTGCAGAGGTAAGTTATATTTTCCTTTTCCTCAGGTTGCAGTTGTTAGACTGTAACATTCAGTCGCAAGTTTATTTCGGTATATTCGGAGGAGGCACTGAAAAGCCTATTGTCATGTTCAGGAATTATTTAAAGGTTTTGAAGTCTATCCCTCTTCCACATAGGTGTCCAATGTCATGGTTGCTTTGCAGACTCGGTTGTCAAGTGTCCCGTCAAAGCGTTTGCCAAACGTAAGAGATAGGTTACATTTTCTTAAGCTAGGCTACGTCCTTCAGATGGACGATTATATCCCAGAAAATAAACTGCTCATCCCGGGTTACAAGGGGGGGACTTAATTTAAGTAATACTCGACATATAGTGTTATTGTCCTTCATCATTAAAGCAGGTCAGTGCATCAACTACAGAACTGTGTTCTGCAGAAATGTTGCTAAATCACATGGAGACGTCTGTGCGCGCATTGTCCGTATGAGAGTTCCGTTTATAATCTACAGGGAAAGAGCTTCAGCCGGAGTTCTGTCCTGAGGGAACCCGGAGGCGCTCTGTGCCGTAGGGCTCCATGATGAGCAGTTCCCTCTTGTGGGCCGTGGATGTGTATGGAAGAGTGTACTGCCTGTCCACCGCTGGAGGGCGTTGGGAGCGCTCGAAGGACAAAGTGCTGGAGCTGAAACGCGTAGCGGCTGTCAAGCAATGTTGCTGGGGTATTGGGTGCGACAATCAACTTTACCTCAACGTTAACTCAAGTGATACGGCAATACGTTACCAAGAAGAAACGTATGAAAACCAGGTGATTTGTTAAAACTGATTCTTAACACTCACTAAACAATAGTGTTTAAAGGGACAACATGTAGATAGGGATTGGCCTTATTTATAATAGGCCTACATGTGTTTGAAATACCTGTTTCATTGGTTGAAGGAAATGGCTTCCTATCTCGTATCAAAATACTTTATAGGTGTGTATTTTTGTAGTTTGAAAATACTGCCAGATATTTTTGGTACAACCAATTGCCAACTTTTGGCGATGTGATGGCATCATAAAAGTGCAAAATAATGAATGTACCCTCTGACTGGTGCTGACTTAGTAATTTACCCAGACTTGTTCTGATCATATTGAGATTCAGGAAGATGATCCAGTGAGTGCAAGATGAGTAAGTTGTAGGTTGCTCACACACTCCCTCCTCCTCACACACTCCTATCCCACACCAAGCTCAAGTATCTTGAGAACTTTAATCATCAGTTTATTGAGAACGTTTAATGATCTTATCGGAACATGGAACCGATTATGTGGTTACCCTGCTTTATTGCTCAAAAAATTGCCCTATGTATCACCTAATGCAACACATTGACATTTTTTTTTTTTATGCCCCTTGGCATCAATATCACCCCATTTGGCACTTGCCCAGTACCCAAAGTTAGTTAAAGTTTGTTTAAAAAAAAACTAAGTCATGATCCTTCCTTATCAATAGTGTTAGTGTTACACAATGCAATATCCAGCAATCTGGCATGCATTGACAATGTCAGAGACTTATCTCCATTTTGTACCACTTGACAAGCTCAGTTGTGACTTTTTGAGTGCACGTCTGATACAGTATGTAGGCTATGAGATAGGCTATAACAGGTATGTCAGCATAGTTTATCTGTTGACTGCAGGTTTATGGCATGTTTAGTAGGCAAACAAACTGTTGCTGTTATATACTATCCACTTAATCAACAGAGTCAGTGTGCTGACGAAGAAATATATTAAACAGACATATTTCGAAGGTTTGCAAAGTGACTTTGCAAATGCTCCCTTTAAAAAGTTTTTTTTATTATTTTCAAAAAACAAAAATACTGTATTTTATTTAGATTCATGGTGTGAGTACTGTATTTTGTAGTTTATTTTTATACACTTAAAATTAAGGTATTTAATATTTGATGCTTTATCTTTTTGCGTGTCTTGTTTGCGTGACTGCATCGTTCTTTTTTCATAGCGCTGGAATCCGTTGGATGGTTTCACGGACGCGCTGCTGCCCACTGACCGCTGGTCATGGACGGACGAGGCGGGACTGAGCTCTCAGCCGCTGCACAGCTTCCAGCTGCCCTCCGAGAGCTGGGAGTGGGAGGGAGACTGGTTTGTGCACGACGAGAGCTGTGGAAGACCATCTACCAACACAGGGGTGTGTCTGATGCTCTGATTTGTTTCATGATTACTTGAATCACCACACCCAACCCAAGGCATTTGGTTATGATTGGAATAGTTTGTCGGTTTGTTAGTTCCCCCTGTTTCCCACTTTGGGGCTTGCCAACAGAGGAGCAGTCTTTAGGCTTGTTGTCAAATTAAGTTCAATTCTGTAGCTGTCTGTCCATTGTGCTCTCAACAAAGGTTCTGAATGTGCACAGCCCAGGCTCTATAAATGAGCACCAAAGTGGCTCAGAACCGAGACATACAGTACATTACACAATGTCAGCCAATCAACACATTGCTTCACGGTACTGCACGGTAGGGAACAATGTCATTTGATTGGATGTGTACAATCTAGATTAGAGCACGGATTTAGCTGTGTTTTCCTTTTCAGGTAGTCCTCATGGAATGGAGAAAGGGAAAAGTGTATTTCTACATGTGTGCCGGTTTTGCATTCCAGGGATGGGAGTATGCCGTGGATTTTCCAGCCAGCTTCAGCAAGGAGAAGAAATGGAACTCGTGTGTCCGCCGCAGACGATGGCTTCGGAATAGACGCTACAGGGCCTTTGGGTCGTGGTCTAAGGTAAGGCCTCCCTGAAGTGCCTCTGGGGAGGGAACAGCCTACAGTAGGTCTCTTACTCCTTCCAGTGTTTGTCAGAATAGCCCATTGAAATGTTGGAAATTAATGATTTCAGTAAAGTAATAATTGTGTGTATGAAAAAAAAGAGGTTTGGCTATTTTCATGAAGACATCATTTATGATGTTGTTGTTGGTTCATTTTCAGATTCCTCTGGACAGAGGGAGGTCCCCTCCACAACCCTTCACTGACATCAGCTGTGGAGGTCACCTGATGAGCCCCTCCAGTGAGAAGCGCCTTTACCTCTGGGCTGTGTCCCAGCAAGGAAGGGTACGTGACTACAGTACCCATCATGCATCTCTCCTGTCATGCTATCCTTTGCCAGGTTTCCCAGATTCGTTAAGAAGCTCTTAAGTGCTAAGAACTTCTTAGGAGCGCTCTAAGAATGTTCTAAGAACGCTCCTAAGAAGTTCTTAGCACTTAAGAGCTTCTTAACGAATCTGGGAAACCAGGCCCTTGTCATTACCTACAGATTGTCAATATAGACCTTTGAAGTTTGGAACCAAAAAAGGAACCAAAGCTGCCTTTGCCCATATAGATCCGGGTGTTCATCGAAACTAACTATCTATGGCAAGCTACACTGCACGTAAACTCTGGGGTAGCAAAAGTCGCCGGCTTAACATACTGAAGATGACAGAACCCATTAGAAGGTAGAGGACAAAAGTATGTCGAGAAAAATGTCTGCATTTCAGACATTGTCTCATATTATTCTCTCATAGGAAAATCAAGTGATATGGAAATCAAGGGAAAAAATACTGGATCTCCTTATAAAGCCAAAGATGCAGCTTTTTTTGTAGGTGAACTTCAGAGGTCTATTGGTGATTGCAAAGTACTGAAGAGTTGGGTGCACTTAGAATATACTGCCACTAGAGACCAGTGTAGCACCATATGCCAAGCCAAGGAGGGTCAAAAAATGGACTTGAGTCGAGAGTTGAGGGTCTGCAGGCATGGCATGCCATACTGTATGTATGACAGTGGGCTCTTCTGACATGCTGAATAATTATTCTCTTGACATAAGAAACAAATGATTAATTTGTTTTTCATTCACTCTTTGTGACTTTTCAGTAATTATTTTAAGACGGCAAGTTTCCATATTTCTTGGGTGCGATTTCAGTGCGAATCACAGTTAATGAAGTCTGTTAAAGTGACACTTGTATTTGTAGTTTGCAGACTTTTCTTGTTATTTTTCTTTCGTCCTATTTTTAGTGAACTATTTTTAGTCTCTATAATTAGAGCCTTCAGAGCTGCTCAAGTTACTCAACTGACACTCAACCCCAAAGGAAATGTCAAGAATGTCTCAGTTTACGCTGGGGGTTCAGGTGATTTGTGTACAGTTTAAGCACTGCGAATCACCTGTCATTCCATTTGACTACGTGTGGTGTGTATGACTGTGTGTGTGTATGTCAGTGGTTGTGACTGAGTGTGTTTTCATTTGTGTGTAGTATGAATGAGTATGACTGCTTTGTGTGTACTGCTGAGGAGAAACTTTGACTCCTTTTAGGCGGCCAAGCCGTTGCCTAAATGTTAGAGAAGCGAGTTTGTTACCGAAAGGTCGTCCGTTCAGAAAATGTGGGCGGGGAGAGAGTGGGTGGACAGCACTTTCTGCTCTCTTAACATCCACGGCTGCTGTGCCCTTGAGTTAGCCCACCAACTGCCCCTCAGACTCAGCTCTGCGGTTTCCCCCCCTGCTCCCTACCTCTAGTGTGTGTGCTTGCTGCTTTAAGTATAGGATTGGTCAAGTGCAGAGGATGGGTCAAAGGTCAAATGAGAACCTTGCCTTTTACTGAAAGCGTGTGTGTGTGTGTCTGGGGAACACAGGTGTGGTTTCGCAGTGGCATCCAGCACCTGAGACCAGAGGGCTGTGGCTGGGAGGAGGTGGCAGCCACCGGTGAGGTTGCCCAGGTGAGCTGTGGCCCTGGAGACCTGCTATGGGCAGTATTATGGGATGGTCAGCTTCTGGTCCGGACGGGTGTTAGCTCGGAACAACCCAAAGGTCAGTATAGACGTACATATCTGCATATGCTGTATTAATGCTACAATAGTATCTGATGTAATCATACATTAGAATATATTAATATACGCTCACACAACATTAATAGACCTGTACACCCAAATTAGCTTGTGCACATGCTTTTCAAGTAATATTATGTTTCATACCATACCCTATTCTCTTGGTTAAAGGCATTTTGACTTCATATACCAGTACAATGTTGTGTGATGTATGTTCCTGCCTTAAAGGGTCATCTTGGACAGTGGTGGAGCCTCCTAAGAAGAACATGGGGGTTGCCCTCGTGTCTGTGGGGATGTGTGTGGTGTGGGCCGTCACCAAAGACAACAAAGTAAAATATTACACATCTAACATCATTCAACTACAGTAGGACCATCAATCAGTGTATTGTAGTTGATCTGTTTTGTATCAATAGTGATAGACAAGTTAGTCAAGGCTCTCTGCAACTCAGATAAGCATGGGTTAAGATGATACATGTTTGCTGTTGGTGTTCTTCTCAAAACTGGTCTCAAACATGTCAGCATTGTAAGTGACTGCTTTCTTGCCCCGTGTGCCTGGGGTTAGGTGTGGTTCAGAAGGGGGGTGAACTCCCACAATCCCTGTGGATCGGGGTGGATAAACATCTCAGGAGAGATGCTGATGGTGAGCGTGGGGCCTGCCGACCAGGTGAGTCCCGTTCGAAACTGCTCCTCCTAAAACACACAGGAACTGTGCCGTAAAGGGTTCTCTCCTCTCTGGCCTGCTGCCTAGCTGGTTCCAGTCAGTCTGCTGCGGTTGCATCTTTGAGGATATAAACAGCATTTGATCTGTCATACAATGTTGGTTAGGGCCATCATGTTCCAGAGCAGCAACTTACTGACCTAACTGGATGTCTTGCCCATCTTATTTATACCCTATGCCCACCCTTGTATATAAAGATCATTTCTGCCCCCCCTCCTCCTCCCCCCCCCCCCAGTCCAAAGCCAAGGCTGCCTCTTGGCTTCCCATTAGCAAAGCATTAGTTGGCCGAATCACATTTCTCGCCAGTGTTCCTTTCAGAGCTCTGGCTGGGCGGGGGCAGTGTGGGTCACTTGCTGCTGAGTCTAGGAGGGCAAAACTGCCAGCGACACAGCCACCAAGACCCCCACCTTAGCCCCTTAATCTCTCTCGCTCTCGCACACACACACACACACTACACACATAAACGCATGCACACACACACATACATATACACACACAAATGCACACACACACAGTTAAACATTCTCTCTCTCTCTGACACACACACACACACATGCACAGACAGTTTAACATTCTCTCTGTCTCTCTGACACACACATATATGCACACACATACACAGAAAGACAGAGAAACATACTTTTACACACACACACACATGTACACGTAGGTGCGCGCACGCACACACACACACACACACACACACACACACACACACACACACACTGACCCCCGCTGCTCTGAAACGAGAGCCCTGTCGTGCTCCAGGGCTGGCTGCCATCCACGGCGGCCGTAGCCCCTAGAGGACCCTGCCATATATATCCTTTTGCTGTATTCTGCCCTCTGGCGAGGCCAGCAGGAGCACGGCTAATTTGAGTCTGCCTGCTACTCTCTGTGCCATATTATGCTTCTCATGCCTTAAATGACTGCATGTGTGTGTGTGTGTGTGTGTGTGTGTGTGTGTACGCTTCTTTGAAAGAGCCCTCAGCTCCAATATTAGCATCAAGTATAAGGACATAAGCATTAAGTGTCAAGTGGACAGGACAATTAGCAGAACTCTATGTGCATAGTATTGCGAGGTGAAATCAGGACAGAGATGGCTGGACGGAGAGGTGGGCTGATTGAGTTGCGGCTGCACAACATGTTTGACTTGCACAGTGCATTGGTCTATTTACAAAAACTGCATGTACTCACAGTAAGGTGTAGTGACTCAGAGGAGAACTCTGTTCATTAGAGCTGAACTCCATTGTTGGCCTGGGAGCATGCATGCATGTGTGGAGGTGAAGTGACTCAAGTAGCTCAGGCCAACAGACAGTAGTGTGCACCAAAGATTCTAGAACAGAGCTCTGTTCTAGAATCTTTGGTGTGCACGTTCTTCCTCCATGTTCTCAGCCATCGCTGTCCTGACCGGTTACGTTAGCCGTTACCACCATCAGCTAGCTACAGCATTATTCACGCCAGGTCCAGCGTCTGTGAGGAGTGGATGACCATAAACTGCACTGAGTAACCAAATCTGTCATCTCAACCCCCCCCCCCCCCCCCCCCCCCCCCAACCTCCTCACCTCCCTGTCCCCTGCCCACCAACCAAGCTAATCATAGTAAGGGGAACTACTCACTGGACTTGTACTGTTGGAGTTTTACGACCGGATGGAATGAGGACACCTGAAGGTGTAGTCTTCTTGAGTATGGATTTGCTTGTGCTAAGCTGTGTCTGTGTCTCCACTTTTCAGGTGTGGGCCATCGGAAGCGAGGACCGCACCATCTATTTCCGACAGGGTGTGACCACCAGCCAGGTGACAGGGACTGGCTGGACTCCAGTGCTCGCCCAGTGGGATGGTGCCCGACCTGCCAAGGGCCAGCCAAGGTCAGTCTGCCAGGCAGACACACGGAGGCTTCCCCACTTCCAGTAGTAGTGCAGCTGCCTTTTACTGCCCGGCATAAATGAGATTATGTTTCAGTGTGACCATTTTCTTTCACTGACTCAGAGAGGATCTCAGTGTTGATACTGATTCTGGGTCAGTCCAGAAAAAAAAGCCATGCACTCTAAATGTGTTCACTTAGGAATGTTAACTTATATTATTTCCTACCAGTAGATGGCGCCTGGTTGCAGGCACTCTCAGTGGTACTGTCCCTTGTGCCTCTGTGTCATTGTGATGACTGGAATTGTTTTGATCGTTACTAGCCCCTCTTCTCTGGCCTTCCCCCTGCAGCCATGACTTCAGCGGGGAGATGACCGACTCGTCCCAGGGCTCGGTGCTGGGCCTGGAGGACTCTCTGGGCGGACCGGACAGCCCCGTCCCAAAGGCGACCATCCCCAAGATCACCAGCGACAGCTTCATCTCGGCTCTGGTGTCGGACCGCGAGTGCACAATCCGGCCCGCGGGCAGAACGCCGCTGACCATGGCGCCCGCAGAGTACCCCGAGGTCGAAGGGGCAGACGGCGAGGAGGAGGAGGAGGTCCCTCTGACCCCGAGCGGAGCTACCTCCCAGGCAGCCGGGGTGGACCCATGGAGCAACGTGGACCTGGAGGAAGAGGCCAAAGGGAAGCGTGCTGCAGGCCCAGGAGGGGCCACTGTTCAGCGGGTGTCTGTGGCTACGTACCCCATGGAGCTGCCGGAGGTGGAGGAGAGGCCGCCGTGGGCCTGGGTCGGCGGGGGAGGCTTGGTGCTCACCTCGGCCTCCAGGGTGGACTGGCTGGAGTCCTCCGAAGACAGTAAGACATCACTGTGCTATTTATACAGGGTCACTGAGTTACACCGTGTCCTAACCGGATCCAAGCGAGCGACTGTCAATATTGTCTGTCTACACTGAATCCGTTAAATATGCCATTGTGTTGCGTCATGGGATTCCATATTTCTCATTCAGAATAGTAGAGCAATGCGAGCGACAAAAAGAAAATAGAAACGGGGCGTCCGACATAAGTTAAGACATCACTGTGGCATTTATACAGGGTCACTGAGTTAGGGTCTGACTTCTAGCATTAATCTGACTTTTGTGTTCTTTTCTGAGCTGTGAGCAAATTCAACCCCTCCATGGGGTGCGCTGTGGCACAGCAGGCTACAGCGCTCATACCACGTACGGGTCCGAGTGCCCACGGTGACCCAGGTTCGAATCCGGCCTGCGGTCATATCCCGATCCCACCCCATCTCTCTCTCCCACTTGTTTCCTGTCTACATCTTCACTATCCTATAATAACAAAGGCTAAAAGGCCAAAAATATATACTTAAAAAAATTCAACCCCTCCATAATTGATGTGATAAGTGTATTAAACACCCACACTCGTAACACTAATTCTGTGTGTCTCTCTCTCTCTTATTCTCCTCCCCCCAGAGTCAAGTTGTCTCTCTCCATCCATCACTCCAGCTCATGCCGCCGGTGAGAAAAAGAAGGAGGAGGAACAGATCTTTGAAAAGGTAAGAAAGAAACACAAAGAAACCTGAGACACTCTCATCCAAGGTCTGACCGGACCACACACAGCCACCCTGGAGGTTCTACACATGCACTGAAACTGGATTTGTTTGGTTTTGTTTTTTTCTCTCGCCTGGCACAGTCGGTGAGCGTCACCAAAGGGCACCTGCGCTGGTGGAGAGATTGGCAGCCCCACCAGTGGGAGGAGATCAGCATCGCCCTGGAGCAGGCCATCACAGAGAAGGGCACAAGAGACGACATCCTCTATCTCTACTACAAACAAAACGATGAGAAAAAGGTAGAACAAGGAGACAAATTAAACTGAGCCAATTTGTGAAAATGGTTCAATGTAGTCACAAGATTTGTAAGTCATTTTCTTAAGGTAATGTACCAGAATATTTAGTTAAATGGCAGTCAACGAAGTCTCTCTCTCTCTCTCTCTCTCTCTCTCTCTCTCTCAGTTTCTTTGTACGCCCATAAGTGAGGTGACAGCACTGGTCCCCAGGGTGAGGGAGTCCCCGTACTGCTTTGCCATCTACACAGCAGAGAGGACCAGACAGAGGTGGCCACTGCTGCTGTCCACTCCTACTCAGCAAGACCTGCAACAATGGGTACTCACATTACTGGACTGCAGCTCAGGGCTCCAATGCAGTACTGTACATGTGGAACACCTGAGGCACCCACAGCACACCTTCTCAAAAATAACCAACAACCGGCCTGCAGATCTTTCTCTAAAAACATCCTTCATCGTGAAGTTTTAGTAGAGATTCAACTGCAGACCAGAACCATTTTAAGAATAGGTGTAGGCATACATCTGAAACATTCATTTGATATTGATGATAGCTTACAATTTGTGTCTGGGTTAAATGTCATGATGTTCAAGAACAGTAGCTGTGTGCACACCCCACCTTGCAGGTGCAGGACAAATGGAGAGTAGCTTCAGAAAGGAATATAATGTCCGCAACACTGATTAAATGCTTCCGTTTAATGTTAAAAACAAGCAACGTTTCGACCCTCGTAGGGTCGAGTAGGGTCGAAACGTTGCTTGTTTTTAACATTACACGGGAGCATTTATCAGTGTTGTGGACATTACATGTGCGTATATTCCTTTCTGGGTTAAATGTTAGCCTTTGGTCCGAAAGCCCTTTCCCATTCATTCTGTATGCAAGAACAGAAGTGGAGCTCATACCACCTGCTCGCATGCATAGACAGTCTCGTGTAGTCAATGGAAGCAAATCTTTGCGAAAGTTCTGTGACCACTCTGTGTTTGTCCTATACAGTTCGTGCTCACGGGTCTTTTCTCCTCTGTCCTCCCTCGTGTAGCTATAGAACTGAAATTCGTAATGGTGGGTAATGCACATTTATTTTGAACCTAAATTATTAATTGCACTAAAGAAGTTAAAAACATAAAATGAGATTAGAATCCCTGTGCAACCTTTGAAGTGAACAAAAATGTTGGTAGTGTTGCATATTGATATTGAAGTATTGAGGAATCAGATGAAAACACAGTTGCTCATGTACAGTATATAAAAGCTTATAGGCCTACGTAATATTGATCATTCAAGTGTAAAAATCACATATTATTAGGAGGATTACCCTTCGCAAAGAGGAGTTGAGGGTCTATTTGTTTCAAATAAAGAGCCCTCCATATGATTTCAGGTTCTTCAGGTAGCCCTCATTCTCATAAACGTTGGAGACCCCTGCTTTAGACCAAAGGACAGTACCCGTTTTCAGATAACAAAAAATGTGTATTGCATTCGTTCCCTACAATGCTAAGTTTATTGCACTTCTCAAATCTCCCTCTTGTAGCTGTGTCTCCTGGGTGAATCCTGCTGCCACAGCAAGGGTATTATGGGCTGTCCCTCTGAACAGGCCCTGTGGGCCGTCACCTCCAAGGGAGACGTCATGGTGCATGAACCGGCACCCAGCCTGGAGGCGTCCACACCAAACCCAGCCTGTGACAACATGTGAGTCTGTCTGTCAGAGTACACCTCTCAGTCTTCTCCTCCGTCTGTGTTTCTCTGCATGCACTGTAGACTAGGACGACATGTTCACAGTAGCATCCATTATGATAATCAAGGGAGTAATCAAGTGATGGGTCTCTCTTCTTTCTGCATGTGCGCGCTAATACTTTACCATCGGCAAGGCCAAGACAGCATAATAGAGCCTCTTCATGGACAATAAACTCTTGGAGACAAATAGGAGCAGACTCACCTGTTTTCTTTAGCTCCGCTGTGCTGTCGTGTGTTACCGGACTTGTGCATTCATTAACGTCATTTGTGGCATTTCTCCCACGGCATGGCTGCCAGCATCCACCAATCTGTGCGTCTGTCTGTCTCTGTCTGTCTGCCTGTGTGTGTGTGTGTGTGTGTGTGTGTGTGTGAATGTGTGTGTGTCTGTGTGTGCGTGTGTGTGTGTGTGTGTGTGTGTGCCATGGTGCAGGTTCTGGTATCAGGTCCCAGGCCACCTGCACACGGTGGAGTGTAATAGTCTGGGTGTGGTGTGGGGCATTGGCTTTGATCACACGGCTTGGGTCTACACGGGTCACAGGGGAGGCTCCGCGGAGGGTAAAGGCTCTTTTTTCTCTGCAATGCTTTGACCCGGTTAGTTTCCCCCTCTGAAACCCAGCCCCCTTCTCCTGTTCCTCAGCACTGCTTACTAGCCCTACTTCACCACTGACCTTTGACCTGTGCACCATCTCTTCTTCCCTCTCAACACTTCCCCCCTGTCTCAGTGGCCTTCCACCCCAAATGTGCTCAACTGTCCCCCATATATCATGTGTGTGTTGGATGTGTGTGCGAGAATGTCAATGTCAAATACTACGTCCCTGTTATTTCCAGCAGACAGCCAGGATCATCACCATCCACAGGCAGATGTGAGGAGCATATACATCTATGAGAACCAGCGCTGGATCCCTCTGACAGGATACACAGACAAGTAGGTCTATATTTCTCTCCCTCTCTCTCTTTCCCTCTCTCTCTTTCCCTCTCTCTCTTTCTCTATCTCTCTCTCTCTCTCTCTCTCTCACTCTCTCTCTCATTCATCGTGCATCTGGTTTGGACTGAGGGCTGTGGAGCTGGTCAGTGACGTGTTTGTCCCTCTCTGTCTCTACTCCAGGGGTCTCCCCATGGACCGCCACATGTGGAGCGACGCCTCTGGGCTGAAGGAGTGCACCAAGGCCGGCACCAAACCGCCCTCGCCACAGTGGACCTGGGTGGGTGCCCTCACGCGCGTGCAGATTGTAAAGGGCACGCTAATGCCAGTTTGGGTTTGCAGGGTGTCCACGGGTCATGGAATTTCTGGAATAGAATAGAATTTTAATAAAGTCTATTTTAAACGTGGATAGTCAGGGAATTTTATTATTTTTTGGGAGGAAAGTCAGGGAGTATCAGGGAATTTTGTTGCAACAGCTTAAAATTGACTTGCCAAAATACATTAACACAAATACATTTTCATTCAGCATTTGGTGTTTATCAGGTTATTAGCTTTTTTCCATTACTGTTTGCTTGAGTGGTTGTGGTTAGCCCTGCTTTTGTTTTTTTCAATGACGATTTATTTATCTTCTGCTCTAAAAAAAATCTAGAATTCAAAGATTCTAGAACACTGGCTGCTATGAAGTCTTTTGGTCAGTAAGTATATTGGACCACTCTCTTGAACTATTACTTATGAACACATGCTGCTCATGCAGGTAACAGACTGGGCCATCGACTACAGCACCCCGGAAGGGACCGACAAGGAGGGCTGGCAGTATGCTGCTGACTTCACTTCGTAAGTGTGCTCAGTGCTATCATGGCCTAAAATAGTTCAACTTTCAATTCAACGTTTATTCCAAATGCATTGATGCAAAATGTGTTCAGTTGGTTGGTATTTTTGTGAAGGGAGTTACAAAGGAAACAGTAAGCAAAAGATCAACAACCAGTAATTCAGTAAACTATAAGAAAACATCAGCTATGTGATCAGTGACCAATTTAAATATATGCAAATGTTAGTGATTTTATGAATAATGAGAAACATGGTATTGGTTGGACAGAGCCTATACTGGCAACAAGACTCTCAAGGACTTTGTGCGAAGGAAGCGCTGGGTCAGGTAAGTCCTCAGTGTTGTGCTTTGTTGTTAGATAAGAGAGGAGTGGAATAACCTGAGGTACTTGGCTTGGAAAGTGAATAGAATGTAATGAGACGATTGAGACAATGGTGATCATTGCTAATAGTGCTACACTGTGTAAATAAATAAAACTGAATAACCCTTGAATCGAAAATATCTAACCTGTCTGTCCATGGCCTGTCTCGGCAGGAAGTGTAGATTACAACTGACTGGCCCCTGGGAGGAAGTCCCGCCCATTCCACTGAGTGACATCACCATCCTGCCCTGCTTGGCTAAGAGCAGCATGGAGCAGGTGCCTCTGTGGGCCATCAGTGAGAGAGGAGACGTGCTCTGTCGCCTGGGGGTGACCAGAGAAAGCCCTGCAGTAAGGACCCATGACACTAACCTCTCAGCACACTAGATGTAGGACCATATTATGCCTCCCATGACACTAACCTCTCAGCACACTAGATGTACATTAGGACCATATTATGCCTCCCATGACACTCACCTCTCAGCACCCTAGATGTACTGTAGGACCCTATTATGCCTTTAGCAACGTACATACCATCTCATTTGGGATTCCACTGGGTCCCATGACACTCACCTCTCAGCACACTAGGGCTGGCTCTCAACATCCCTCCTCGATCCTCGGTCCTCCAGTCTCGTTCCCACTGATCTATAACTAACACTGGATAGACTATCCCATTGTTGCCGGCTCATCATTCTTTATCTAGATCAGTGAGGACGAGGACCAAGGAAGGAAGGGAGGATCTATAAAACACAAATGAGAGGCACCCCAAAATGTAGGACCATATGCCTTTAGCGACACACATGCCATCTCATTTGGGATTCTACTGGGTCACGCAACCAGTGAGATAATTGTGTGGAGTCTCACATGTCATACGAGCGATGTGAAACTGGAGACCAGTAGGTGTAGATTAATAAAGATAGAATGGCCAGGCAGCCCAGGACACAGCGCTAAGCCCCTCGGACAGCGGGCGGTGTCAGTGACCAGTGTGCTTCACGTTCCCCTCAGGGCAGCTCCTGGCTCCACGTCGGCACCTCGCAGCCGTTCTGCTCCATCTCCATTGGTGGAGGCCACCAGGTGTGGGCCATCGCCCGAGACTACTCCGTCTTCTACCGGGGCTCTGTGTCCGCCCAGAATCCTGCAGGTAAGACCTTCTTCTGCTTGAGGAGATGTATGTAATAATAATAATAATAATAATACATTTTATTTATAAATATAGCGCCTTTCTAGACACCAAAGGTATGTAGACTCCTTCGTTAATCTGAGAAGTCAACTGATTCTTTAAAGTAACATGACATTACTGAATGTGTTATGCCATGTGGGTGACAGGGTGATTTCACTTGGTTTGGTTTTGATGGTTTTGTTTGGCTCTGCCCGCCTGCTGCTGCTGTTCTCTTCTGCAGGTGACTGCTGGTACCACATCCCCTCTCCACCTAAACAGAACCTCAAGCAGCTCTCTGTGGGACGGACCTCTGTTTACGCCGTGGACGAGAACGGTGCGACAATGACTGCTGTTACTGTTTGGCCATTAGTCATTACACGCAGGCTACAAGCTTCTCTGTGTTAGTCACCTTGTTAAAGGGAAGGAGGCCATTTCACACATCACTCATCGCACTCTCTGTATTTAGGTAATCTGTGGTACAGACAAGGTGTGACACCCAGCTACCCCCAAGGGACAGTGTGGGAACTCATCTCCAACAACGTGGGCAAGGTCTCCGTCGGGCCACTGGATCAGGTACAAGACATCAACATCCAATTTATTGTTCTTCACACAGTGGTCATAGTTTCAGACAACCATTAAACCATGTCCAAACCATAAGTGAAACGAGATGATAGCTACTTAACAGTGGTGATAATTACCAATATTATGTAGTGGTGGTAGGTCATGAAAGCAGATGTTTAAAAGATCACCTGGGATAAGATCCTGGGCCTCAGGTGGCCGGAGCTGAATGGCTTGCTGACTGGTGTGCTTCTTCTCTCCAGGTGTGGGTTATCGCGGACAAGGTGCCCGGCTGTCCCTCGGACAGTCCGGGGGTCGTCTGTCACCGGGCCGGGGTGCAGCCCATGCAGCCCAAAGGCCAGAGCTGGGACTTTGGCATCGGGGTGAGTGTCTGCTGGCCTGGGGCAATCCCTAACCAACGCTATAGTCTTTAAGAGGGCACTGTTGAGGAGATGGTGTTAGATGGTGATAGACACCTCAGCTTATAGCACTCAGAAACATGGACATCTACAGTTACGCCAGTTCATATTAACTCATGTTTTGTCTACTTATGACTTATGAGGAAACCTATAAATAACATATTATTCTTAGATTTTACAGTTATACTGTATGCCCCGATATATCCTAATCCACTATTCACCAAGGCAATGATTTCAACATAGGGTGAAATCAATAGCACAACGAACTTGATCTACTATTTAGTGAGTTAAAGCTGGCACTGAACTGAAGAGGATTGCCCGTGTCAATGTGTGTATCTGTGTGTGTGTGTGTGTGTGTGTGTGTGTGTGATCTTGTGCCCATACAGGGAGGATGGGAGCACCTGTCGACCAGGGGGAACTCCCAGGACGCTCCGCGTGCCGCTGTCCGCAGTCCACAGCCGCCCCGCACACCCAGCACGCCCCGCACACCCAGGCAGGTGAACGGGAACGTCATTGCATGCTGAGTGTGCGGTCATCCACCAAGTCTCCGTCCTCTCACTCGCCCCATCACAATAAGCCTGCAGCCCACTGTCCTGGGGTCAGTCCGGGGTCATCTGGCATGGAGTCGCTCGCACCCTGCATGCCCTCTGATCCGGTGATCTGGAGACAGGCATCCCATAATGACCCACATCACGCTCCTCTCCTGTTAACCACCAAGTGACTTTTGTCTGAGTTTTGTGTTGAAGCATGATTTTGTTTTTATTTTTTATTTCTGACCCATCAGGTATTTATTGTGTTCTGTTAAATGGAATATTATGTATTTATTAATGGTAGTAACCGTTAATATGAAGGTATTAATAACTAGGTATTAACATCACACGAGGATGCTGTGGGGTTTATTTTGGTCTCTGAGTTAACCCTTTCAACTCCATCTTCAATTTCATCTCATGCAAATCCGATAATGACCTGTCCATACCCCTCATGGAAAGCCTCATATTGTTGCATGGCAGACCTTTTGATCATAATAACATACTAACCTAAATGATCTGCAGTATGCTGCCTTGAAACAATGTAAGGGTATCTCTGTACATGATTCATGTCTATAATAAATTTATTTTGTGGTTGATCTTAAGTGTTTTTTGTTTTGTCTGAATCTGATCTGTATTATTTTGGTAACATTAGCATTGGCGTATAAATCCAGTTATTTGGAGGGTACCATCAACTGAAAGATGCAGTAGTATAGAGCAGGGGTTCTCAATGTTTTGGTTCCAAGGATCCCTTTTAGGGGATAACATTTTCCGAGGACCCCCTTGTAACCGTAACAGTTAACCATTCGTATTCTCTGAAGTTCTGGCCGGGTCCACTATCCCAAGTTAATGTGGGTAGGACCAAATAGACACAATTTGCTTGTTTTATGGGTGAAAAGAGCATCATCTTTTTAAAATGTTAAACTTTGTAATTTCAAGCAAATTATTTCGCGGACCCCTTGGCTATGGGTCACGGACCCAAAGGGGTCCCCGGACCCCACTTCGTGAACCACTGGTATAGAGTATAGCTCACAAGTTAAAACTTGACAAACCCAAATGCAGAAGTACATCTTCATTTATTTCCATATTAAACAGTGTAATTATAAACAATTCATTCAATTACACTAAGTAGGATCATCAATATTAAGTAAAAATAGCACAATTTTTTAAAATGTACAAGTTACGCATACAGACACAGCAAGACTGTATCTTCTGGTCATTGTCCTTAATTTAAACGTCTTTATCTTCACATCATTCGAAACCATGATATGTCGTCATTTGTTTCACCTTAAATTACAAATTGAAACCTCAAACTAGAGCTTACACCATTCCCAATGTACAGACAAAATTAAACGTTTATATACATGAGTACAGTTTAACATTTAAGTTACACTTTTCAGATGTGCAAGATTAAGCAATATACAATGGGAAAAGAAACAAAACAAAAAAAAACCGATCATTTCCTTAAATAAAATGTTCAGTTCAACTCACAGAGACTGCTGGTAATACGGATGTGGGTTTGCTAAAATATGGGACTTCTGTCTGTGAATTAAACAAAGGCCATCCACCCGTTACTTCAGCAGATCCATTCACACGCTAGTCAACACCATCAGCCTCCATAACACAGCTGTGTGACAGCTGCAACCGAGCTGTGTTGAGAGAACTCAATTTAAGTCATAACTTTCAGTCAAGATAATGGGGGGAAAAATCAGCTTATCTTGCTTGAAATTTATTAATTAATTTAATATATACACACACAAACAAAGCCCAATGAAATGATTTACCATTGAAGGGCATGAGCAGTGGGGGGGATTCCCCAAATAGTGGAGATCTGCTGTCCAAAGTGTACTAAAATAGGGCGTGATACAGAAAGCTCTAGAGCAGAAGTGGCCTCCACCTCTCTATTCTGATTGAAAAGCACAGAATAAATACAAGACTCAACATTTTGTCCTTCAGCGTCATTAGCATGTTTGACATGGGAGAGGCAGAAGGACTCTTCTGACCCCAAACCCATTCCCTTTTGATCTCACCACAGAAAGAAAAGGGGAAGCTTCTGAACAGGAAGTCTTACAGTAGGGTTTTGTTTGAAACCATCAAACAGGTCACTGTGTATCCTCAGCTTCACAGCATAATATATGAAGACAATTCATATTACATTCTCTTACTGAAAACATATCGCCGGTCCTCTAAAGCATTTCAGCACATGGCATGAGTATCCACTAGGTTAGTGGTTTAGTTTTGTGGAGTGTGTATGTGAATGTGTGAATGTGTGAATCAGGGGGGCAAAAACGGTGTAGGCACAATGCAGATCCACTGATGTCGGGCAATGCCAGGGGCATGGAGATTAGGCCTGGTACAGTGTGCGGACTGGAGGGTCATATCCTCAGCACGGGTGGGTGAGTGAATGATGGGTCTCTTGTGAGTGTCCACGACGTACAGTATGGGTCAAGACCACGCCGAGATAAATACAGTCCTAACCGTGTTATTTCCCTGGCTGCTTGGCCTCAACAGTGTCTCGTCTCATGAGGTGACCGTGAGCTGCAAACTCATTGTTCTGGCGTAACACTGCAACCTAAACCCAGGAGGAAGGACAAGACGACTCAACACAGGGGTGCTGAGACTCAAGTGAACGCAGACTGCGTGGTATTTTTCTAAGGGGGGAAAAATGAAAACATCTACTTCAAAAGGAAAAGGCAGTCAACACAGAACAGGAAATCTCTATTATCTAGTAGCTTGAGAGGACAGCCAGTGTTGCCAGTTATCAGTGAGGAAAAAAAAAACAAGATTACTCAACCGTCATTAGTTTAAAGCAGATATCTGTAGCTAAGAGTGTGTACAGTGTGAGTACAGGGTATGTAAGAGCGCACACAGAAACCAGGTAAGACACTGGGGGAAGCTCTTGAAGTTCAACACCGTTGTGTTTGTTTGTTTGTTTGCTTCTCTCCTGCCGTCTCTTGCGGCAGAATGCAGAATGGTTCAATGGTTTCTTGAGGGATTGCACAGAGAGGAATGATCCGAGATGCACTGAATGATCATAGATGCAAAGGATCGTGTTTCAGTCAAAAATAGATTCCTCGCCACTGTTGGGTGAAGACGACAAAAGAGTTTTTGATAGAGAGGGTGCAAGTGGTGGCGTCCGTCCGCAGTAAAGTCAAAGGGATTGGTCTGAAGCTGCAGTCCTTAGCACTGAGGGGAGAGGTTTGCAAAGCCTGACCAGCCAGGGCAACGTCCTCTCCAATGGCTCAGTGCTGAGACTCCGTCCCCTCAGTCCCTCTCTCCATCCTCACTGCTGCCTGTGGAGCAAGAGGAAAAGATGCCACTTCAGATATGCTTTAGTTTGGCCAATGTTAGCTCTAAAAGCTTTTTATTATTAAATAACGAAAGGATACAGCCATGAATGTGAGTGTGTGTGGGCATTAGAACTAGGATTCCAATTTCAATACAAATTATGTCCAACGACTATCATACTATCGAGATGAAACGATTATTTTGCTGTGTGTGTGTGTGTGTGTGTGTGTGTGTGTGTGTGTGTGTCTTACCCCCTTGCTCTATGTCGGAGTCGGTGAGGTGTGTGAGCGAGAAGCTGGCGATGCTGGCCGGGGAGATGGAGAAGCGGGAGTAGGAGGAGGAGCTGGTCCAGCTGGTGTCCGGGCCCCGGTTCTGGGGCGGCGGAGAGAAGTAGCGTGAGGCACCTAAGGGCGAGGGCTTGGAGGCCGCCACGTCGCTGGCCGCCTTGGCGAGGAAGGAGGAATCGGACGAGGAGAAGTCGTCGTCCCACTCGAAGCCGCCACCTGTCGGAGAGGAACACACCTGGTCAGGGCTGTTTGGATAAGTGCAGTATCGATGCATGTTCACAGGTTAACTCTGTGAATAGCTTTACCTTCTTCATCAGTGGAGCTCTCTGTGGAGTTAGTGAACCTGTTCAGGTAACCAGTGGACTGTGCAGGGCTGCTGAATTCTGACACCTGACTGTTGGAGCCAAGAGTGTGGTCTCCCAACTCTTTAGTTGGAGTCTCCTGTTAAGGGAAAGATGGACAGAACAGACAGAAATGTGAGAAAACAAACAGAAATTGCTCACTGGAATAAAAAAAAAAGGCAAATTCTATCAGTTTTTTTCTGTTTCAGAGAGGCATCCGATGGTACCTGATCAAAGAGGTAGACAGTGACATCATCAAAAAAGGACACGGCTCTTTTGGAGCCGTCGTTGTCGCTGGCATCTGCCGCTGCGGAGGCCTTGTCCACGGCGAGCGCGGCGGGCTTGAGCAGGCTCTTGAGGCGGCCCGCGTCGCTGGTGTCGCAGATGATCTGGGGCACCGGGTGCTCCACGTCGTCCTCGCTCTCCTCGCTGCTGCTGTGCAGGCGGTACGCGCTGTGCCGCTCGTCGTCCGAGTCGTCGCTGTTCTCGTCCTCCTCGTCGGCGTCCATGCCGTCCTCGCGGCCGTCCTCCCCGGCGGCGGCGGCGGCTAAGGCGGCCGCGGCGGCGGCTTCCCGACGGCTCAGGTACCGGCCCTCGCTGTCCGGCTCCTTCCGACGGGTGATCTCGGCGGCGTACGTCCTGGTCAGCTTGGCGTGGGACATGTTGTCCAGCGGGGGCCTCGCAGGGGGTTCCGTGACGTTGGCGGAGGCCTTCGCCGAGGGTTCTGTGCTTGCGGCGGGGACTGAAGAACTCGCGTCAGAGAACGTAGCCGTCTTCTGGGCTTCCTGCTGAGGAGCTTCAGCAGACACCAGACTCTCCTCAGCACGGTTCTCCTCTGCTCCAAGAACAGGCTCAGGGACACCGTTCCTTGTGGACTCCGGGAGCGCGGCGGCGTCAATGAGGCCAGAGGCCGGATCGGACGTGACCGCTGACGTACCGGTCTGGGGGTCCGGCGTCTCCTGAGGAGGGGTCACTGCGTCGCCGGTGCTGCGCGGCTCCGCGTGGGCAGACTCCCCGAGCCAGGCCGGGGCCTCGACGGGCGTGCCCCCGTTGGTCTCCTCGGACCGCCGGTCGGTCTCCAGCTCGTTGTCGGAGAAGTAGGCCGAGTCTCGGTAGCTGCCGGTGATGTAGACGTCGGACGGGGGCGCTTCCTCCTGCTGGTCCGCGGCGCCTTCCCGCTGCTGCGCTTCCTCGTCTGCCGCTTCCTCGTGTCCGTTCTCGACCTCGGACACGACGATCTCCGGCGGGACCAGCGGCGTGGAGGGGGCCTCCGCCGAGGAGCCGCCGGCTTCTTCGCTCTCCCTGGAGGCGCCGTCCTGAACCGGCTGAGAGTTCCACTCCGGGGACTCCAGGTTCTCCGTCTCGTAGCCGCTGTCGGCCGTCTTGTACGGGGGCTGCAGCTTGCACGGCGCCGGGGTGCCGTGGGCCTCCTCCTGACCCCCGAGTCTGTGGATGTCCAGAGAGTCCAGCGAGTCCGGCGTCTCGGCGGAGTTCTCCGTGGTTGGCAGTGGGGAGGAGAGGCTGTCGTCCAGAAGGCTGTCCTGACTGATCTGGTCCAGACAGGGTTCGGACACCTGTAGCGAGGTCCGGTCCTGAGACAGGCCGTCCGCGAAGCTGCTCTCCTCGTCGGTGCACGTTGGCAGGTGGTCCGTCTCCGTGTCCAAGCCTTTGTCCACGTCTACGGCCGAGTCGGTCAGAGAAACGGCGCTGTATGGGTCTTTGTCTTTGGCTAACGAGCCAACGAGTTCTGAGGAAGAGACGTGATTCAGTTCTGTAAAGTCTGTTCCTATGTGTTGTTGTACTTGCATGTGATCCTGAAAGAGGTCTAAGGGGTCGTCAATGCTGGGCGTTTTGGCAACGGCGCACGTCATTTCTGGAGTGGCACTTGGACTGAGCACAGGGGACTGGGGACCAGTGGCCAGACAGACCGGGACTGGACCTGCGAGGGCCTCTGCACTGGGGGAGGTAGAGGAAAGAGCAAGAGAGATCTCAGAGCCAGGAGAGAGCGGCGCAGCAGTGGGTTCGTCGCCGGGAGAAGCACTACTGACAGGCGACAGGTTGCTGCTGCTGCCGGCCTCTGCTGAAAGCGAGGGTTTGGAAGGCACCAGAGTTTCGTTCCCTAAAGGCTGCAGAAGCCCCCCAAAGTCAGCGTCCGAAAAGTGCAGCAGCTCCGCGTTTGAGAGGGGGGAAACGTTCGCTACAGATTTTGCCGTGTCCTCGGTCACGGACGCTTTTTCCGCGAGCTCTTCGCTCTCCAAGAGGCTCGTGATCGGACTGCCGGCGGAGTTGGCGTTCTGGTCCAGTTTGCCCGAATCGGGGCTCTCCTTCATCAGACTCTTCTCCTTGAGAAACAGGAAGTTGTCGGCCAGCTTCTCGGTGTTCAGGAGCCTCGAGAAGTCCGCGTCGTCGTCCGTCCCGCCGTCCTCCTCCAGCAGCAAGACGTCCCTCCGTCCGTCCGGTCCTGAGAAAGCCGGGCTGTCCTGCTCCGTGCTCGGAGGAGACCGGGCCTGCGTCTGGGCCCGGGCCGGGTCCGGGCCGGCGCTCCCCTGCTGGAAGCCGCCGTTGCTGTGTCCGCCCATCTCCGGCAGGTCCAGGAAGCCCGTCCTCCACGAGTGGGGCTCGTCCAGCTTGGAGGCGTCGCCCTCGCTGAAGATGTTGGTGTGGAACGGACTGTCGTGCTCGCTGGACGACCACGTGTGGCTGTCGGGCATGAAGGAGTCCTTGGAGTCCAGGCTGCCGTGGAAGAAGTCGGCGTCGGTGCTGGACTCGTCCATCATGCGCGCGTCGTGCAGCATCAGGAAGTGCTGCGACTCGGCGGGCGGCGGCGGCGGCTCGGCCTTGGCCACCAGGTCCTGCGAGTCGGTGGTGCTCTCCTCCTGGTCCTCCAGCTGGATGTAGTAGTCCTTCCCGGAGGCCACCTCGCGGGCGTCGAACACCGGCAGGACGCCGGGCACTCCCTGGCCGGGAGGACTGACGCGCTGCGGCGGCGGCGGCTGCTGCTGCTGCTGATGATGATGAGCCCCGGGATCCCCGGCCGACGGCGGGAAGAGGGCGTGGATGTCTTGGCTGGGCACGGGGAAGAAGACGCTGTTGTAGTTGAGCGTGGAGTCCAGGGCGGCGCGGCTGTGGCTGTCGTAGTGGTCGTGCTTGGCGCCCTCCCACACGTACTCGAAGCTGAGGCCGCGGCTGGTCTCGGTGACGGTCAGCATCTCGTCCGGCTCGCCGCCCTCGTCCAGCGTCTCCAGGATGGGGAAGGACGAGTGGCTGACGGTGGTCTGGCGGGCGCAGGGGTTGGGCCGCAGGGCGTTCCAGCGCTGCTCGAAGTCGTCCTCCACGTCCTTCTGGCCCTGCATGCGCAGGTAGGTCAGCAGCCGGTGCACCTCCTCCGCCGTCGCCCGCTTGTCTGGAGGCAGCCAGCAGAACTGCAGCACCTCGTACCTGCACACACACACACGGTCAACACACACACACACACGGTCAACACACACACACACACGCGGTCAACACACACACACACACGCGGTCAACACACACACACACACACACACACACGGTCAGCACACACACACACACACGGTCAGCACACACACACACACAAGGTCAACACACACACACACAAGGT
Source organism: Sardina pilchardus (assembly GCF_963854185.1). Lineage (NCBI taxonomy): Eukaryota > Metazoa > Chordata > Actinopteri > Clupeiformes > Clupeidae > Sardina > Sardina pilchardus. The sequence goes on along the minus strand of NC_084996.1, from coordinate 17,489,936 downwards.
CAACACACACACAAGGTCAACACACACACACACACAAGGTCAACACACACACACACACAAGGTCAACACACACACACGGTCAACACACACACACACACGCGGTCAACACACACACACACACACACGGTCAACACACACACACACACACACGCGGTCAACACACACACACACACACGTGGTCAACACACACACACACGCGGTCAACACACACACACACACACACGCGGTCAACACACACACACACACGGTCAACACACACACACACACACGGTCAACACACACACACACACACGGTCAACACACACCAGGCACATGGGTGCTTACAGGGACCCTTTAGCTGCACACCTGATCGTTCTTACCTGAACAAATACAAATCAGTAGTATTATTTGATTAGCCCAATCGGCACCCTCCCCCCCCCCCCTTGCTATCCCCTCATATTGTATATATATATTTCATCTTCAAACGCTCACCATCTCTCGGAGTATGGCAGGTCCAGCTGTGGCTTGAAGAGTTTGATCTGTTGATCCCTGATCACATGGTTGAGCACTTCTCTATCAGACAGGTGAGGGTAGGGCTGGTTGGCATTCTCAAACAGCTCCCACAACGTAATGCCCAATGACCTGCAACAAAGAAGACAGAAATCTTGTTCAAGCAACAGCAACTGGGATGACCAAAACGTGACACTGGCTAAAGAACGGGTTACACCAGTAGCAATCTGACCTCACGAGGATGCCTACATAATATAAAATTGACCATGGCAATTTGAGGGGAGATTCTTACTAATAATTACTAAGAAATTGCAATGGGATCAGTATATTATTAAATGACCTGAAAATAGCCTTTCCTTATAGAGATGGCGACTACTCTTAAAATAGGTCTGTATTGGATAAGGGCCTGAGAGATATGTGGCACGGAGCCACAAAGACATTATTTTAGGAGGGGACAGAATTCTGCATATACGTGCCAGCAGGAGCCAAAAACCAGAGCAGTCACTGATCACAACCATGTCTGGCAATCAGAGATTTACGAGCACTGACGAGCAGCACCTGCAGCACGAGTGGAGAGAGGCTCTGGGTGCCTCTCATGCAGCTTTTATACGTCCTCCCTCGCTCCTCGGGCCTCGATCCTCACTGGTCTACATAAAGAAAGATAGAAAAAGGGATAGACTCTCCCTTGTTGCCGCCCCATCATTCTTTATGTAGATCAGTGAGGATTGAGGCCCGAGGAGCGAGGGAGGACGTATAAACGCTGCATGAGAGGCACCTTATGTCTCAAAAGGCCCTGGTCCTCTCAGCAGGGGCATGAAAAAAGACAGAGCACCAATCAGCCTCTGGTCTCTGGTACACACAGCAAGCAGGACTCAGCTGGAGTGGCGTGTGCTGACCAACACATTGTATTCACTTCTGTTACAAGTGCTGTGCTCTTGTCAGCACTTGACCAAGAATCCCAGACTGTATTGCACAGGTTGCAACGACACAACATCTGTATGATATTCTGATAAACCTACCATTTTGGAGGCACCGCTGGGATATTTCTTACCAAAATAGTAGGTAGCGTGTATCTTATTAGTAGCTATTTGTTTTAGCTATTGATAATTTGGTCTGTGGGATATGGTATGGAGCTTAGTCAGGCTGTTGAGTTCAGCCTGCCTGCTAACCCTGTGCCTGACAGGGGTGAGTTTACTCGAGGCCAAGCTGTTGGCGTTGTTACAGTAGGAGGGCAAGTCAATGGGCAAGCCTACCATCAAGGGAGAAATCAGGGGAAACTAAAATGCAAAAAGTGGCATAACTGTTTTTCTTTTTGCTTTGAATGACCAGAGATTCCACGTCAGTGTTTTTAAATGGGGAAAAAAACTATGCTCTTCTGATATTGGTGCTATGAGGTCTTTAAATTATTTGAAATTATTTACGAGGACATTGTCAACCAACATTTTCAGCTTAGACATGAGGGCATGCAAATGACCTTACCACACATTTCCAGGCTTTGTTTGTTCTGCGGTGATGACACCACCATGGAGGTCCCCCACCAGCTCAGGGGCCAGCCAGCGCAGAGGAACCAGCTGGTCCTCCTCCGTAGTGATGTAATCCTCCTGACACACACACACACACACACACACACACACACACACACACACACACACACACACACACACACACACACACACACACACACACACACACACACACACACACACACACACACACACACACACACACACACACACACACACACACACACACACACACACACACACACACACACACACACACACACACACACACACACTAACGTCACATGAGGGCATCATCCCAAACGTGCATATACACCAGCTAGTCACATTAGTCACACTACAGGGTGGGTCAACGCTACCGGTGTGAGTCCATGGCTCTTAGGAGAAAAGCAACTGCTAAATACCAGTCAACTTGATCTTTTCCATGATTCATCCCGTGTGAAATCATGAACGCACCACTGGGGGTGACCACATGCATACCTCATCCTTTCACTTTACATGTAGCCCATCATATGTGGATATGGACCATAGACTGTATAAACAAATATGGACATACACGCACCTAATTACAGAGGGCAAGAAAGACTAGCCTTGGTGAAACCAAACCACCATGTTAGTCAATTTCAATTTTGAGTTTAAAAAAAATAAAACTGTGTCTGGAGATCTCCACTCAAATTATTTTGTAGTTGTTATACCAAAATAACAATTAAAAGAAAAACATAATGCGACGACGGCCTTTCTCGGCTTCCGCACATAAGGAAGTGCCGTAAAACCACTTGTGTCATGACCTGGCGATCTCCAGGCACTCAATTGAGATCTCAGCAATATTTGGAAAATGCATATAGACATCTCCGGCTAGTCCATATTCTGCTGGAAACATGGGCACTGGATTGCATTTCACCGAGTCTGAATTCAGATCTGGGGCTTTAACTAGGGTCATGGGGCAACAGCTGCATGTAAACAGCAGTGGAGAACGTTTATATTTCTGCAAGGGCAGGGACCTTGGATTTAATGGGCGAAACAGTATCTGCTGACAAATATGTGAGATGGCACGTCATCACATTGGAGAGTGTGAACCAGGGTAGTCTTACCTTATATCTGTACGGTCCTATCCCGTAATCTCCAACTTTAACAGTCAGGTCAGCAGTTAAAAAGCAGTTTCTAAGGGCCAAATCACTGTAAAGGAAAAATATGAAAAGCAGAATGAGATTATTTAAAAATAATATATATAAATCACACATATAAAATCCCATATATATCCCATTTGCAAATCTGTGTGGTTGCATTCAGGTGGTTTTACAGCCAAGGCTGGACATTGCATCTTCAGCAAGATTATGATAAAGGACATGGTGTCTGCTTCACCAGTCAGTCAGTCGGTCAGTGGGGTCTGATTTTTTCGCAGATGTATATTCAGGTCTGTATTACAGTCAGCAGTCTGCTTTCCACTTCGGGTCCTTCACCAAATTCCTGTGTCCACTTCGTCAGTTGGCCCAGAAACATCCTTTTTGGAGATGCCAATTTGTTCACGGGTCCACCCCTACACCTGCCATTGCGTGGCCTGGGGCATTAGGTGTGTGTGTGTGTGTGTGTGTGTGTGTGTGTGTGTGTGTGTGTGTGTGTGTGTGTGTGTGTGTGTGTGTGTGTGTGTGTGTGTTGGGGGGTAACCATCTTCAGGCGTGTCTGCTCTCCCCCTAGCAACAAAATCACTGATGCTGGAGCATTTCCCAGCTCGCTCACACAGCACCATGATATTGTTCCCAGGGAGGGACACTCTCTCCGTCCTCCTCAGCAGGTTTTGATGGAGCGGAGCGGAGTTGGGGGGGGGTAGTTGGAGGGGGTCGCACTCTGGCACTGCCCGGCACAGTGTGGGACAGATGGTAGCTCATTCAGACAAGAGGCCGACTCCGGTTTCATCTTGGCCCTGCTGCACGCTCTCGCACCAGTTCCAGAAGTGTGTCTCCTTTACCGGCGGCCTTCCAGCATCACCCCCCCCCCCACCCCCCACCCCCACGCCGGTCTCTGACCCAGGACATCGCTGACACTAGTGGTCTTTGCTCCATCCACCCTGCTACTGTCAGCCTGCATGAAACTGCTGCAAGATAAATGGAGGGATATTTTGGAGGCCGTGGCCAGCTCTTGGCGAGGGCACAGCAGCATACAGTACTGGCAGGCTTTGCCCCTCGTCTTTCAGCCCTACAAGGGTCCTGTGCAGCACAAGCTCAGGGATATCACGGGCTGATAGAGAGGAGGAACATGTGGAAGTGTTGAAGAAAACGTTGTTCGGATTTTGATAGGTTTGTCAGGTAGGGTGAACAACACACACACCGTGAAAACTTGTCAGAGAAGTGCTGGTCAAGGAGAGATTATAAAATAAAACACGCTTTAATTTGCCAAAGGTATTGATGTGCTGCCTCCTCGCTTCAAATCTTGAATGTTGAATACACAACACCAATTCCAATGACCTTCCATTCAAACAGAAGTGTTCTTGGAATTATATATCCGGATATATCCAGATAGATACAGAGTGTATAGACAACAATTTCATCCACAGATCTATTCTCCCACAAGATTTTCTCTTTGTGCCACCAGCCTGTCTGCTGGCTGGGTGAAACCTCACACCGGAGTCTCATCTCCAGCGTACACAGACTCCATCTCAGAGGGACCCAACAGCACGAGGAGCACGGGTGAGACAGGGGCGCGACACAGACACCAACCAGCGCAAAAAAAGGGGAGGGGGGGAAAGGGGGGGTTCTCAAAAATAAATCAGCTTTATCGAAAAATCCACAGTCATTTTCATGACCGCCTTTACAACACGCGGGGGAATGTTGGGAGTGTCCCGATTGAGTCCTAACGCCAGTGGCGCGCTGCCGGGCGCGAAGGCGATCCACTTACACGCAAAGCGCAGACTCATCATGTCCCGCCGGTCCGGGGCAAGGCGACACCCTAGCCGTCCCCGGCGCAGTGTAACCGGACGCCTTCCGGCATATTCCGAGCATGCAAAACAGAGCAGACCAACTCCGCGCCGCATATCACCCGAGCCTTCTCCTCCGTCCCGAACCCATCGCCCGACCCCTCTTTCACTCGTTTGCTCTCTCTCTCTCCCTCCATCATCCCCCCTTCTTTATTTCTTTCTTTACTCCTCTCTCCCTCCCGGGCGCCCAACACCACCACTGCTGCTGCAGAGAATGAAAACGAAAGCACGCCTGACATAGCTGGCCTTTTTAGGAGCGGCTCGGGCAGCTGTACGGCGGTGCGGCGGTGTGGAGCCCGGGGGCCATGCATGTGCGGGTTTACAGCAGGACAACAAGTCTGCTGCAGCGTGACGCGCACGCAGGGAACATGCCATCCCTCCACACAGCGGGAGCAGCGTCCCCCATCCAGTTCAGCAGCCACAGTATAAACACTGGCACTGGCCACTGGCTCCAAGTAAACTTACTGCAGTATACATTTGAGTGCATTGAGATAAAAACGGTGCATTAAGTAAGATAAATAGTTTCTTGTTTGGTGGACAGATGGGGGAATCTTCGGCAATGCACCTTTTGCACCTTGCATACTAAATACATGAACACAATTCACAAAAGGTCAAGTGGTCAGGTGCATCCTACAGGGGGGGCCTTTACCTGTGCAGGAAGTTGTGCTTGTGGAGGTGGGTGACCCCGGCGGCGACCTCACAGGCCATCCTCTGCAGCTGCAGCAGCTCAGCCTTGCCATAGCGCCAGTCCTGCTGAGCCAGGTAACTCTTCAGGTCGCCCTGCAGCACACACACACACACACACACACACACACACGGTCAATACAGGTGCATATTCAATGCTGTTTATAACATGACAAACAATAGTCAATGCAGTGGCGAAACTATAAAGTCACATCAAGTGGGTATCCCTGTGAGAAAGTACTGTATTATGCAAGTACTGTATCATGCAAGTAAGCACTGAGGTGACTTTGGTCATATTAACAGATAATGACAATGGGCATCTTTCCAGCGTTGAGTAGAACCTATGACGCTAGCTGCTAGTAACTCGAGTGGCACAGACATGGAGCTGCAGTTCTGCAAGCAGCCACAGGGTGGCAGAGATGCTCACCACACAAATGCTGAGGACACCATGGACCCTGGTGCTGGCACTGGCACCAAAAAAGGGAAAGCCCTTTTAATGGCCACCCAGCCTGGGTCACGGCAATCTTAAAAATAAAAAGTCCAGCAGTCAGTTGGATGCGGTGGCTGTGCATTGGCTATTGCAGGTTGAGTTTCTGATAGCCTGGCCATCACAGCTCTGGTATCTTCTCTGGGGTGGGGAGGGGGGGGGGGCGTAGGGGAATATCAGGTCAGCAGCAGATCATCTCATTAGCGCTGATGCGCCGCTGCATGGACGTGTAACTGGAGGGTGGGGGTGGTTAAAGGAGCATGGGGCATCAGCACAGAGACCACACCAACACCAGGTGGGTAGCGGAGTCCGTCTGTCTATCTGTCGGTCTTGTCTGTCTCTCTTTCTGTCTGTGTCTTCCCTGTCTGTCTGTCTGTCTGTCTGTCTGCCTGTCTATGCCTTCCCTGTCAGTCTGTTTGTCTGTCTGTATTGACTATCTGTCTGTCTGTCTGTCTGTCTTGACTGTCTGTGTGTCTGCCTGTCTGTCTGTCTTGACTGTCTGTGTGTCTGCCTGTCTGTCTTGTTTGTCTTTACTTTCTGTCTGTCTGTCAGCTTTATGGGGCCATGCGTCAGGCATGTGGTCAGGGGACCCCTGCAGTCTGCTCTGCTGTGCTGTGCTCTGCTCTGCTCTGCGTCGTCACGGTGCTTATGAGTCAGCAGGAGTGGAGCCTGCGTGCCCAAAAGCAACCCCCCTGAGAAAGGCTGCGTAGGTGCGAATACCACCGGCGCTCAACATCAGGGCCACTCTACTGAGCACTGCAGCTGATGAGACACACTGCCACAAGATAAGGAATTCAGTGGGCAGCATGACTAGTATGTATTGGAATCAGTACAGATATGAATTATTAATACACCCCCAAAAATTACATTCAACATCAATAAATAATTCCCTTGCTATGAAAATAAATATCACTGATATAGCACCGGCACAATTGAGTGATCAAATCAGGGCACTGACGCAGTGTTCTTGGTTTCTGTGAATTTAAACATACAAACATGTCATGTACTTTTAGAAGCTGTGATACCAGCACCAGCTATTTATCACTTTTACTAAAGAGTTAAAAACAACCAAAACTGTGCTCATTAATAGCTGGTTTCTCTCACTCCAAGCACTATACAATTTTTTTGTATCTATTCTATCTTTCTTTTTTTTTTCTCCTAATTTGCTCATTATCTTTTCTGTATTCTTTTTATTAATGCATTGTGATGATGTGTTGACCTGCCAAGGGACTACAGATGAAATTGAGCTATTTTGCTAACTCTGGCACATCTACATTTTGAGTGTAAACGAAGGATGTCAATTGATGTGCATTGTCCCTTTTAAATAAACAAATAAATAAATAAATTGGGGCAAACAGTTTATATCACATTGTGTATGAAGTGATGCTAAATGGCCACAAAAGGGCATCACCGTTCTACTTGCATTCTACTACAAAGCTTCCTAAAGTGACGCACAAACAACTGGCCACAATGGCATTCTTTACTAGGGCTATGAAGGGATTTTAGAGTTTAGAGGATGTACGTGGGTTTTAAAACATTTTGACGTTTAAGTAACACCACGCATCTATACATTCTTACCATTTGTCCGTAAAAAAATGGTACTGCATCATCACACACACACACACACACACACACACACACACACACACACACACAGCAACAAAGTCAATGTGTTGTGGGGACTATTAGATCCTGAGGCAACAACCAATAATCAGGCCCGGTACAAACGTCAACAAGAACGCGACAAGCGCTTCACACCAATTACATCTGGTATCCCACCGAACCGGGTGGAGGGCTCTTCAGAGGCCCAGGTCTGGCCTGCGGTCGGTGGGGAGAGGTGTGTGTCTCACACGGGGCTGCGTATAGTCTGCCCTGGCCCTGGACCACGGGCAGGTCACATAACACAGTTGGTAAAGAATGGCCAAGAGTACACCACTGCAGGCTGGAGAGCTGGGGCTCTGTTTACAAAGGAGGGAGGAGGGAGGAGGGGGGGGGTGGAGGGTTAAGCTTCCCACCACCAGTCTGGGCCTCTGCTGTCGTCACACCGCTGCCTGATTACAGAGTGCCACTTATGTTATGCAACGGTCGTAAATCAGCTGCCCCTGATGCTCCACACCTCCCTCACACTTAAGCACACACATGCGCGCACACACACACATATACAAACACACACACACACACCTATCCGTCAAACAGCTGTGAGGGATGCAGCCGTGTGAAGAGATGCAGGGCCGGTGTGTGAGGTTGCCAGTAGCGGTGACATGGAGCAGTGGTATGTACTGTAGGAGCGCCGGAGGCCTGTGTGCATGCGGAGCAGCTGACCACCTCATGTGGCAACAGCAGCATGCAGCAACCCCGGGGCACTCACTGCACAACAGCCGCGGCCGCGCCACAGGTTTCAGCGGAGCGATGTGGCAACCACACCCACAGCAAGAGGGGGGTAAGCAGACCACTTCCTGTACGAGTCTCGGACTTGCCTGTTCCTTCACAGCACAACCGCAGTGTCATTCGAGTTGCCGTCAGTGACCCATTACAAACGCTGACTTCCATCGGCTCCTCAGCGCTCTCTGCTCCCTCACTTCCTCCAGCTAGCCTGGACGTGTGTCACGTGTGATTAATCACTCATTAATAACCGATGACTTAACACACTGTGGATGACATGGTCTCCTGTCCAAGGCTCGTCTGTGGTGGGTCTGGAGGAGCGTATGCGTATGGTGGTGAACTGAAAGTGTGGCCTCTGGAAAGGTCCAGCATGTGAGGACAGGAATGTAGCACATCTGCGTAGGTCACTCCAGATTCTGGGATCTAAGCATTTTTCCCCCCTCAAACTATAATGACTTTCATGTCTGTTGGTAACACATTTGGCACCTTGCCCCGTGCAAACACTAACACACACACACACACACACACACACACACACACACACACACACACACACACACACACACACACACACACACACACACACACACACACACACACACACACACACACACACACACACACACACACACACACACACACACACACACACACACACACACACACACACACACACACACACACACACACACACGTCGAGTCCCTGAGCAGACGAGGCTGTCACTCAGGGTCAGGGCAGCTGGCCTTGTGCCGGCTGTGATCCGGTTGCACACGGCTGCTCATTTCTGCACACAATTCCCTGAGTCAGGCCTACCGGCTGTTACCAGCGCTACAGCCCCAAAACAAATCATCAATCACACACTCATCAGCACCGACACCCTGCTTCTCTCCCGATGGGGGCAAAAAACAACAACACAGGTCAGATGTACACACTGAAATGGAGAACTGATACGCAAACAGAAAGTATGACATTGTGGAGCATTATGGAACCTCCCCATTTAGAGCAGCAGAACGGTTGTAGTGTGACGCTCAGAACATCATCTAATATGCACACAAACACAAACTAAACCAAGTATTGCCTACACCTGGATGACAAGGAATCATCATATTCAATCATAAATGGAGGATCTGGACAACAAACTAATCAAGTACATAGACAGTGGCATACACTGTGTGGACACTGCCATAGTTAAAGATTCCTCAATAGACTGACCGTTAAGGATTAAACAGACCTATAGGGGTTCTGCAAACCCTCTCAGGAACAGTGCAGCAAGTAACCGTCTCAGATTGCATGTGCTGTGATATGTTTGTGTGTGCATGTATGTATTTGTGTGTGTATACTGTATGCGTGTGTGTGTGTGTGTGTGTGTGTGTGTGTGTGTGTCTCAGCTCCTCCAACCCAACTCAGCACTTCGCCTCTCAGCTGGAGCTTGTCAACACAGACAGCCTCCAAGGCCTCTGGCGGATGCGTAAGAGACGCTGCTTTAATCCTGTCATCCAATGCCATCATACACATGCCCTTGACCACCATCCCAACACCGTTCCCTTCCTCTACACCCTAGAAAGGGCAGACAACAGATGATTTTTGCTTGGTCTATTTATAAAAACAATCCTGACGGGCTGCTTTTGAAGTCAAATTGTTTATGTCCTTTTCCTTCAGGAAACCATTCAGCCATTGGTCTTCTAAGCACCATTCAAAACCTTTAAACAAATATAGGCACAAATTTACATACGCCGGCCAAATGGTCAGGCACACAGACAAACTAGCCATCAGAGGCTAAACTAGACGCTACACACTGCAGAGACGTGAGGCCTGTAGTAGAGAGAGCCGGAAGAGCTGTGATTAAAGAGCAGGACGGGAGCAGGAGGGGTAGAAAGAGCAACTCTGAAAACACCCAAATAATCTCCCTGCTGCAGCCTTTTCAGCAGGACATGGGAAGAGAGTGAGGGCGACTCTTAGGAAGAGATTTCCCCCCCCACACACACACACACACACACACACACAAACACACAGACACACAGACACACAGACACACACACACACACACACACACACACACACAGACACACAGACACACAGACACACAGACACACAGACACACAGACACACAGACACACACACACACACACAGACACACACACACACACACACACACACACACACACACACAGCCTGCCTTAGCCATAAAATGCACTAACACAGCAAGATGCCTGACTGACACCGGGAGAAAGAGGAGCCTGCTGCTTAATTGGGATTCGGGTCCAGGGGAGAGTGGGGCGGCGGGGGGGGCGGGGGGGGGGGGGGATGGGATGTGCGGGGGTTGCAAGAGATGTTGACGGCAGCTGCGTGACTCACAGCTCTGGGTGCAAAACAGGCCGCCGGCTCACTGAAATAGACTGCGGAGATACAGCGAGCAAATCAGAGGAGGAGAGCAGGCAGCCGTGCGCTGCGCTGCGCTGCAATGCGGAGCGGAGCGGAGGACGGAGCGGAGGACGGAGCGAGTCTCCAGCCCGGCTCTCGGAGAGGGTTCTCTCGTTACAGCGGCGCGAGGCGGCAGAGCGGCCCCGAGAAGGGCTCGCGGAGTGAGCCGTGACGTCCGGGTGTCAGCACGCACCCTCAGGGACGCAAAACCCGCCGCACTCATCGCAACCCTAACCGCCCCGCACACAAATGACAGGGGAGTAGTGCACCAGCGGGTCTAGAGGACACACAGGGTTACCCTAGGACAGGACACCCACTAGCACTCACAGACATCTGGGCCTTTGACCTTTCTGCAAATCCATCTATCTACACAGTGACAGCTGATGAGCATATGATATATCGGCTCATAATGTTTGGATGTCAATGATATATGAGATATGCTGTATGTGTTATGCATACATTTATGTAAGAATGCATCTGGCGCTAAGAAGCGCTTATCCTCTCTCGTGTTTAACATCAGCACGTCATTTCGGCATTCCACTGAGAAAATACCGGTGAATGTCCCTGTTCTAAACACACTCACCAGGTCACAGTACTCAAAGACCAGCAGGAAGGGGATGGCCTCCACACACTGACCGAGACACTGGAGGATGTTGGGGTGCTGGAGGACCCTGCAGAAGGATAGAATCCACATACATTAGAATAGAATAGAATAGAATATAGAATAGAATAGAATATATACTTTTTTGATCCCGTGAGGGAAATTCGTTTCTCTGCATTTAACCCAATTTAACCGAATTAGTGAACACACACAGCACACAGTGAAGTGAGCAGTGAGGGGTTAGGTGCCTTGCTCAAGGGCACTTCAGCCGTGGACTGGTCGGGGATTGAACCGGCAACCCTCCGGTCACAAGCCCGAAACCCTAACCAATAGGCCACGGCTGCCCCTGTATTAAGACCAGGTAAAGAGCCTTGGCACCTGTCCTTCAGGTGTTTCATTGTGCTTGTAAAGATCTCAGTTGCACAAACAGCACAGTGATGTTAGGACAAAACTAGCTGTGCTGAAGGGAGACCAAAACTTGTGGCTCTTTAAGGGCTGTTCACACCAAGAACGATAACGATAACGATAACGATAACGATAACGATAACGATAACTATAACCATAACGATAAAAGCGTCCACACTGGCCAACGATAAGAAAAGTCTCTCCTCGTGTTAATGAATGTGATGGCTAGAATATGTTGGGTTCTGATTGGCTGTTAGCTTTTTATCGTTCTCAAAATCGCTCTGAAAGTGATCAGCAACGATATCGTTCTTCATGTCGTTATCGTTATAGTTTGTGTGAACGTTGTCATTCATATTAACGAGAGCGATATTTGTTTATAGTTATCGTTATCGTTATCGTTCTTGGTGTGAACGTCCCTTTACAGACATCTTCAGCTTCTTCATGTTCTGGGCGTAGTAACAGTGGTGCGGGACCTGTGAGCTGAAACCCAAGGGCTCACCTGTAGGGGTCTCCCTGCTGGAGGAAGTCGTTCTGCTCCTTGGCGCCTGCGTTGGCCTTCAGCTCCTGGACCACCACTCTGGAGGCGCCCGGGTCAGCGTAGATCTCGCTGAGCAGAACCTGAGCCCCCCGGAGACAAAACAGGCCACGGTGAGAGCAGGCAGGGGTGGGGGGAGGCACAGAATGACAAGCATGTGGATGAGACACGGACCGGAGCCAAAAGCATCCGAGGCTAAACTGGACACTACACGCCGGACAGACAAGAACCCATGAGGTGATGAGACTGAAGAGGAAAGGAAGGGGGCAGAAGGGGTGTGTGGGAGATTTACTCTTCCTTCTTACACTAAACCAAACACCACAGACAGACAGACACACACACAGACACACACACACAGACACACACACACAGACACACACACAGACACACACACACACACAGACACACACAGACACACACAGACACACACAGACACACACAGACACACACAGACACACTCCCTTTTAGACACCAGAGATGAGGGAGGCCAATGATGAGGTTTGGAACAGCAGAGAGAACATAGTGTTTGAGAAAGGGAGAAGGGCTACTACAAATCACAGAGAGCAAACAAAGGGAGAGGGAGCCAAACTAAGTAGCCTGCCACAGCTCAGATAAAGACCACAGGCCTCCGTGGGCAGAGGGCCAGACTGCAGCAGTTAACTGCACCTGCACATCATCACACTGTGTTGAAATACCGCGAGGGTGAAACACCTTTCTTTTACCGTCTCTGTGGAAACACCAGCTGTTCGCTTCCAATTATGACGCGTTTTGCCCCCATCAAGATGGCTGCCGCGTTTACGTATTCCACTAATAGAACTCCGCGGCCAATGCGGTATCTAGCTTTATATATCTATGGTTAACTGCACCTGAACATCATCACACTACACCTACACCTTTTCCCAAGCAGGAAGAAGAAGGAACCACGTGACCATGCCAACTATTGCACCATGCCATCTAGGGCAGTAAGAATGAATCAATAAGTTGTCCACAGTTAAATTACTGATCAACTACTGTTGGATCACCAAATGTTGGTTAAATGGTTTGGATCCTTTTCTGAAAAAGGGAAATAACTCTGATTGCAGCTACCTGAACTTGGAAACGTTCAGCTTCTTCTATGGTGTGTGGACAAAACAAGAAGTTTGAAGACATATTCTTGGGCATTGGGAAACTATGATAAACTATTTTTTTTATCAAATAACTAATAACTGATTAATAAAATAAAACTGACAATGACTACTGATTAGTTGGAGCCCAAATGCAATGGTAAGTCAAGTCTTATGAAATCACCCTGTCCTATGTGCAACATCAACTCTGTTATGTCCTGTTCGACTCAAGCAACCACACCAACAGTCTGTGGCAGGCGCTAACAGACCACACCTACCTTGCCAAACCAGCCGCTGCCGATTTCCTGGATGTAACTGAGGGTGTGGCGAGCAACATGCGGGCCCGACGATCCATCTGCAGAGGGCAAAGCAACACAGAAGAGCATCAGCTATCAGTTACTGAGCACACACACCAGTGAGTAGTTTAGTCAAGGCATCAGGAGTAACAGTGTGGAACTGCATCCACAAATGCTCCAGTTCATTCTATGCTAATGCTGTTCTGTTAGATAGCAACAACTGAACTGTCTACACTTGCTACATTTGCCATTTACATCATGAAACTACTCATGCAATTTGAGGACACAAGTCAAGATTTCATTGGTACACGATGAATCATTTGTTGCATCTATTGTCAAGAAACTGGTAATAACAATGACATGACTAATAACCATAACATGGAAAAAACAACAACTGCCTGTCTGAAAGGGAGGACAGGTTGTGGGTGTTATCTGCCAACACTTACACATATTTTTAACTGTTTCCATAACATTACAGGTAGTGTTTATGTGACATCAACATTTCATCAGCATCAAATCTGCTTCACAGCACGTCAATGAAGTCATCAAAAATATATCAAATACAATTAAAGCATATTACCAGCTGATACTTTACATGTTCTTTACCATTTTCAGTAAAGCAGAAAAAAAGCAAACCTATCAGTTTAGGCCATTTTGATTCTTTTATATGATGGTCAGAAAGGGGACAATAATTGGAAATTTCCCAGGAGAAAGCACAAGGATTTCTCAGAAATGTGCAACTTAAAGCTCCACAACATCTCATGTACAGAAAATCAGCTTTGTGTCCATATCCTACAGGCAGACAGATTTAGCTTATGCACAGCCTTTGAAGCTGTGTGTTCTTTAGGTAACTCCTAATGAGCTTGCCTCATTTCAGTCATTATTATTAAAAGCATTCCATGCATCAATGCAAAGATCACGATAGCAGTATCTACACAAGATCTATCTATTCAGTCTGCAACCCAAGGTCCTCCTACAGGCATGGCTGTGGCACATCTACTGTAAGCACTGTAAGTGCTTTCATCATATTAATCCAGCATAATCCGACAATTAATCTTACTACTAATCCCGCCGTTGTTATTCTCTGAGAGCGAGTACATACACTCCAAGTTACACATCTACTTAACCCACACAAACGGAAAGATTTCACTTTCTGCTTCAACACATAATGCTTTGGCTTCAGTTAATCAGGCAACACACACACTGCCAAAAAGGAAAACAACTGGTGATCTGGGAATGTGCACTTCCTTAAGAAAAGAGTAACAAAGCAGTGATGTATTATAAAAGGCTAACAGGGAGACTAAAGAAACAAGCTTGTGCATGATAACAAAATCGACTGGCCCATCATGAAACTATAAAAATGTAAGAATAGTGTATCAAGGACAAAACACAGGATCTGTCCGTTATAAAATTGTGTGTATCAGAATCAGTAAATGGACTACTGTGACAGTGCAGCCCATGGTAAGAGGCTTTAGCATGACACCAGTCAGCACAGTTATAGTGGAGTATAAATGCAGGCATCCAATAAAGTAATAAACACTCGGTGGCCTATGAAAAGGTTATGAGGCAATCAAGTGACCGGCAGCGGACGTCAGCTGCTCATGCAACGGTCAACAGGACATTACGGTCAATAGTCAACAAAACAAACTCTGCATTGTCTATGCCCATCATTTCATCTAACCTGTGTTTCCAGGAAGCAAAAATGTCTGACCTTACAAAACCTTTCAAAACAGACAAGTAAACCAGTGCAGCACAAAGGCTTTCATCACTGATGGCCTTGAGCCACAACTCTTTTTTTTTATGTACACCTGCTTGCTTCAGAGGTGAGATCTTTCCACTGTTAAGTGATGATGGGATGATGGGATGATGGGACCATGGGCACTACCAGGGTGCAACTGCTTGAGTGACCCACCTGCAATCCTGGGCAGGTCCAAATGGGGTGGCCCTGGCATGGCAACGGGGGGTACGGCCAGAGTGTACACCTCCGCTGGGGACTGCATGGAGGGGGTGTCCTCCGCCGGAGGGGTGAAGTCGATCTCATCTTCAAAGTTGTCCTCAAATTCCTGGGGGAAATGATGCAAATACATTTGTCGGGGGGGTAGCAGCAAAGTGTAGCAGTACCACTATGTTAGGGGTAACGGCGAAATAGAACAATCATTTTGTGTTTGTCATTGTGTTATGATGTGAATTGTGGAATGAGACCAAGTCATTTGTTGCATTGAGAGCTCAAGGGGACTGTATCATGACAGCATAACAGCAGCTGGAGTGAGAGAAGGGTGTATATCGCAGTGCTGTCTTCACGAAACGCGATACCAGATTCTGAGCATCACGATTTCAATTTGTTTGTTTGTAGTGGTGTGTTAATGTGTGTGTTGTAGTTGTAGTCTATTTGTGTGTGCTCACCTTGAAGTTGATTTCTCGCTCCTTGCAACAGCTGACGCAGTTGAAGAGCACCACGACCAGCACCACCAGGGCACAGACCGACACCAGCAGAGACAACTGGAGCGCCTCCTCCCCCAACTCCACTGCACACACACAGACATGACAGGGTTAGCTGATGAAGAGCCACACACACACACACGCACACACACACGCACAGGCACACACACATACACGGACGCACATACACGCACACACGCAGACACGCAAACGCACCATACAACCGTAATGCTTACAGCTATAGCAAATTAGGACTTGTGCAACCATACAATCTATACAAAAAAAATGGCCTAATAAATCCACATCACATTTAAGAATGGAAAGGGAAAAATAAAGACGCTTTTAAAGTTTATTGACAGTTTTGAATGTAAATAAAGCCGTCTCTTAAAACATTAACATTTAGGCCACAGTGCCATTTTTGGATAGAGACCTACTCCAAACATCAATTCAAACATTCCATCTCTATACTTAGCTGGCCCATAATAAACTCTGAACAGCAGGTGGATGGTTTCCTTTTCTACCTCCAAAGCAGGCGAGTGTCTGATATCTTTCACCCTCACCATTTGTGTCATGTCTCGGCACATTTGTTTTAGCTGCTTTCAGCACGTGGGCCTTAAGCAATTCAGCCTGTGGTGTGCCGTGAGGGTGTCGTGCACAAAGGGCTTGGGCATCCGTGCTGAAAGCAACCCCTCAGCGCATCCATTCAGCGCCATCCCCTCAAATCACACTCTCCCCTTTCTCCCTCCGCTAGCCTATTCCTCATCAGGGCCAAAGCCCTACTGGTTGCGTGTATGTGTGTATGTGTGTGTGTGTGTGTGTGTGTGTGTGTGTGTCTAAAAGAACACATCAGAAGAACTCTGCTGTATCTTGTCTGACAGCTTCATCAAAGCGGATGAAAAGGGAGAAGGGGAAACAGAGCTCCAAACATCCCTGTTTTTCATCATGAGTTGTTTACGTTTCAACAATGACCAAGTTAAATTCTCTCCACATAATTAGATAGAGATGGTTATGGTTATGGGATTTGGCAGACGCTTTATCATATGAAAACAAGATCACTCAACCCTACCTGTTCAATCGGTAGGCTAACACTGCTGCCTTTAAACACACTATACTATAGTAGACCATGGACTTGGACAAACAAAAACCATTAATAGAGTTCATCTATGGTGTACTAGTTATCTACACACCTGAGTCATACACATGAGTCACTCCATGTCACATGACCACCAAGTCTCAGGTCCAGGGAGGAGAGGCATAACTAGCACAAACAATGCCACAGTGGCATGTCACGGATAAAGCATTTAAGCTTCCTTCCGCATGACACAATGACAGTGACCAATAACAGTCTGTGCATTCTTGCCTAGTCAATATTCAACCAAAGAACAATATACCGAGAGGTCAAAGTACAACGTTGGCTAAGGCTGGCAATATATTTGCAAATAGATTGTTGAACAGTTAGCCTAGCACCTATGCTAACAACACCTAGCTAGTCTCATCAACAAATATCAATGACATGTTTTTAGGGGGGGTGGGGGGGTGTTGGAGGCTGACTAATCAGGTAAGTCTTTATTGTGATCACTCTCTGTAACTCTCACTCTCTGCAAATTTAGGCCTACATCATGACCCCATGCATCTAACAAATTATTCAGCTGGCTTCCAAGCCAATAGCCCAGGAGCTGCCATATCTTATTTCCCATGCCTGTCTGGCAAAGTGGTCTCTGTCCACAGAGAGGAGGAGTTGACCCAGTTCCTCAAGTCCTACGGATGCACAGGCCACTATGTGACAGCGACACATCAAAATGGGACATTGATGGCCTAGTGTTTTGGGTAACCCTACCAGTCGATTACGAGTTGGGTCACATTCATAATCCGGAGTCGAGAGTGAAGGCTGCTGCCAACAGCAGCTACCCGTGGTCATTAAATTATCTGTTATCAAAGGGAAACCCTTGTTGTAGAACAATAATTGAGGTCAGTTTGTTGACAATTGAAGGATAAGTCCTTCTAGTAGGGTCTTGGAAAAAATATCGCCGAGTTCTTAAAGAATTTGCTTACAAGCAGGTGCTCAGCCCGGTATGTAAAGTCTGGATAGGCCTAGCTATCAATCACTGTCCAGCATGGAAGAAAAAGAGTGACTAGGTTGTTTGGGCCGCAAACAAATGCAAAGTTTAAGTCTAGATGAGTGAACCAGCGTTGGTTCAACTTTCCTGGAGTAATGTAGACATCGGACCGAGTAATGTAAACATCGGACAAAAGGTTCGCAAAAAGCATTTATAGAAAATAACTTGAAGATGGATGAATTACATTCAAGTAAATGGTGTAATATCTGATCATCTATCATATCAAACCAGATGAATCATTAGAAACCTACTTTTCATTACGAACAGACATTTCAATGTACCTAAACCTACTGACTCACTACAAGGTTGACAGGAGTAATTGTTTCCACAGTCCACTAAATGGCCAAGCATGCATTGTATACTTTAAAGAAAAATAGGGTTAGGGTTAGAGTACTGTAACATGTACTCAGACGACACATCCTCCAGTTATTCATTACCACAGCAGGAATGCAGAACAAGCCCACTACTGACTTTTGCAATGAAATGTCTAGAACATTCTTTTCTAGTGAGTCCTGCACTTCCTCTAGTCTACACATCAATAAGCAGGTCATTCTTTAGACATCTTTCCACTTAATTCCTTCGACTACCAATGAGGTTGCCAAATAACATCTATTTGGTGGTATGGGTATCTTTTTGTTGAAAGATAGTGGGAGAGATCCTCCTATAAAGAGGCCCAGTAAGTAAGTAAATAAGTAAGTAAGTGAGTGAAACATGATTAGACGTATTAGTCTATCCTAAAATATTGCCCATCTATGACATGGCAGCAGTGCACGGGGGTTGATACCTGTCAATTAGAAGTCATCACTGGTCAAGTGCATCAACTATTTGAATGTCTCAAACCATGCTGTGGATTCACTCATTGCCTACAAGTGGACCGTCCATAGTATGAACTTGCAATGTCTTGAAAATTACTACTTCATCGCGAGGGAACCAAATGTTGTCACCAATACATAAGTTGGTTTACTTGTTTATCGGACTAAAACATGTTCAGCGAATCCAGCGGCTAACGTTATGAGTAGGCTACATCTTATCGAAAGCTATTAACGTTGACGTTAGCTTGCTTGGCCTCCTATGGTTTGACGGACTATTAAACCAACTACGATTAACCAAGGAGAGTACAACGACTCATTGTTTCAATACACTTCTATCCATCAATACATTCAAAGTATTGTCCTTTTAAAGTCATGGATGCAACATTCGCATATAGAGAATTGTCTTGGCTAAAATGCATTGGCCGGCTAATGGACCGGTGAACTGTCAGTCCAATGACTGGCTAGCAAGCTAGCTACCAAACGATTAGCTCGCTTGCTTTCTACTCAGAAAATTAACCACAGGCCAACTTTAATTCACACTGACACATCAAGAATCACACATTTAAGGTTAAAAATTAAAATCTTACCTCTGTCTGAATACGGAAGAGGAACACATTGAACTAGCGACGTTGTCAACTGCAGAGTCCATATCCCCAGCCACAACAAACATCCATGATGGCTCTCCATCCTGTTCAGACTTGACTTCTCCAGGTAGTCCCCCAAATATTCAATCACAATTCGGATAGCTAGCTAGCTATAACAACCAGTTCTACACACGTATATCAGAAAACGTGTATACTATGCGGAGAATTTGTCACATGTAAATGCCAGCACCTGCAGGACTTCATTGAATATATTTTTACTGCCCAGCTAGCTATACTAGCCAGTTAGCAAACAGCTAAAGAAGGTAACGTTAGCAAGCTAGCTCTAACTATGCTAGCTCGCGACTGTTGTTATAAATTAGCCTGGTAGCTCGGAAGAGCTAACAAGAGCCAGCAGGATTATTTTACAGTTTAAATTCATTTGCCGACAACACAATTTACATCTATACGGCTATACCGTGTTTTTACAAGTATCATCCTACCATTTTTACGAGGCGTTCTAAAGCAATTTTGGAATTGCTAGGAAAACCAAACACCACCTCCTTTCACCAGAAACGCCATGTTTCTACGTCATGCTACAGAGCACAGTACGTCCCAACAAACCAGACAGACAGGAACATATACCAATGACGTTCCTCGGTTCCGTCCGAAACACATATTTATCCAATCATGTCATGCCAATCTCCCGTGTGCCCTTTAATGGCTGAGTGCCAAATGCAAGGCGTCTTTTATTATCCTGCATATTCATCGGTCGTCTTCGAAAAATATCATCTGCATGGCACGGTCAGACATAGTGCATATTATCAATGTAAATACAGCTGTTGACAGAGCCCATAGCCCACCACGGGACCAGCTCGCTGCTATAGGTGTATCTACCTCTGCCTTCACAATAATGTGAGCTATGCAAGTACAGTAACGATTAGAGAGGGGGGCTGGCATCACATGATGAACATCTAGAGTTGGACCATAAAACACCGACCTGTTTGATTTCATGGGAAGTAGCCTAGCCCAAGTCTATAGGACTGTTTACATGTTGGACTGTGGTGTTATGTAATTAGTAGGTCTATATAGGGAAATAGCCTGTTGTTCATTGTTCAGTGTTCATTTTCATGAAGACAGAGTTGCCTGTAGGCCTAGGCCTATTTGCAAAGCTGCATTCTGTAAAACTCTCAGTTGTGCTGTGGAGAAACATTAATTAATTAATTCAACCTTCATTTATTCTCAGAGGGTCTAATTAGGAGATCACAAAGGTTTGCCTCACAATCTTCCTTGCTATTTTATACCAAGCCCAAAACATTGGAGCATCAGGTAGCATACTGACTTGTAGGCTGTTATTACCACCCAAAGATAGCTTCACAGTAACTCCACGGATGTCATCATTTCATGTTCAAATAACTGCTGGGGTTTTGTATAATATACGTACCACCACCCAGCAGCCAGCACTTGTTGCACTGTTCACACAAGTGGTTTTAGCTGATCTCTGGGTAGGTGGTGACATGGCCTTTGACTCTGCTGCTGATTCTGTGGTCCTGCCAGACTGCGAGTGACAACCATTCCAGTAAATAGTGTGGTGTGGTGTACAGGTCATAATGATTTCACCGACTATGTTCCTCCTCAAGCAGAGAATAAAGGGTGAGTCAAACGATGATTTTGTCATGATGTCACCATGATGTCACCTTACAGAAGGATGGCCTAAGATGACATAGGCATCCTTTTATAGTTGTCAGCGTGCGTTCGCATGACTAATGCATTGTGCGTTATGAGGTAATCTTAATAATTGTCGGCAGTTCATAAAATCAACATTCCAGATCATGTGCACTCTGGGTCTTGTACACCACGCGCCCATGCAGAAGATCTGTGAAGTAAATGATGAACACAAGCAAATCTTCTGAAGGCACAGAAGAACACAGAAACAAAATGGCAAAATGAGATATAGACATACAATAAAACATGTCACCACATGGAATGATCTAATAGGATACAGATACATTTTTTGAAAGAAATGTAATCAAAAAGAAGTAATACAATCAGTTATGCTCCACCATGTATTACTTACACTCCACCGTATAACTTTCAGAGATGGTTCTTCACCAAAGGCTCTTACAGTGGTTTGCTCTGATTCACTAATGAGGAGGGAGGTGTTCTTAGAGGGGTCCCCACAGGTTTGATAGAAGAGATGCTATGTGTGCGCTTTCTGTCTCATCACAAAGCTACTGTAGATTTGAACTGGGCAAACACTGGGCAGGAGACAGGTGTCACAGCATCAGGTGGTGAGTCCTTTGCTTTTATTTTGCAGATTTGATTTAAAAAATGTGTTACATGTCATTGTCATGCACAGAAATATGCTAAGTCTAGATATGATACTGATATGTAAATTTGTTGTTCTTTGAAACTTGCAGTGATACAAAGGCTGCATGGCTGAATAGTATATTTGCAACACAAGATCATTTTTTATCATGTTCATATGTACAATATGTCAAATCAGTGTGTGTGTGTGTGTGTGTGTGTGTGTGTGTGTGGGTGGGTGTGTGTGCGCGCGTGTGTGTGCGCGCGTGTGTGTATTTCATGTTTGTTCAAACAATGCAGTTTAAGGTTAAAATGGCTATTACTGGTGTATTGAAAGAGGATGACATCAGAAATGCAATTGATGATTGTCAAGGTGAGTATTTAGCTCTATATGCATCTGTACACACACACACACACACACACACACACACACACCGCATGCATGCACGCATGCGCACAGACACGCACACACACACACACACACACACACACACAACTCACATACACAAACTTGGCACTCCAGGGCCCACCATGGGGGAAGGGTGGCACCAGGTAACTAGGCAGCCAGGGGGCAAGGGAGTGGTAACCACACAGATGGGTCTGTGTTTATGCTGTAGGAGTTTAAATCACACCAGACATTCACTCACTATCAATTATTAGAGGACTTAGTTCTGACTGGATAGAATGGCAAACCACACTGTGAGATCAGTAGAAGGATTTTTATAATTGTTATCACTGAAAAACAAGATGGTTAAAAACTGCTTTTGCAGATGATACGTTGAGCACACACCCCACCATTCAAACACACTTACCATTTAACACTCCATCTGTGCCCCTGTTTAACTCCTTGTGTGTCTTCTTCAATCAAAGGACCAGGCACGTTTGATTTTAAGAGCTTCTTCAAGGCTGCTGGGCTTTGTGGCCGACCACAACCAGAGAGAGAAAAGGTGTTCAGAGTTGTAGATCAAGACCAGAGTGGATTCATAGAAGAGGCAGAACTCAAGTAAGACATGCACCTGACCTTAATTGATGAAAGGATAAGGAGTTAAGAACTGTGGTATGTAGCTTTGAGTAAAGTCTGCACACTGTAATGGCTCCAAAAGTTCTTTATTATTTAAAAAGGCAACGTTTCAATCAACAGATCTTCATCAGGCGTGTAGCTTTGAGACCACAATGAAGAGTGCACCAAGTCCAACAGCATGCTTTGCCTACAGTAGATTGTTTCCCTGTGGATTCTACAGGTTCTTTTTGCAGAATTTCCTCTCGGGAGCACGGGAGCTTACTGAGGCTGAGACCAAAGCGTTTCTGCTTGCAGCAGACTGTGATGGGGATGGCAAGATCGGCATGGAAGGTTTGATCAGATATAAGATTTAGAAGTATGCAGGTGATATTATCATGTATGATATGACATGTTCAATAGACTCATTTCATGCAAGGACAGGTTGTGTGGCGAAATGTAAACGTTTTCTGATTTGACTGATTTGGATCATATGTCTAATTGTATATCACTACCAAATGAAGTTGTAGAAAATTGTGCACTGAATATGTCAGCTCGCTAGCACAGGTCTTGATTTCTGTGTCCTCGCCTTTCATTGCGGTTTATTTCCACCTCACAGAGTTCTGTTCCCTGATGAACTGAAGACCTGGCTGCCATGAGGGAGGATGGTGGATTACCTGGCTTCAGTTGCTCTGTTGATGGCAATATTATTATCAGTGACTGCCATAAAGGTGCAAAGGTTCAAAGAACAAATAGCTGAACCACACAACTTCATTCAGGCCTGTGGAATTATTAAATTCAAGTCCAACTGGAGAAAAAAAAAGTGTTTTCGTTTTTTTGTTAGTGTGTATGTATGAAGAGTATATTGCACTGTTGCCTATAAATAACTCTCAAACAATTGAATAAAGAAATGTGTGTTACAGTTCTGCACTGATTCAGGCCATATAAGTAGTTGAGCCATGCATCTGCATAGGGTTATTGGCGTGAAAGCTGCTTGGCTGTTTACACCCAAGCCTTGACCACTTCCTGGAGGCCATAGGCCTAAAACTCCTTGGAGACAAACATTATTTGCATTCCAAAATTACCAGCTGGATAAGATTTGACCCTGCAGATAACATAGCCCAAATCTGATCTGAGTAAAGTTACATAAAAACTGTTCAATTGAACAAATAGTTAATAATTCCTGTAATTCATGTTCGACCCTTAATTGAATGAGCACCACAATACACATTGACCCTTATGGTCTTTGTTTTGAGGAAATATCAAACAAAACATCTCTACAGAAATCAAAACGTTTTTTTTTAAATCAACTAAAGTTTTAACTCTTTTGGTTGTGTCAAATATCTGTCAGATCATGACAAGCAATGGGGGCATACAGGGCAATGCTTATAAGGGAAAGGTATGCATTCACCGCCAGCCCTATAGGAGACCGGCATGTAAGCAAAAGGTAAATCAAACAGCAACACTTCCCGATAGCACATAACACATTTTCTTTTCAAATTGGTCACGCCGATCATGAAATATTTCAAATGTTCTGTAGACTCTCAATCAGTAGTTTTCACCAGTTATGTTATGAAACCTTTAGCTAACCTATATGCTGCCTCAATGTGTCCGTAAATCTGACTTGAGACACTGTAACAGGAGATCTCACTCTCTCTTCACATCAGTCAAAGTGCAGAATGATCTTTAAGAGCCTGCAGCTGATGATGAAATCATACATTTGTTTGTGTCACTCAAGGATGTACATCTTTGTATGAACTTTACAGTCCGACTGACTGAGGTCAACCGACTGACTGATTGAGGTTCCTTATGGGGAAAAAATAATGCTGTTTTTGCTATATGCTGTTTTTTTCTTTATCAGCATAGATGTAAGAAAGACCTGGATCAGTGGATATTATTTTTGTTTGTCTGGCATGGTTCAGAAGTAGTTGAGGCTGTCATTTTCGGGGGGGGGGGGGGGGGGGGGGGGGGGGGCGACGACGACATAATTGGCTTACCATAATGTAAATACACGTTTACCATTTACCACTGCTGATTGCAAAATCAAAAAAATGTATAACCCAATTATAATTTATCCATATGGATAATGTCATGGGTTATAGCCAACTATGAAACTGAACTGAATAATAATCACTCAAATACCAACTGAGTAGACTGAGTAGGGGCACCATAGGCCAATAAAAGAATGTAGACCTACACCCAGGCAGGGTGCGCATGGATACACTCTGTGTGCTGTCTCTATACTAACCTACAAGTCTGACATGTCATTTGTGTCTATCACCTAGTCAGTTTATAGGGCTGACTAGGTGATAGACACAAGCCCTATATATAACCTACAAGTCTGACATGTAATTTGTGTCAATCACCTAGTCAATCACCTAGTCAGTTTATAGTTAGCCCTATAAACTGACTAGGTGATAGACACAAATGACATGTCAGACTTGTAGGTTAGTCTAGAGACAGCACACAGAGTGTATCCATGCGCACCCTGCCTGGGTTGGAAGGGTACTGAGCAAACAATTACATGTGAAATGGACTGGTGAGTGCTTCAGCAGATGTAAATACTGCGAACGACGTCATTTGACAGTGGATCAAACATCAGAAGTATGAACAAATGGCCTCCACGCGTCGCACATTTTGACGTGAAATATGACACCATAGAGATTATGTGGTCGCACCTGTTTGATTTCATGCTGACATGCCATACTGGAAACCAGACCTTCTACATTGGTGACAGAAACAATATCTTCTGACATGACATATGCGGAAACATTTATAAATATATTCTAAGTGTAATTCATGTTTTATGACTTAAATTGGAGACACAATATGGTCTTGACTAATATACTTGACTAAATAATCTATACAGCTGCAAAGACATGTCTCAAGTGTCTACTCGTCACACATATGGTTTCAGAGCATCACTCGTTTGTAAAGATAAAAATAGACCATCTTGACTACTGGACACATTTTTTTGAAACTATTGCACACCCGTGCGTCTCTCGGATATCAGTTACCCGGCCTCAAAGGCCTGTAAATGGAACGGGATGGGGGTATATAAACAAGAACTCTAAGGACACTCGGCACACCTCGACTCACTCCTTTGGTTTTCACTCGCCTCGGAAAGCAGCAAGGTGAGTGTGATGCGTTTGGCCCATGTGGCGGGAGGATGCGCCACAGCCACATATCCCAGTGGGCTCCGTTCCCCGCCATAAAGTGCTTGTTTCTTAGTCATCAGAAACAACAGAGTTGCTCAGGGAGGTTGACAATGGAATATTTCGATGGTTTGACCTACCGGCATCATGCTGGCCCTCTAAGTGGATTTTTGTCTTTGGTTCGTCGAAATAGACCATGCCAGTGATGCGCTGCTGAGCATCGTTGCCATTAACGTTTTCACTGAGGATTTGGTTGTTTCTATTGACGACTTGCTGATAGCATTGTATTATATGGTCAGTCTTGATCATGGTCTATTAAGTGACTGTGGCCGCTTGTTGATTGCTTTGGATGTCATTGTATAGGCCTTGGAGCTACATAGCCTAACTATGTAAAAGTAGTAGCTATATTACTGTATTTCGGATAATTGTAAGTTGTTAGATTGTTACTGAGAAAGATGTCATCATTGAGCTGTCTACAGCTTGTCATCATTCTGCAAGGAGATGCAGCTCATCTGGCAGATTGGAGTATAAAGTCATGGGTCCAGCGCCAAGAAAAGACATGCTCAAATGGAACATCTATTACTTACAGCCCACCTCACTAGTGGCTTTGGGTAAAGTGCCTGCCAATGGGCTGGATGATATATCCTTGAGTTACATGTACCTCCTCGTTGACATAATGACCAACTTGCTTGGCTCTCCCACTTCTGACCTGTGTGTAATGTATAGTTCTAGAGTTGTACACCGCACTCTCAAAAACCAAGGTGCCAGAAAAACGTCTGTAAGATATAGGAAAAAAGTCTCTGCACACTTGGATCCATGCAAAAAAGTGTCTTTTACTATACCAAGCTTTTGGTCCTTAGACCTTCATCAGGGCATTGTGTAATGTATGAAAGGGATTCCGACACTGAACATTCCACCTCAGATCTTTACTCAACTACAGCTCATGGGAGCTCTCATTCCCAAATGATTGAATAGAATAGAATAGAATAGAATAGAATATATACTTTTTTGATCCCGTGAGGGAAATTCAGTTCTCTGCATTTAGCCCAATTTAACCGAATTAGTGAACACACAGCAGTGAACAACACACAGACTGCTGTGTATAGCCTAATACAACACTACAGTGTAGTAGCCCAGTACAACATACCCATTTAATCATAACTAAATCGTGACATTGACAGATAGCAAAAGTGCATTGCTGACATGACAATGCTTTGCATGTTTTCTTATGTGCTGTTTGATCATTGACCAGATAAACAAAAATGGCCTTTGCTGGAGTTCTCGCTGATGGTGACGTTACTGCTGCACTTGACGCATGCTCTGGTAAGTCAACTGACCATTCTTTGTGATTCATGTAATGTAATGACAATATATTATTCCAGTTGTCAAACCACTCTGTGGTTTATGTAATGTAATCTAGTCTCTGCTGTTGTGAAGAGAATATATCATATCAAACTCATACAAACATATGAGATGTACTCTACTTGTGTGTTGATTACTGGTCAGGCATGTAGAGGTGAGAAAATAGTGTCATCTGTCCTGCTCATATTCTCACACAGCTGCTGACTCCTTCGACCACAAGAGCTTCTTCGCCAAGGTTGGTCTGAGCGGAAAGTCCGCCGACGATGTGAAGAAGGCCTTCTATATCATTGACCAGGACAAGAGCGGCTTCATTGAGGAGGATGAGCTCAAGTAAGAATGATGGGACTCCTAGCTTTATGCAGATGGTGTGAGTGACCCATCAATGATATTCATTCAGAAACCCATGAATTGCACTCGTTTTCTCCTAGGCTGTTCCTGCAGAACTTCAAGGCTGGAGCCAGAGCCCTCACCGACAAAGAGACAAAGACCTTCCTTGCTGCTGGTGACAGTGATGGTGATGGCAAGATCGGAGTTGATGGTATAACTTGCAGGCTATAAGCTATAGATCTTCACTGTTACATAAGTAGGCTAGATGAACAAACCCATGCCACTGGAACGCCACAGATAGGATGTATGAAATACATGTAATGATACCATTTTAAGTAAATAATATTCCACTATATTTTAATTAGCAGAGTTTTTACATTGTGTAAAACACATGATTTTAACCTCCAGCAGTCTAACTGATGTTTTTCTGTTTCCCCTCACAGAGTTTGCTGATATGGTAAAGGCTTAAATACCAACTGACCAAGATCCGCTTCTGTTGGAACTAGCACTCCTTGCAAGCAACCACTTTTCCAACATTTGCATATTTTTTATACCGTATTTATGAGTTGCCTTTGGACAGTTCAGCAACATTGAGCAAGATTGTTCTAATGAATTGCTGGTAGTTCTTCAGTTGTACAGTATTTTATGTTCTCAACAAGGGTTTGCGCAATTGTAATATCTGTTTTGCACTCCAGGGGACAAGTGAAAGCCCAGGAATAAATGACAGTTTTGGTGTACATGACTTGTAATGATAGCCTTATTTGTCTCTGTGTATCTTCATTTCTGTGTTGGGGGTTTGAAATGATAATGTCAACCTAACAACTAGCAACCCCGTTCCTCTAACCCACTGGCAAGAGAAGACTTGAGGTGTATACTGTATGCTCCATCTGGCACACAGGCAAGGCAGAGGATGGCTCATGGCTTAGTGAAGGGTCACTGAAGCAAATTTGCAAAGGATATCTTTGTCATCCACCCAAAGGTTGCATTTACTCAGGGATTTTCCACATTAAAGTCCACAGAGATGTGCCCTAAGCAATCACTGTTCTGATGCGACAATACTGTCACACGTAATTAATCGTTATAAAGTTGTTTCATATTTCCAGAGACATCATTCAACACAAAACCACATAATAAAATCGGAGCAAACGCTCTTGTTTGTCCAATAATCGAGGGCTGCCCTCTAGTGTCATTAGGGGGAATTACTCCCACGGAAACCTCTGAGAGATTGGTACCTCACACATTTACATTCCTATTAGCCTGTTTGTCTGGTTGAACGTTGAACGTTGGAGATGTCATCAATAGGCATTTTTGGCGTTTCAATTTTGACGAACTGTCATCGAACATGGGATCCATGAACTGAGAATCTAAAACGCGCATTGCCCATCATTCATCATACGAGGTTGTGCAAATTGATGTTCATCATAACCTTTAACTTAAAATAACATTTTCAATCCTGAAGTTTCCTTTCAATTAGTGAAAGGTCTGCAGGTGTCCAATTTATGTTGAGTTGCTCTGACAAAAGAAAATGACAGAAAGACACAAGTGATGGCAATGCGTTTTTGCTTTCTGATACCTGGACACCTGGCTTACAGGACTTTTGAATCTCAATTCAAACAAATTGTTGTCCTGACATTTCGCTAGTAATGTTACAGTGAAACAGTAGTGTGTAACCTTAGCAAGGCGCGATATGAAGGACTTTCCTCAAGCGCACCTTTTAAGCAAATTTATAAAGCTAAAAATAGCCCAGTCTACGGGACACATTTTCGGCAAGCCCCCCCGCCCCCCCATCTGGTGTCTATTACATTAAGCCTCATATTTCAGGTGAGTGATAGTATATAAACTTCGGCGCTACCCTTAGTGGGGCACTGCAGTTGCTCGAGTCTTCTCATCCAACCTAACCACCAAGGACAACTGAGGTGAGTGGACACTCCACAATTCTGGGACATGGGATAGACAGGGGTGCCAGTCCCCTAAAGAACAACATCAAACAAGAAACTCAAACCCACATCTCTGAGCACCCCACTCACCTTAAAACTCTTCTGTTTCCTCGGACTCTCAGGGGGATGTATTTTGTCATTTCATGGAAGCTGCACTGGGAACTACTTTTTTGGGGGACCCTTAATATCTATTAAAGGAATATCTGGATAGAACCTACACCACTGTGAATATATAATGGTGAAGATTTGGTCAAATATCCATACACTTCTATCTACAATAGAAAGCGGCACATATTTAAACAATATAGCATATAGCAGTCAGCGGAAAAATCAACTTGAAATGTGACATCAAAAGGCCAGTACCGTCTGCATGTTGTCAGTAAAAAATGTGTTACTTAAGTAGGCTAATTGATATACTTGTTCTCACGCAGCTAAAATGGCACTCGCCAATATGGTCAAGGAGGCGGACATCAAGGCAGCACTGGAGGCATGCAAAGGTAACGTAACCTGCCTTACGCATCAGTTTGTTACTTATCTACTTCAACGTACCTTGTGATTTAATGGAAATAGCATTAACAGTAGAATGTTGACTTCCAGCTGCTGATTCATTCGACCACAAGAAATTCTTCGCCAAGATTGGACTAGCAGGCAAATCTGCTGATGATCTGAAGAAGGCCTTTGCAATCATTGACCAGGACAAGAGTGGTTTCATTGAGGAGGAGGAGTTGAAGTAAGGAAGATGTAGAATTTGGCATTTTTGATAAACATACAAAAGAGTAGCCTACCAAAAGCCACTATATTGATGCCTCTGTGTTACAGACTGTTCCTTCAGAACTTCTGCGCGAAGGCAAGGGCATTGACTGATGGCGAGACTAAGAAGTTAATGAAAGCTGGCGACACTGATGGCGATGGCAAGATTGGAATTGACGGTATGTTTTCAATTACTTAATCAACAACCATTGCAAGAACAACCATTCTTACATATTACAATAACGACAGTATTAGCCTACAGAAATTGCTATATAGTTTCTAGTATTATAATTAGAGTCGACTTATTTCACTGGCGATGTCGGCAAGAGTTGAAGATGCGTGTCTGTTTAAGTTAGATTAAAATAGGCGTTCTCATTTTGAATGTAAGAAACATTTCAGTTACATGTTGTTTTTTTTTTTTCTGTTTCCTGTTACAGAGTTCAGCCACATGGTTAAGGGTTAAGCACTCAACTGCAACTGCACAGATCTTGCTCCGAAGGAACAACATTGCCCAAGACCTCCCATTTTCATCTAATAAAACATTATTTTTATATTTGCTTATGGAGAGATTCCTCCCACAGCACCATTTTCTCCAAAATGATGATTACGAATGTAGTCGGTTGCGTCTCATGTCTTAAATATGAATTGTAAAATGTAAAATCTACAATGCACTTTTCGAGAAAGAACGATAAGGAAAGAATAAATATTCTTTTGCAATAGCATGTCTTGGTTTGCTTTCATTATCGATTGTGTAGACTCGTCTACTAGATAGGCCTATGCGTAAAAGGGTATTTTGGCTAGATCAAGTGCATGACGTCCAAGACAGCAGTGCATGCCTTCGTATTTTACGCCACTAGATGGCGTAGAATCTGCACTTGAGTGTTACGCCATTTAAGGCAATTGAGGAGTATTCCACCTTGCCGCGCACAGTCTTTTACAAACAGGTCGGTCAACGTTTCATTTTGTTGCCATATGCTACTTAATATGGTAATGTAGACTACTACATGCTCATGCAAAAAATATATTCCATATAAGAATTAGGCAAGAAGAAGGAAAAAGTGGATGAGGTTATTGGTCTGGGTGGTTCTCAAACTTTTTCTGTCATTCCTAACTTCGGAGGTTTTTTAAGGCCACCTGATTCCATTAACCCGGCAAAATGGTGAAGTTCAAATATTATTTTCGCACTTAACGTGGTTCCACGTTACATTTCCCGTCTCAATCCTTGGAATCTAATTTGCTGTTATAATCCATGTATGTCTGTTTATGACTGTTTGTGTGTGGCTTCAAAAAGAAAGGCATTATTAATAGGCATAAAAAAAATCCCTCCTGCTCATCGCGCCCCACCTGTCATGTCTTTATTCCCCGCTAGTGGGACCCGTCTCACACGTTGAGGACCTAAGGCCTAGCCTACACGTTGAAACGAGGACTTGTGGAAATCAGGTTGAGAAGGATATCTTCCGGAATAGATTCTGTATAGGCCTACAGTTTACCAAATATTAGATTATTGCATAGACTGTTTACAGTGTAATCAAAAACAGGATTAAGCCCTCGGCTATTGCAACCTTGCATAAAAAAATATCTCAGATCTGGACATAGCCTATTTGAGAGTTCAAGGTGCAAATGACATATGAATAACATGAATAAAGGTAGCCCATCCACAGTGAGCCCGTAAGATTGCACGCTATCACAGTGGCCCATGACATCACCAAGAATGTAAGATGTACTGTAGGCTACCTGTGGATCAGGTGTCGGCTCACGTCCTGTTCCGACCTCTAAGGTTTCCCGGTGATAATCTCGATTATTCTGCGCCATCAGAGTAATGGCTGATTTAGCAGGGGTGGTCGAGCAGGTTTGCAAGCACTGTGCATATCATTGTGACTTGTCCAAATGGGTAGATGGGCCAGTGCCCCATAAAAAGATTTATCCATTTGTAATAATAGATCCTTGTATGTAAGGCCTGCTCGGAAAGATATTTAAACACGTCCCATTTTTTAGATCGACAGCCGTGTAAAATGGGGCATTTTTTTAAAAAAAAGGCATCCAATTACGTCACCCAAAAGGCAAAAGCTCCCCAATTTCAGACACTTTGTTTTAGAGTTTGGGGAATAGAGAATGAGATGTCATAATGTTTATCGGAGTTTATTTCATGTTACTTATTGAGCTACTCTGCAACATTATGAGGGCAAAGGCCAGCTGTCATATTAGACCAATCTCCCAGCTTGCCGGACTGCTGCTGGAATCATGATTTAGCCTTGCGGACTTATTTCCCGCGTGCAATCGTTTTACTAAATTGCATGGTTTTACTAAATTGTTCATTCGGTTTTTTTTACTGAGCACGCAAACTTTTGGCGCTTACGGCCCTCCACAGACACCTAAATACTACGTCTTCCAGAGTCATGCAACTAGAGCCATATGATTCATGTTGCTTTATGTTGCTGTAAATGCTATATGGTAGCCTCAACAAAAGCTGTGAAAACTTTTTTTGATTATTATTGAGACATAGTGAGACAGCAATGGCCATCACTAGACTACTTTAGCCTAATACTGATCCATGGTGTCCAATTTGACCTATTCTTTTAAAGGTCACATTTGCAGAACCACAACATCATTTGCCTTGAATTTTTACTAAGACATATTTAGCATATCTTATCCACTCTACGATGTACATTACTCCACATATACTTTTAGGTATACTGCCTGTCTTAACACGGGGAAGAGGTTTTTTTTTACAGTGTCTGCTTGCATGTCCCTGATTAATTATTGCTGTCATTGTGTGCACAGTGGTTAGCTCTGTTCCTGGTCCTGGACAATGTATTTACTGTAAAAGTATTATTGAGTGAGTTTATTATGGTTATGGTTATGGTTATGGTTATTTAGCAGACGCCTTTGTCCAAAACGACATACAAATAAATAGCAATACAAATTAAATAACAGTGAACAATTACAAAATAGGGAGAATAGCAATATTATCAATACAACAATCATTTAAGCACTAATCTAATGAGAAATAAAACAATGAAATGACAAAAGCAATCAAATAAGTCACTCAGTTAATTATATAATAACAATAACTATAGCAAGGTATGGCTAAATTTAAGGACAATAGCAGAATAAATGTAAAAATTTTAACAATGGACAAATTATAACAAAACAAAACTATTATACAAACCATAACACATAACAAACACTCAAAAGACTAAGTGCATATTAAACAAATATGCCTTAAGACCCCTCTTAAAAGACCCAAAACTGTTGCTTGAACGGAGAGCACTGGGCAACTCATTCCACCAACACGGAACCACTGAAGAATAGGATCTACAGTTTGACCTAGCATGTATGGTTTGTCGACATAACAGATGCTCCTCAGAAGATCGCAATGGGCGGTTGGGAATGTACATCTTCATCAAAGAACTGAAGTAGCTAGGAGCAGATCCAGTCAGTGTCCTATAGGCCAGAGTGAGAGATTTAAATTTAATTCTGGCTACTATAGGGAGCCAGTGGAGAGTAACTAGGAGAGGGGTTACATGTGTCCTCTTTGGCTGATTGAAGACCAGTCGTGCTGCAGCATTCTGAATCAACTGTAGTGGTCTTAATACGCAAGCAGGTAGGCCAGCTAACAGGGAATTACAGTAGTCCAGCTTGGAGATAACCATTGCCTGTACAAGAAGCTGAGTGGAATCTTGTGTCAGATAAGGTCTGATCTTCCTAATGTTGTACAGGGTATACCGACATGACTTTGCAATTGAGGCAACATGCTCAGAGAAAGTAAGTTGGTCATCAATTATGACACCCAAGTTACGTGCCGATCTAGTTGGAGTCAATGAGGATGAATCAAGCTGGATGTTCATCTGTTGGGGAATGGCTGTTTTTGCTGGAAACACCAAGAGCTCATTATTACACCAAGAGAGCCCACTTACTAGCAATAGTGGAAAATAAAACAGCAACAAATAAGATATAATCATTTTGCCTATGCACACTTCAATGTGACCAGTTGTTTGGATATGCTTCCCTACATATCAACACAATTTAACATAATTGTTCTCATTGGCATTGAGTAGAATCATTTATGTGCCCAAATATGTATAACATTTTGTCTGAACACAATTAAAATATATACACAGTGTGCATACTTTGTTTATTGTGTATAACAAATTAAGTCAATATGATACATATGAACACTGATTTTATGGTGTATAGCCTATATAATATGTGTGTGTGTGTGTGTGTGTGTGTGTGTGTGTGTGTGTGTGTGTGTGTGTGTGTGTGTGTGTGTGTGTGTGTGTGTGTGTGTCTCAAAACATTCCCTGCATTACTCATATAATGTAATATATGCTATCACTTCATCAATCAGGTAAGGACATACATTTAAGTCTGGCAAGATATAGTTTCAGCTGAGAAACCTTAGAGACTGCTCACCTTTATAATTTTACTCATCTGTCCCGCATCCTGCATTGCTCCCCATTCAATAGATTCTTCTTAGAACATAAAAAAAATAATGCTATACAATGCTGTCAAACAATATAAGCTTCGCCATTATAATGTCAAATAAAAAAAAGATAGCTGAGAGATAGTTGAGAGAAACGAGTTCCACAGTAAGACACAGGTTACATCAGGAGCTAGACTTTAATTCTCATGTAAGGAAATAGCATGGTGGTAGGCTACTAAAGGGAGGGGTTGATTGGGAGAGCTCTAATGACTGTTTAGAAGAGTTTGATGAATGGGCACTTGAGATGTCTGCTGTTGTGTTGTGTGGCAGGTGTGCCTGTGCTGTATCACCTGACAGTGGAGGCAGCTACAAGGACATTTCTATGAGCCCTCCAGCAATGCTGTGCCTGCCAGTCGTGTTCATCTCTGAGCAGCACCATGACCTGAGGCAGAAGGTCTCCATGTTGTCAACACTATCCTATTGCAATGCATACAGCACAATGCTAACAGAGCAATGCAACAATTAAGCCATTCATTCTAATCTGCTGCGTGTAGCGTATATAGCGCCCACACTCAGATGATATCAGTGTCTCACAGAAATGTGGTCAGTTAACATGGAATTATAGCTACTGAATTGAGTGGGTTTGCTAAACACCATGTGGACCTGCTGCCACTATATGCTGTTGCAAGTGCTCTACTCCACTCTATACTGTCAGTGGGAGTTTGCCGTGCGGATTACATCAGGCAGAAGAGGAGGAGAGAAGGTGACCTGGCGTCCCTGAATCAGCAGCATCCTGTAGAAATGATAGCCTGCTGTTTACAGCGCACTCCCATTTAGGACCAGAGGAGAAGGTTGAACTGCCATGACATTCTGTGATCAACATGTACTGTACACTACTGTATGTGGCCGTCCACAAAGTCTATTGGACTTGCATAAGATCAGGAGATAAATTGACTCCGCCTGACTAAACTTGGTGCAGTGAAATACTGAGAATGATAACATGGGAGGAATTGTAGTTTATGTTGCATACTTACATGTAAAAGTTTACAGCAGATGGCATCTAAGTGCTGAACTTCCAGAAATATGTGTAGTAGGCTACTGCATTTCATTGTCTTACTTGTACTCTGCACAATGACAATAAAATTTAATAATCTAATCTAAACCACAAATCTCAACCACAGGTCTGTCTCCAACCAACTAACATGAATTAACATCAAAGAAAATGGTCAGAAGCCAAGAGGAATATCTGTGTTAGAGCAACCTGGATTATATTGATTTATAGAGGGTATTTTACTTGCTGACACACACACACACACACACACACACACACACACACACACACACACACACACACACAGACACACACACACACACACACATACACACACACATAGGGAGAGAGGGAGAGAGAGAGAGAGAGAGAGAGAGAATCCCAAATAGCCTTTTGGGATTGGACCGGGAGCATTGCTGAGACAGAGCATATTGGTTAATTTGCCATTTGTGCATTACAGATGTCTGAGGGCTTGCCCATCCACACTCAGCTCGGCGGTTATAAATAGTAAAGGTTAATTAGTTAGGTAAGAAATTTGAGCTGAGCCTTTTGAATTTGATACACAGACAGGTAACCTTAGAATTGCCTATTGTCACTACAATCAGACCTATATAAATCCTTCTTGGCAGACAGCAGTCACCACATAGCCTTACTTCTCTGTTGGATCACCTACGGCGAAAACTTCAAAGGGGGTAAGTGGGCTTGTGTGTAGGATCCGCACTTGTCGTTTGACTGTCCGCAGGTCTGGTTGGCTGCCCTGAGGATGCTTTTCTCCCATCGGGTTCCAGAATGAGCTTGCGAGGGACAAGAGTTTTTGCATTTTTGTAATTCTACTATTCTGATCCGCCTGACGTCCTGTAAAGCGCAACTTTTCGGATTTGCTTGTTTTGAGACAATTTGTAGCTGCACCGGACAACTCACATTTAAGAAGCTTGAAGCGTTGAACAAAATCTGTAGGTTACGAAAACGATGCTTCTGTGTTAAACTTTCTTAATTCACGCAGTCTTTTAGAAGTCAGTTTATTCTGTTGTTGAATTAATGCTGCCAAGATGACGTCGTTTTCATAGTCGCAAGACGTCCATCTTCAATCGTTTTTCTAGACAAGTTGATGTGATGTTCGGTTATGGTTACAGCTAGGCATGAAAAAAAGCCTGAATTATTTACACTGGTTGTTTCCCTAACAGGACAATGTCTATCTCATCTATCCTCTCCGCTGATGCCATCGACAGTGCCGTCAAGGACTGCCAAGGTATCGTCTTCCACTTACATCGTTATTGTTCCATTAACTAGATTTAAGAATTTAAGTGGTGTATCTTTCACCAAAAGAAAGAGTAGACAATGACACACCAAACCTAAAGTGTTTACGAATGGAAATGTCGCAGTGTAACAATTTTAAACACACTCGGGCAATGGACGTTTGGAGATTAACTTGTCAAAATGTGGATGTCTGTGTTTTCCCAACAACACTCAATGGACTAGCTTTTTATTCTGTATTTTCCTCCATCGCAGCCCCAGATTCTTTCAACTGCAAGAAGTTTTTCCAGCTATGTGGTCTGACCAAGAAGAGTGCGCAGGAGGTGAAGAACGTTTTCGGCATCATTGACAATGATGGAGATGGCTTCATTGAGGAGAGGGAGCTGAAGTAAGTTTTATCCTCCCATGTGCCATTTGATCTGTTTTTAATTGCCACCATGAACTCATTTTCATATTTAAAGTTGCTGTGTTCTCAAATAGTGCAGATGGATACCAGCTGTTTGGGGTTATGTTGGTCTGCTTTTGCATTAGCTATTGTTGTTTTAGATAGAGATCCTTCTAGTTCAAATAATATAGGAGAGAAGCAAACATGGCAATGTAATATTTCGTTGTGATAGACTACTTAGACTTCTACAGTCTTGAAACTGCATAATGCTTAGTAAACCAATATTAAAACTAGCATTTGTGAAAACTATTGCATCCCAAAAGACACTTCAGTTGAGGTCTGTTCAGGTCTGCATTCATTTATTCAGAGGTTAGGGGCATTACGGCATAAAAGCGGTAGCTAAACTGCATGTTTCTGGCAGGTGTTTCCTGCAGAAGTTCTCACCTGGAGCACGAGTACTAACTGAGAAGGAGACCAAGGCCTTCCTCAGTGCTGCCGATGGAGACGGTGATGGCAAGATCGGAGCAGACGGTGAGTGCAGTGTCTCTGGCTGTCATTTGGACTCTGTGTTATGTCAGTGTTCAAGGGGAATGGATGGTCCTGTTTATGGGGATTCTTATGGCTTGGAAGATGAAACTAAGACATCACACCAGAATACAGTTGTTGCCACAAACCAAAGCAGCAAAAAGGCACATTGTGACTTTGCACTGAGATGATGTATTGATGCGCACTAATGAAGATGTTTGGGGTGTTCAAGGACTCAAGGACTGGACAAGCTTACAGACCTATCACATCAGGCACTTCCATGTCCTTTTTCCCCATAAAGATTTACTGTAATTGCATTTTCAGGAATTAGTACTATTTCTGCTAAAAGAAAGTTTATCAAATCATATCAATGTCTGTTTTCTCAGTCTTGAGAACTTATAACTCATTCCAAGTCTTCCTTTTCTTTACAGAATTCCAGGCCATGGTTATGTCTTGAGCAACTGAACCAAACGGGTTTTCTTCCTCCTCATCCCCTATGAACGCCCTTCTACATTTCATCTTACTTGAATTCCCCTCTGAAGCATCAGGATAACACTTTTTGGGAGGCCGCCAGTCGACAGAATCCACATACACACCATTTTTTTGTAATACATTTTAGACGGGTGCTACAGCATCATCTCCATGTAAAACACCATTAAATACATTGATGGAATGCACAAATAAATTCATTAAAAGTCAAAAAAAAAAAAAACTCCTGTGTTCAGTCTCTCCTATTTCTTGTGCAAGGTGTACTTTTGAAGCTACTTTGAAACTTAAATAATCCCACTCATGTCAGGGTAATTGGATTCTTCATTTTCTCTGAGCACTGACCTGAGGTTTTTGTGAATTTGACGAATCTGGGTGGTATGGCCAAGAGGAGGACTTTGAACTGTTACAAAACTTAACTAAATGTAGTTTGAGAACAGGACTGGTAAAAGTGGCGACAGACACTTGGTTGATGCGTACGGTAACATATGTCGTGTTTGCAGAGGACAGGTGTACTGTGCTGTAATTAGGCTGAAAGAAAAAGGAAGCCAAGTCTCGTGTGGCAAGTGAAACCTAAAGCTGCTACACAAGTATCCTGTCAATGACCTTTAACCCAACACTGCACCTTCTGGGTCAGCTTCCCCTGTGTCTGAGTGAGAACTGTGTAAGGTGTAACACTGCAGGTTAGAACACAGGAAGGATATGGGGCTACATTGTCAGTACAGAGGTGATGTAAACATTGGCCTTCATACTTCAGACCTCTGGGTTTTTTTTAAAGAAATTCACACATTTAGTCTCAAAAGGAGCTTTCACATTATTCCAAAAAGACTTAACTTTTAAAGACTGAGTGTGAAAATGTCGTCTTTGGTCTTTTGCCCCTGTGATTTGTCAATTTTGAGTATGCCTTGTGTGACGCTGATTACTTAAAAAGTATTACATTATGATGGCGGTACTCCAAAACGTCTGAGACAGGACAGTTTGAGAAGACACACCTAACCATTAACTCACAGTCACATACGACTGACTGAGCAGAGGCCAAAATTAGCGTTGGCAGAAAACAACAGCGGACCCTAGCATTAGCCAAGACCTTAAGTCCAGCGGTGAGCTCAGTCTG
The DNA here is from genome assembly GCF_963854185.1 of Sardina pilchardus. Classification (NCBI taxonomy): domain Eukaryota; kingdom Metazoa; phylum Chordata; class Actinopteri; order Clupeiformes; family Clupeidae; genus Sardina; species Sardina pilchardus. The sequence goes on along the minus strand of NC_084996.1, from coordinate 17,450,013 downwards.
GGTGGGTGGGTGTGTTGCCTGTTGTGCCCTATTCTATCAGATGCTTTTTTACGTGCAGACAGACAACACATCAATTCAAAACACAGACAGACTATAACACACATGCTGTATGTGCACAGACCAAAGTTCCTATGCATATGCATAAATATACAGTACATGCACATACAGACACACACACACACACACACATACACATGCGTGCAGGGATTAACATGCACAGATGCTCATACACACCCATGCAGCACATATTCAAACACACTGACATGTCAATAAGCCTCTTTGTGCAAATCCATGCTGGCCTTCATCATTCTGGCACAGCACACAGATTCTGAGAGCAACACAAGTGATCAGTTCTAAGTCGGTGACAGCTTAACTCACATATTGGCACCGTTTGCCAGAGTTGTCCATCGGGTAATGAAGAGGTCCTGACACGCCAGGCAGGCGATAATGCTTTTTTCACTGGGCGGTCCAAAAATCCAAAATATACTCTGTTCCTCATTTGAGTGTTCAATTTTAATGTGGTCTCTCTTATCAGTTTGGTATTGGATTAGAAGATCAGGGGGCGATTACCCAGAGCCAGTAAAACTGATATGTTTCGGTTTTGCTAACTTGTGTCAATTTATTTCGCTCTCAGTAGGATAGCCCTGAACGCCCTCCAAGAGATGTTAAGATTAAAGACATTATCATGCTTTTTAATATCTAGTGCAGACAGATAAAGCACTTAAACTCATCTATCAACATGGAGGATTGATAAGTCATACTCAGAGTGATGCCGGTAAAATCCTGCAAATGCTTGCCATAAACAATCTATTCCACATTGTTTTGTGATGAGGTCATACAAACATTGCCTACTGCTGCTGGTGAATTGTGCCTTTTGATAAACATAATAGCACACTGTGCACTAGACCAAAACATGGACCTAATGGGCATTTCCTTTAATAACCATGCCCAAACGTGTAAAAACGTTTTAATAACCATGCTCAAACATGTAAAAACATTTTAATAACCATGCCCAAACGTGGAAGGGACACACCCAGAGTGACTTGTGTCTTGAGACCCGCCCCTCCACCATCTCCTTGCTGTCAACAGCTGGAAGGCAGTCAGATTTCATTTTAATCCCCCCCCTCCTCACACACACGCTCACTCAGCAAATTGAACGCAAGGCAGTAATTAAAATGCAAACAGGGTAAACCCTCACAGGCAATTAAAACATTCAAACAAACAAACAAGCACAGAATAAATAAATAAATAAACAGATAAACAAAAAAAAATCTAAATCTCTGATTAGAAAAACAAACATGTAAATTCAGGTCATACTGAGTAAAAGAGAAAATGAAATACCACAGAGAAGAGACAGCACAGGCCAGAGGGTTAGGCTTTGCGTGCGTGCATGTGTATGTGTGTGTGTGTGTGTGTGTGTGTGTGTGTGTGTGTGTGTGTGTGCGTGTGTATACTGTGCTGGGATTATTGCACAGTCACAGTTTCTCTGGCTCCTCTGCCCTTGCCTGTCACACTACCCCATCATGCTGTGTCCAGTTTCCTTCCTGTTTATCAGCCATCGCTCCCGGGGTCAAAGGGGTCACATGCCCCTTATAGCGCGCCCACATGACCCACAGCCTCCAGCGTGGAACCACCCCACCTCACACACACTCACCAGGGAAACCATGACAGAGCAATAATCCCAGAACTGTGCACACACGACACGTCTATCCTGAGTTATGAACATCAGAATAAAGACTTGCATGCCAAGGTGAATATATTTGTATTGACGCAATGACTGTGTATTACATTTACATGGTCATATTAGTCTTTTTTTTCCATCTGCACTACACCATGAGCAATCACTTATATCTGAGAGAATATCACTTTTATGTCAAATAAATATTATTGTGTAATCCAAAGAATTTGGTTTTGACAACAATATTTATATATAATCTGTGATTACGTGGGGATTTGAGTGTAGTAGATAGACTGAAGTATTCATTACCATTCTCTTTCTTGATGTCTGCATTGTTTGTGCTGCCACAGTAAAAGGATTGCAGGGGATCAGAGCAATCTTATGCAACATGCATCCATGCTACAAAATGTCTTCTTGACCTGTATCTGAACTTGAACGTCTGTTTCTATTCCTTTCGTCCAACTATTCAAAGTAGACACACACAATTTGCAAGGAGTGCTGCTAGTGTGGGTGTTCCTCTGGTGCCCCTCAGTTTAGGAATCCTGATGGTTAAAAAATGTTTCAGAAATTTGAGACACTCACAAGGCTACTATGTTTAAAAAGTCTTTCATTTAATGGCTATTCAGTTAAAACATGCCCACAGGTTTCATTCAGCATAGCCTACAGCAGAATAACCCTGACGAAAGCTATTATGCTGAAATGCTGAATAACCATGTGAAATTAAAGGTGTTTTAAATATAATAAGTCCTCCAGACAGACTTTTTAATATGTATGTTAAAATATCTATGACATGGCTGTGAAATGTTTTCCAGTTACACTGATTGTTGCTGGCCTGCTAAGGACGCTTTAAAGTAAGGAGCACAACGCTTTTATAAGAGCAGGTTGCAAAGAGAGAATCCACTTGAATACCTCCAACTGCTCCAACAGTCTCAATATTATTGCCAACTGAGTATTTTCAAAACTATCAAATAATTCAAAGGGTGCGCGTCATTTGGGAATCAGGGCTCCTCTACTCAGATTTCCAAGTGCCATGTCAAAGCACAGTTCGCAATATGAGCAGTTCCATGTCAAACAATATTGTAGGCCCTGACAGCCTCTCTCTAGCCCTATCACCCGAATAGCGACAGGAGTAGCGGGGTCGACGTCGGTATGAACGACGGAAGAGGATTACCGACGCTGTAACTTAAGCGTTCTCTCGGAGACGATTTGATGGCCGCCTCTAATCATGTGGTGCGCAGAATGACCTAAATAAGTAATGTTGGCCAAATTTCTTTTGTGACACAGACACAATTAGCGAGACCTGCCGAGGGGGCCAGGCGATGAGCCGCCGATGCACCCGCTCCAACAGACCTCAGTCTCGGACTGTGCTAGCTCTGCCTTACCTCCGGTCAATAATTGATGGCCCTGGCCTCCATTGTCACCAAAAGCTCATACCAAGAAAGGAGTGTCAGGCTCACCTTACTTATTAAGTCTAACTGAATCTTTAATGGGCCACCCCATCCTCTGGCTGATAACAAAACACTGGCGACTTTTGAGATTTGAAGTGTTGTGCTTTTCACCATGGATGTCTAAATGTTGACATTTTTTCGTGCAACATCATCGCGCCAATCCTCAGAAATTTTGATACAGCAGTCAAGCAATCTAGTAGCCAGAGTATCCATAAGCCACCTGATATTCAGCACGGGAAGGTGTGTCATGAAAGTTTTACGTGCTTCGTTGGAATAGCATGCCATGAATTCTGCTTGTGGCTGCATGGAGCTCATGTTTTATGCACTGTGCAGCAGAGTTCAACAGAAGTGGACATTTAATATTTGCAAAGTTTTTGTTTCGCATGACAAAAGGGAATAATGGCGGTGGTGGTGGGGGTAAATCTCAGCCTCTGCTATGAAGGTGGTAGGCCTTGAAATGCAAGCGTAGGCCTAATGAACGTGAATGAGAAACTTTAGACCATGCAAACAGCTTCCTTACTCTCCACTGTAATAAGCCAGATTAGAGCAGACTTGGAAAACACCTTTCAGCTGTGGAGATCAAAGCAGCTCAGGTCACCATAAATATAGGCTAGGTTTTCATTTGAGGTGTGACCTGCCAAAACGTCCCCAATTGGCCACCTGTGGTTGGATGCCTATAGCTGAGATGAAGAACACCTTGCTATGTATTAAGGGGGGTAATAGCACATTATAGTGAGACTGTCAGCATGAGTAACCCTGCAGATGGGAGTGTGTGTGAGGGGTTTGAGGTGCTATGGTGCGCTGTGTGCTTGCTATGTGCGCAGTAAGGGATGCACACATTGGAGTGTTTGTGCAACAGAGACAAGGAGTAGCCAGTAGTGTGTAGCCATTCGTCCGGGGTCACTTTCAGTATGTGATGGCTTTCACGACTCAGGTCGATCACACTAACCCCCGCTTCACTTTTTGTGAGCGAGTGGCACTCTGCTGTCGGGTTTCAGGCTGCCTGGGCTCAGTTCCACCCCCCCCCCCCCCACACACTCCCCCACATCCGGGCGCAAGCAGCACAGGATCTCCCCATTACCTCAATGCACTGTGTCTGTGTCATGGCTGTCACTTCTCTAGCTAACCACACAGGATGGTGAATAATTCAGAGCTAACAAGCAGTTGGAACACCAAACTCAATTGTGCGTTTTAATTAAATCTCCCTCTCTTTCTCTCTCTCTCTGTCCCTCATTGTCTCTCTCTCCCTCTCTCTCTCTCTCTCTCTCGCTCAGTATCTATCTCTGTCTCTGTTTCTCGCGCTCTCTCTACTTTCAGGCAAAAAGTCTTTAAATGAGAACTTCTTTAACTATAAACAAATGGCCATTTTCTATTTTTTTTTTAAATCACTAAAATATGTGAGTTTTGGGGGATGACATCACCAGCGGGGGTTATAGCTGAAGGATTTTCCTATTTGAGATGCATTTTAGAGCGATGCTGTGTTTTTACAAATTCTTGCCAAAAGAAAAAAAGTAGAGTTGATAGACTTTACCATATGGTCACCAAATCCCCTACTTTTCTCTGGAATTAGTGATTCTATTTTTACACCACAGAGTGTGAAGGCTTGATGAGAAATGATGCTGCCCAAAAAGCACTCTACATCCATCATCATTCACTCTTTCTATCACTTTCCCTTTCTTCATCCCTCCTTCTCTCTCCTTCTCTCTCTTTCTTACTCTTTGGCATCCCACCAGCCTCCGCAAGTCCGTGTCCAGTGGAACCCCTGTGTTGCCTGCCTGAGGTTAGCCTCAAATCCATTCTGTTTCCCAAACAAACGGTTGCAGGCGTTCCCAGTGTGCGTCCACCCCGGAGAAGGGCCATGGCTCAGCAGGAAACGAGCCGGCCGGAGGCACTTATCACGCCGCGCTCCAGGGCATTGCTGACTGAACTGTCACCAATACCGCCTAGAACACAACCCCGATCCCATATATGTCCTTGTGCACAAGCACTCACCTCACACACACACACACACACACACACGCACACGCACACGCACACGCACACGCACACGCACACACAGACACACACACACACACACACACACACACACACACACACAAGCACACACACGCACACATACACACTCACCCCATCCAGGGGCACACCAAACACACAAACACACATACTTGCACACATGCATAGAGCCACACATATGAGAAATTAGCATCTGTCTGTCCAGTTATCTGTCCAGCACAATTTTGACTTTGCATCCGTATTTAGTCTGGACGTCTCATCTGACCCGCACATTTAAACTAATTTGATATGCATGGTCCTTGTCTACATTTGTCCCCATTGTCCCGCTCAAATCTCGTGTGCTGTAAACAACATGCAATATGCAAACAGTGTACGTTTGCGACCAAGTCACACTGGCTACTGTTTACACCAACCTGAGATCTGATCACCGCAGAGCCAGGGTATCCCATGGTCTGGCCTGTCCAATCACACTCTGAACACTTGGCGTGCTGTGGACATTTTTACATGCATTTTCTACGAGGTGCCCTGTATATCAAGAAAGCTTGCATACTGTATAAACTTTCACTTACTTTTTCTTACATATGCGCATACATTGCTCTATCTGCAAGGTGTAAAATGTGACGCATAATTCTTTCAGAAAATACATGACTGTTAGTTCCTCATTACATAAGAGGGTCTTTAGTTTCTATTAAATTATGCTATGATTGAAGCCAGCAATAAACTCCCTATCAGTATTATGAACAGGATTTAACAAGCGATCAGGTGGAGATATTGTTCAAAAATTCTTCAACCAGTCAACAAATTCATTCCAAGTCACTAAATGAGCGTATAACTTCAATGAAAACTAGTATGACTATATAAAATAGCATGACTGAAATACTTGTATGCAATTCTGGATATAATGTTTGCTGATAATTGAGCAAAACATCAGACAAAACCACAGAGAGCAAGTTCACGCCTCCAGACTCCCTTTCCCTTCCCCCAAGATCCTCTCCCCCACTTTCAGTTTTACCATTTTGTTTAGGGGACAAGCTTGCTTCACTTTGTTTGCTTCTTGTTCACGGGGCCAGCTGTGTACGAAGACATGAAATGTAGTTTCTATATTCATGTGTTATTGTTGGAAATATCTGTCAAATAGATTAATATGGTTTAGCAATCATTATATCACAGGATACCTGTGTTGACGTAAAGCACCTTTACCAAATCTCTCATGATCAGCACATAAACTAAAAAGAATTCAAAGACAGTTGAGATAGGACTTGGTGCCCAGCAATGCACACAGTCTTTCCACACTCACTAAATTGTGTATGTGTGTGTGCGTAGAGGGGAGAACTATTTCTCTCTTTTTTTTAGAGAGAGAGAGAGAGATTACCAAAAAGTTGCAAAGCTTGAAAACAACATACTGCCAGATGGCATTGGTGCTCCGTGATTCAGTGGCAGCAGCAGATGGGGCAGAGTGGCATAAATTGATGCCCTCTGAGGAAAAAAATGGCACTGCGGTCCCAGGACAGCGGCAACACATGCAGCCATGATTAGCCACGGAGAACCATTCTTTCACCAGCAAATGACTACAACATCAGTCTCTTTGTTAGACATTTGCTAAAACTGAATGTAGACCACTGGTCCCTATACACCCAACTGAAAACTTCTTGACGAGACATTTATCAGCTAAATTGGACTTGGGTTGAGACAAGCAGGGGTATTTCTAAGATATAAAATAACCCTCATCTTGTCTCGGCCCAACTCTAATGTAAATTCAACGCAGATTTCAAAATAGGTAGCCTATCCTGTTTTTTTTATTATTATTATTTAGCTTAGCGCATTTCATTCAAGTAATTCAATGTGCTTTACATAAACAAAAGTAAACTGTAATAGCAAATAAAAGCACAGAAGGGCTAATAGTCAAATAATAGTTTAAAAAGCATAAAACACACTGCTTGAAAGATTAAAATGCAGAGTGCAAAAACAACAAATAGCCTACTGGAACACAACAACTTAACCTGTGTGCTTTAGAGTGTCCCAGTCAGCCAAAAATGTAACCCAGGGATAGTGATCCTAGTCAAAACCCAGTGAATAGCAGCATTCTATATGAAGATTCTTGAAGTAGTGCTGAACTGTGCGCGCACACATGTATTTCCATTAGGGCCAAAAATGCCTCATTGGAAAGTAAAGTAAACAATTAACAAGAGTTAGAGAACCTCTTTAGGGTTCCTTAGGGTAGAGAGTAGCCTATTGTAGAGCTTGCAGAGTTTAGTTTTCAGATATAGGCTACAGAGGAGAGGTTTTAAGTTACTTGTAGCCTACTATAGGGGATTTCCCACATCATCCCTCATCTTTCCACCCTACTCGATACACCTGCGAAGGAAACCACCAAAACACTGCATTGGTCTGCCCTCTAGTGGGAGAATAGGGAATAGCCTATGCCCATAAAAAGAGTAGACACATCTGTCAAAGACAGTACACAAAATTACAACTTAAATAAATGAATTCCCTAATTTTTATGCCCATGAAACATGAATGAAACACAACTCGTTTAAAAATAGCTTATCATAGTCTCACACTCATGTCCAAAATGGCAAAATGTAGGCCTAAGTGATTGGAAATCTATAGCCTATCGAGTCGCACATTTTATTAGTTTGAGTTTTGAACATCAATTGCTTTTAGGGAGACTATTTCTTCAGATATTAGTATATCGACATGAGATTAGACAAAAATATTAATTTCTCAGGTGCCATGAAAAAGCCAAGCTCAGACTGGCCGGATATGACGTGTGTGAGTATCATCAGGCCTTTTCCCCTTAGCCCTTGGTAGCATCTGACACAGGGGAGTGTGTAATGATCTATATAACGTTTTAACGTTATTCCAAGGACATTTTCTTTTATAGTTATTTTGTTTGGGAGACTTATAATTCATCCGAAGTCATGCCTATGTATCAGGTAAAGCCCATCTCCGGGGGTGACATAAAAGTTGATTTGCCGACGTGCATGTACAAGTTACCGAACCTCCATGCACAGCCTGGCAGTGGCAGCTGCATCGACAATGTGCTACAGGTAATTCGAGTCTTGGAACTAGCTAACCCCTGGTAGGGCTATGCTTCTCTAAAAGACATATTTTGACCCATGTCGAGTCAAATTTGTCCGCCTTTAAACCTTACAGCGCTAGCAAGCACGCTATTCAGTAATCGCGACGTCCAGTCACGACAGCTGCTAGGATAGCCTAGTCAAATTTCAGCTAATGTTAGCAATAGCATCCCCTGGGCTTCTCTGCTGATGCAATGATGGCCACATATTCTATTTTAGTGTAAATCTGCTCTGCCGTGTTTACAAGGAGGCGCAGGCACTTGAAAAGAAGTCCTCATACTGTTGGTCAACTGCGCGTGTAACGTGTTTGTGTTTATGTGTGTAAGTGTGATTAACATTGGTTGCACTTAAATGATGAAGCTCAACATCAACATGTAACGTCTCCTGCTTAAACTCTCAGCCACACACTGGGACTGGCTATCAGTCTTGACACTTATGACGCTTATCAGTTGGCCCGTATGTCTCGTCCGACCAGAATGGCGAGGTAGATCCAGCCCTGAAGGCTCTGGAGCAGCGTCAGGATGACATCTTGCGCAGACTCTACGAGTTGAAAGCAGCAGTAGACGGACTGGCCAAGACTGTGACCACCCCTGATGCAGACCTTGATGCAACATCTCTCTCCTCGGCTGCCATGATGTCTGCGCCCAAGGAAGTGGCACACCTGGACTCATTATTGGGAAAGGTATGGTATATTGAAACACCTGGCTTTGTCTAAATAACTTGCTTGACAGGTTTTCTTTGAATACAGATTGTTCACTGTTGAGCTCTAATACATTGTGATACAAACCTCATAGTTTGGATCATAGAATACGTAGTTCATAAAACTTCCTGTAATCACTGACATCACTTTGAAGTTCAAATCAAATGGTGGTAAATTAAATGCACATTCCAAAAATCTAGAAGAAGTTTCTCATAGTCTTTGGAGTCTGTGTATTTGAATGTTACTGGGCAAAGCGATATGCACCACCTTTTCACACAGTTGTTTTCACAAAGTCTTGTTTAAACGTTTGTCGTCTCAACTCATACAGGACCTGGGTGCTCTGCGAGACATTGTGGTCAATGCCAATCCGTCCAGCCCCCCACTGAGCCTTCTGGTACTCCACGGGCTCCTGTGCCAGCGGTACCGCGTGCTGTCCACTGTCCACGTCCACTCCTCCGTCTCCTCGGTCCCACCAAAGCTGCTAAACTGCCTGGGGCCGCGTCACGCCGACAGCTACACACGCCAGCGCTTCCAGCTGGGCTTCACCCTCATATGGAAAGATGGTGAGTTGATAAGGCTTGGGCGCGCAGAGAGGTGGTATAGCCAGTTACATTAGGAAGTACTGAACTGAGCTCACAATAGGTGTTTGTCTACCGACATGGTGAGTTGATAAGATGGTGAGTTGATAAGGCTTGAGCGCGCAGAGAGGTGGTGTAGCCAGTTACATTAGGAAGTACTGAACTGAGCTCACAATAGGTGTTTGTCTACCGACAGCGAACCCGTTCTTGAACCGGTTCTGTTCTGAATTCTGTGAATTGGTGGTGCTATCTAGTGAACCAGCACACATTCCCACCAGTTTGGAACTGAACCAAGAGTGTGTCAACAATGGGTGTCGCAAGCAAAACAAAAGTTAATGCGATGAATGAACGGGAGAACGATACGATATGACGGTTGTCCCGTAAAAATGGCAGAAATTAGCTGTTTAAAATGCTAGTTGACGTCTGCAGACTACTGCTAGTTAACTAGTTTTGTTTACTCATGACAGCAGTTGATAAGGAGGGAAAACCCATGGTTTAAGCTTTCTCCCCTCTGAATGGTAAAGTAAACACACCCACTGCGGTTCACAGGAAAAAACAACTTTTTTATGGTTCAAGCTACAAACCAAAGTGCCACGGAGCTGGTTCTCTGTCAGTGGAAAACACCTAAATGAGAGTTGCGTACTGTAAGATCCTGTAGCCATTGAAGCCAATCTTACACAGTCACTGCAATCTTATATTTGGTATATGAGTGTCAGCAAAAATTCATTTAGATTGAAAGCCAGGTTTTCTCGTTCCAAATAGGGGCCTGACCTCACAAATGCCCTTCAGGTTGAATGGGCAGAAATCCTTGTAGACACGCTTCAAAATCTTGTGGAAAGCCTTCTCAGAAGGATGAAAGTTGTTATAGATATCCTATGTTTATAGATTTAGAATGGGATGTCTTAAAAGGTCCTCAGTATAATGGCCAGGTGTCCCAATACTGTTGTCCATATAGTCTATGTGAGGTTCATCATTGCAGGGGATTCTCGGTGTCATACCTAGGTTTTAGACATTTAGACTTTGTAATCTACCTCAAAAAGCAAATACAATTCATTATGAGCTTCTAAAGCAATCGATATCTCAAAGTTGCGACACAACCATTTACTCCCGAGTCCAAAAAAGGGCGGCACATCCGGTATGTCATGGTCGCTCAATAGTTCCTCTCAATGGGGAAATGAATGAATATACAGTGGGTATAGTAAGTATTCACACCCATGCTAAAGTTGACTAAAAAGAGGAATATAAAATCATCTTTTGAGAATTGATTGTAATGCCTTAATTCAAAAAATGAGTAAAAATCAAACCGCTAAGGACACTAATTTTCTTTGTGATTGAAGAATGTATCGTAAATAGATAAATGTTCTTCCTTAAATACAGGTTGCATAAGTATTCAACCCCTATGTTAAATTCCCATAGGAGCAGGAGGATTTTTTATATGTTTTTATTTTTAAAGGCCAGCTATTTCATGGATCCAGGATATTATGCATCCTGATAAAGTTCCCTTGGTCTTTGGAATTAAAATAGCCCCACATCATCACATACCCTTCACCATAGATAGAGATTGGCATGGTGCTTTTTCCAGTTAGCCTATTAGCCTGTTTGATTTGCATTGAGCTCAATGAGCATCAAACAGGCTAATTGGCTAACTGTAAAAAGCACCATGCCAATCTCTAGCTATGGTGAAGGGTATGTGATGATGTGGGGCTATTTTAATTCCAAAGGCCAAGGGAACTTTATCAGGATGCATAATATCCTGGATCCATGAAATAGCTGGCCTTTAAAAATAAAAACATATAAAAAATCCTCCTGCTCCTATGGGAATTTAACATAGGGGTTGAATACTTATGCAACCTGTATTTAAGGAAGAACATTTATCTATTTACGATACATTCTTCAATCACAAAGAAAATTAGTGTCCTTAGCGGTTTGATTTTTACTCATTTTTTTTTAATTAAGGCATTACAATCAATTCACAAAAGATGATTTTATATTCCTCTTTTTAGTCAACTTTAGCATGGGTGTGAATACTTACTATACCCACTGTAAGTGTTATCATAAGACTTTTCTACATGACTAATGGTCGTGTGCATAATAATGCATTTTCAGTGAGTAACATATGTATGTGGCAATGCAGTTTATAGTAATTTTCATTGAGTATTTACCGTAAATATTAATGCGATCGCTGCTGTCAGTCCTGTAGTAGGGACCAAAGGAACTACTGAGACTACCACTAACCACGTGACCGCTCTAATCTGGCTCTAACAGCGAAGTCAACGGCTGACGAAACTTTGAGATATCGATGGCTTTGTGAGCTTCATACCACTGGCCTCCTAATCATCTAAATGCCTCCCTGTGGCTTCTCTGTTTGTGTCCATCCCAGTGCCCAGACTCCAGATGAAATTCAGCGTGCCCAACATGTGCCCCATCGAGGGCGAGGGCAACGTGGCGCGCTTCCTGTCTCGCCTGGTGGGTCTGGAGCCCCGCGACCCGGCGGCCGCCACCACGTCCGACAGCTGGGTGGACACGGCCTTCTTCCAGCTGGCCGAGGGCAGCGGCAAGGAGCGGGCGGCGGTGCTGCGGGCGCTCAACGCCGCGCTCGGCCGCGGGCCCTGGCTGGCGGGCGCCGAGCTCTCGCTGGCCGACGTCGTGTGCGCCTGCTGCCTCCTGCAGACGGGCACCAGCGCCACCTCGGCCCCCGCCAACGTCCAGCGCTGGCTCAAGGGGTGCCAGAACCTCGGCCACTTGTCCTGCATCACCCCACTGCTGCAGTAGTGCTGGTCTCGGGAGGTGTGTCGATTGCAAAAGGCATCTTTTATGATCTAGTATAAGGCCTTTATACACCCTACATAACATGGGTCATAAGACTGTATCTTTTGCTCACATATCCACTGTGTTTGGCATCATGGTTAATGATGTCCGTGTGACCGGTGAACTACAAAAGAGATTATTTCAATAAACTCACTACTGTTGACATTGTTTTTTACTTTGTTGTTAAGTAGGGTTTATAAAGGCCTTATGTAGCTCTTATGAGGCAGCCCTAAGAATTGGACCTTTAGACAGATAATAATATGAAACCCTGGTAACGAGGAGAGCTATACAATGCTGTACACACACATCTTCCCTTTCCACCTTGTGCCTAATATGATGTTGTGCTAGATGTGTGAGCTGCATTGCTAACAGGTAAATACATTTTTAACACATTTGTTAATGTGAAGTACTGGACCTACTGATGTCTACAAGCAGTATGGCAACATTGTAGAGTTACTTTGTCTTTCTGTTGACTATTAAATTTTCCACTTTGGGTCATATCTGATTGTTGTTGTTCTATTTTTCCATTGTGGTTGTAGCCTACTCAAGATCAATTTGTCGTACAAGATGCTAATATTCGTGGCTCAGTGGTTGGTTGTTGGTGAGGTTTGTGGCGTTCAGTTTGTCTCTTTGTATGGCAGTCACATGAAAGATTCGATAGATACTATAGATAGATAGATACTTTATTGATCCCCAAGGGGAAATTCAAGATTCATCTGATTTTGGTGTGTGGTTTGGGTTCTTTGTGGCTTATTACACTTCACTCCAGTACAGTTCAGTAGCACAGAATTCTGTTGATGAAGTGAGTGTGAATTCCCACCATGAATCCCAATTGATTGCCTAAGTGGTTTAAAAAAAAGAAAATACACAATTCACTTAAATAGGTGGTAGAGTCAGTAGGCTTTACTAATTAGCATTTTATTGTAATAAGACGCTCATGAAAATATGTGGTGTAATTGTAAACATCAAAATATTTTAAGTGAAGTCAACAGGTAGTAAACCCACAGACCGCTTAATTGCCTTGATGGTAGCAATTAATGTGTTGAACACACCTTGGCACGAGTAGAGAAGTACAACATTTGTGCAGTAGGTGGCAGCTCAGTCTTGGTTGTAAGTTAGGGCAAGGACTCCCTGGCTGGAAATTAGAGAAGTCAAAAAGATAAATCCAGGCTGTGGCCATCTGTTCTGTACATACATGGTTACCTGGCAAAATCAAGATGATGTGGGATTGTTGACAATAATTGGACTGTTGTGGTATGAATATTCATTGATTACATGTAACATAACAGATGTGTCATACAGGGACAGAGTGCAAGTGATTTGGGGGAAAAAATTAAGTGTTTTAGACATGTAGGACTACGACTTTGATGCTTTTAGAGAGAATTGAGTGCCTTGAAATGTGATCTCATTAGTGTGAAGTAGTTGATTAGTAATAATTAAAATATTATTATTGTTATTATTATGAATATTAAGGAAGGAGATGATGAGTCACATTGCTGAAGTAAGAGGGCCATAATGTTGAACGTGTTGGACTCACCTAGACTTGGCCTCTGCTTTCGAGGAATTGTGAAAGAGTGTCAGTTTAGACATCAATATAAAAAGCAGAGAACCTTTAAATGGGACCACTGGAATGTGAGTCTGACCAACACAATGTATATCAACCTTGACTATGCTTTCAAAGAATTCAGAGCATTGTTGGATGATGCAGAACGTACCACTATGTGCGTGAAAAAAAACCATACAGATAAACCGCTTTCATTCTAACAAGACATAACGGGGAAGCCCACCTTATTCTCCTTGAAGAAATGCAAAGGTATAGCCGCACAGTTTCCCTTGGTCTCTCTGCCGTCCAACTGTGACAGTGGGCTCCTGGGACCCTCCCAGCTCTTCATCAGGCCCGCTGATGGCACAGCCATGCCTGAGCTCCTCCATTACAGCCCACCTCAGCCTGCTCTCCTCAGGGGGCCGTGGGAGAGCTCTCTCATCACACCAGCAGCTGAGAGAATCTGCCCCAAAGATCAATGGGAGAGGAAAAAGCAAATCAACAACACAAGTTCTCGCCACTTAAAGGGACACTTCACCGATTAGCATTAAGCTTTGTATCTTTAGAAAACCAGTCATGTTTTTGAATGGTCCTGCATCATTCCCTCAGTTTGCCTTGAGATGGGAGAAATACAAATTTCAATGAAACCCATGAATAGGACTTCCTGCTTTCGATGATGTAAAATGATGATTTTTACATCATTGAAAGCAGGAAGTCCAACATTGAAATCCGTATTTCTCCCACCTCAAAGCAAACTGAGGGAATGATGCACGACCATTCAAAAACATGACTGGTTTTCTAAAGCTACAAAGCTTAATGCTAATCGGTGAAGTGTCCCTTTAAACTGGAGATAGTCCTGGAGGTGGACGTCAACTCGATGTCAAAAGAGGCCAGCTGAGCTTTGTTTTGTGCAATATTTAATCAGCTCCGTGCCATTCATAGCCAGTTGCCCAGTAATCTAGTGGGAATTTGGATATCAGTTTGAATCAAATCTTGGAAATGAGGTTTTTCAAAAGCAAAAGAGGGATTCTGAAATAAGATCATATCCGGTCATGTAATCCGGTCCTAGAATTGATCTGGATCAAACCTGCTCTTTGGGTCATTCAAAACTTGGTTTGGAACCTGGTTTGAGATCTATTTAAAGCTCTGATTAACGGGATTTGGTGATCCTGAAATTCGGATCACAATGATCTAATTCAATGTTCCTTTTAAAAAAACACTGGCATAAAAGTAAGAAGTCAGGTGATCCTAGATAGAAAAACACAGGATTTCCAAATCCGGATCATTTTGAGCCAGATAATAAAAAAAAATAAAAAAATGAGAATGGGAATTGAGAATGGGTTCTGGACAAGGTTCATTGACTTACAACTTCCAGCAGGGGCGTAACTAGCAGTGAAATTAAAGGTGCATTAAACTCCTATCAAATAATTTCAGAAGTGCAGCAATCTTGCAAACAAAGAATTCACATGCAGTTGTTTACTCTGGCAAAGAAATACACATTAATGCCTAGTCCATTGGGATATTCCAAGTATGTGTTTGAGAGACAAGCCTGGGTAACTTAACCCAGAGTAAGTGGTGAACCTCCTAAAAATACTCCTATATGTTTATTTTGCTAGAGGAATGAAGCCAGCTGCTCCTCAGTTATGTTGCAAACTAGAAAGTGAGGTGTCAATCTTCCATTTTGTGGTTTGAGATGTAATGTAAATTGTCTGAGAAGGGAGATAAGGAAGGGGGATGATAAGGCACTTCCATTTTGAAGAAATCAAAACTAGAAGCAGAAGTGAGGGGGTTGGTAACAGGCCATCTCTGGCAACAATCATTGTCATTGTTGGAGCTTAGGCTCTAGTTGCAAAATAATCATTGACAAGGCAATCTACTGGGTGCTTAGCAACCCCCACTAGGCAACACCTCTTCCAACGGGCACGTCTATAAAATATATTGACGTCGAATTGTCACTCAAAGATTACACAAGCTCCATAGAACTGACTTGAATTCTATCCCCCAAAAAACTCAGCTACAAATCACTGGGATTGCTGGTTGCTTAAAACCATAGTGGAACTATTATGGAACTGGAAAACTGATTCAGTCACATTACCTTATTGTGAGGGATGCTATGTCGAATTCTCACTATGGTCAAAAAATGACTGTTTCATGTAGGCTACAGTGTTGTAACAACTCAATCCCTGTTTTCAAATTGAACCACTGAGGTGTGGTAGCATATGTGGATAACATCTAGTTATCTCCAGGTTTGATGCGTCATTTGTGAGTTTAGTCTGAAAAATGTGAGACCGGACCTAGCTATTCCTTATTGTTCAAAGGTAATTGGTTTTGTTGAGTGGCTATGTCATTTGATGTTGACAGTATGTTATCTAAAAACTCATTATGTGTTTTTACCAGAGCAGGATGCTGTTGCGTTGTCAAATGTGAGCCACTCATTACCACCCCGCAATTCTGGTGAGAGGTGCCATGGTGTTTGCACAACTGATGAAGTGACCTCTGTCTTCACCCTCTCCACAGACATAACACACTTTCAGAGGCTCCTCCTTCCAAATAGTACACTTAAGAAACACAAGACAAGTCAAGGCCACACGCAATTTTGGGTTTAATCTGTGACATTGATCTCCTAGGATTTATTTTGTCATGTGAAATGACCAGATCATACCATGTAATGGCATAATTCATGTCCACAATAAATGAAGACATGTTGCATATATTCTGTTATTGGGCCTAAAGTGGCCTTCTTTGTTACTAATAATACAAAACAAACACATTATCCATTTTTATTTTAGCAACAAATTACAATGTACCTGTTCTATAGTTTTAGCAGTATCAAATGGGCTACTAGATTCCACAGCCTAAATGTGCATTAAAAGCAATCAGCGATGCCATGTCATCATCCCACACGAGATTAGAAGACTAGATCAAGTTGGTAAAGCCCCTTAGTCAACATCTCAAGTCAACATCTCAAGTGGTCTCCTACATTACTAACAATACTGAACTCTGGAATTATTCACAAACTTGATAGCCTATATTTTCAAGGGCTTGACATATTTCCTGGGATGGCATCTAGATCAGGCACCTACGCAATGCAAATGTGGGAGGAGATAGGGTAACAAATAACGCATTAAATGTGCACCCTGTGGTGAATCTCAATACAATTTATGACATTTTTGAAAATTTTTGGAGAGTTTAAACGTAGAAAGTAAAGTAGGCAGGCGTAGACTCTGCCTATGCAATCCTGCCTGTATGCAACACCTTATCCAACGACATCTTTTATCGGCATCACAGATGCTGTCGTTAGCGCCTCCTTTTCCTTAAGGTCAACTTTTATTTCGTATCCGAAAGCAAACAGACAAGTAATAGTTTGTGTATGAAGCGAAGCCCCCCCAGGAAAAATCATTTACATGTAATTTTGTTTCAGTCAGGGCTACAAGTGGTTAAGGCTTTACACTTAAGCGCACATATGCGCAACCGTTGAACCTCTCGGAGAGCTGAAGTTTGGAGGCGCGGATGTGCGAGGATGTGCGCACTGAGATGACACCTGCGATAAGAGTCGGCTTCGGCTTCGACAGTGTGGGAAAACAAAGGCGCGTAGTCAGTGGACACCCTGAACATGGGATGCGCGCCGTGACGCTCCTCGTGTGTTAACAGGGACTCGGGTTAGTATGAGGCGCGATGGCTTGGTGCGACCGTGGGGTTCAAATGCTGCTTGCCATGGTGGGAGCTTTCACAGCTTTCAGTCTGATGACTATCGCCATAGGTACTGACTACTGGCTTTATTCACGGGCATATATCTGTAACACCACCAATACCACTACGGACGAAACTAAGAAAACTAACGTCAAGGGCGATCTTACACACTCTGGATTGTGGAGAATCTGCTGTATAGAAGGTAAGACAGACTTTTGTTCCTACCCTCGTCTCTTTTCCTTTCCAAATAGCCCAGTAATATCTACAATAAAAAGTGACTATAAAACTTCAGAAGTATAAGTCATGCTTTCCATCAAATAACTGTTGCTTTCATCGGCCCTTTGTTCGCTACTTAGGCGAAATGACCGATTGGATAAGCAGTCATGATGAGACTTATGTCCATAGGCTACCAGATCATGCATCTTGGTTTGATTGAAGCCACCTGTGTTCAGATATTTTCATCTGTCTGACATCTCGTCGGCAAAGTTAGAGCGAGGAGGAATAGCTGAAAAAGCGCAGTGAGGAGAACAGAAAGATCTCTCTTTACATTTTGAGGAGAAAACAAGCTCATTGTGCTCTAAGTTGTTTGCTGCCTATAAGGGATACGATAAAGCATTCTAATGTTACACAGACCACTATTTCTTATACAGAATGTGGCAAACCCCACTTTTGACGTAAACTGTTAAACGTCTCTCTGTTTTAAATATTGGCGTGCCTCTGACTCTGATTCACTATCACTCAATGGGGCGAAAGGGAGTGTGCCTTGGAAAGGTAGTCTTTGCTTTCATTCATGTCTTTATTGTATTTGATGCTGTTGCTTGGCAACAACATGTCTGAAATCACTATGGTAACGTTGGGTTTAAAATGTTTAAAAATAGCCCTTGATATATCTGTTGCTTTTTGTCATGGCTAAGGGCATATTGTAGAGATGATAACCTGGAGAGGTGAAAGTGATTAGCTAATTCCTTGTTGCACCCCATTAGTCTGTATGTTGATTATGACATACAGCCTAGGCTAGGCTACTAGGCTACTGTCTCGTCAGTGACAAGAGTGTAGTGCCATCATGAAATCTTGAGTAGCTAGCCTGTTGCGCAGGCTTTCATTTTAGATTAGGTTGGCTATAGCCAAACAAAATCAACTTCTGGCAGTAGACCTGTAGAGGAATGATTCTCCAAGTCACATTCAAACTACTCTAAGGTAGGCCTATGAACAGTTTGTCTTTGATGTGATCTAGCCAGCCTCTTGCCATATTCAGTAGCCTAGACTATACTCTGATATTAGTTTGTGCAGGCGAAAATGAAGAATGCAGCAGATTTATGGAGAGGCGTAGATGGCTCTGGTTTTATGTGCATGTGATGGAACGCAAGATGACGCTGCCACGGTGGTCTGTGGTGCGCTGTCCATTCTTGTGGTGCTGAAATTCGCCTATAGGCCAGGCCTATCAAGAAATATTGAGGACAGGTTTCCACCGACTTTCTCACTTTACAGTGTTATTTTTTCATGCAGTTGATGAATACAACACTATTGGATGATTATAGCAAAGTAGGCCTAAATCTGACGTCAAAGACTGAGAGAACAGTTACGGAAAATAGACCAAACTTCCTACAACGTCATTTTGCCAGAAAAAAAAACAGAAAACACCAGTGCCAACCAGTCAAGACCAATAGTATTATGCTATTTTGTAGAATATGGTCATAGAGAGCTGAGAAATGTCGTTTTTTCATTGCCAGCATGAGCCACAGATCTGTAATTAAAAGGCGGCAGCTGAAAGGCCACAAGTCGCTAATTAGCCAGCGGCTCTGACTTCCGCCCGCCTGCGCTCTGCACACACAGAATGAGGAGCGTGAAATGAGCGAGGAATGCGTGCAAAATGTAAAGGAGTTCGCAGAAAATGTCCATTCGGATGTCGTTAACCACTGCAGTTCTGTTATCGACACAATGGTTGTCTAAAAGAGATTTCGATTTAGGTGTTGTATGATTTTGCATTTCAAGATGTCTCTAAATGCCACAGGCCTTCACTCGCTATTGGAGGACAAGGGCTGACATGAAGTTTAAAACGTACGATCTAGTCTATTCGAGAAAAGATTAAGGACCGACAAATCAAAGGCCTTACTGACGAATCAAATCAAATGTCTTATTAATTTACCTGTTAAGCATCACATGGTGTTGAGAGAGCTGATATAGTTGGCTATAGGCTGTTGAGATATTGTTTTTTTTTTTTTATCACCATGGGCTCTTACAGTATATCCATGTTGTGGCCCTGCCACAGTGGAGATTGAAGATATTACTGTAGTGAGTCCATATGTTTACCACAGGTGAGCCATATTATTGGCTTTCACTAGTGGATTCATTTACTCTAATAACAATCTCTGAGTGCCAGTAGCGGTATTGCAGCAGCTGTTTTGCTGCCACCTCCCCTCAGCCCCTTCACAACCCCCCCTCACTGTGCTGGAGGGTGTTGGGAGATGGGCTTTGGGTTTTGGATGTGATGGGGGCTGGGGAGTGTTATTGGCTGTTGTATTAAAGCACAATGAAGATGTCAAAGGCACCCTAGGAGACATTATGGAAATCAGATTGTCGGGAACAGACCTGAGGTTGCCATGGAGAAGATGTGCTCAGTTGTGAATGCTGTTACTCTTCTGGCCTCTGGGACTTGTTGTTTTCTCTCTCTCTCTCTCTCTCTCGCTCTCTGTTTCTCTCTTTTTGTTCTTTCTTCATTATCTCTCTCTACTTCTCTCTTTCTCTCCCTCACACACATCCGTTGTGTCTACCCCCCACCACCCTTTTTTTTTTGAGAGGTCAGTTGAGAGGGTTTTTTTTACTTCTTTATGACATGCATGCAGGGGCTCTTCCTACACCTGGAGTATGCACGTGGGAAGAGCAAATCACGGCCATGGGCAAATCAGGCGGGCACGAGGTGGCGTGGTGCTCCGTTGGAGCCCGGGGGGCCCCGAGGCGAGGTGTGGCGTGGGGCGGTGCGGGGCGGCGTGGGGCGGCGTGGAGCGGTGCGGCCGGAGTAATTCTGTGTGAATGATGATCAGCACGCCTCCGTGAAAGGCCCATGCTCAGAGAGAGAGGGGGGGGTGCTGATGATGATGGACAGCCAGAGGGGTTCTGGGGGGCTGCTGGGGGCGGGGGCAAACAGCCGTCCCCGTGGGGCGAGCACACGGGCGCGCGAGATGAGAGTGCCTAATGCACGGCGGCTGTTAACCACAGCGGCAGGCCGGTGAGGTGAGAGCGTAATGGGGAGCCTGCAGCAACACGGGCATATTGTGTTTCTCCGAGTGCAATTACTCTCCTCTCGCACAGCCACACACTGTACACTCACACACGCACACACACACACACACACACACAGCATAGATTATCAACCATGCTCACGAAAGGGTGGTACTCTCAGTTTAATGGATATGTGAAGCTTCTCGGCTTCCTGTTTTGTTCGCTGTTGCGAAAGATAAGCGAGAGTTCAGCTGTAATAGAGAACTCTTACCCAAAGACATGGCTAATTACAATACAACAGGTTCATAGACATCATTGGGGGGTTTTGTCATTTTTTTCTTCGTGGGAGATCATTTATCTCTGCTTCACTGGTTATATATACTGCGTAGCACTGGAATTATTTATCCCAGTCAAATCCAGAAGGGCACATGGAGAGAGCATAGATCTCATCTCACATGTAAATGACAACAAACCTAAAGACATCTATTTGTCCCATGCATGATTCAGATACGTTGGATGTGTAACACCTTCTTCCTTGTCTCAGGCTACACCCTTCTGCCAAGTTTCAGGGTATTTCCCCCAAAGACTTGTATCTCAGGTCTCATCTGATATGGAGACACAAATGTCAAAACTGTTGTGTGTCACACGGGGTATGATTGGGAGTTCATAGGTCACAGGGAAACCTTGTTTAGGCCTATCATTGTCAGTGTTCTTCAGTGTACACTGCTTTTGTAGAGCATTGCAATTGTACACCTCTCACCTTTTTATGTCTTTTTTCTATAGCTCTTATGGTAGTCTAACGTCATATGGTGTCACATGTGTTGCTAAGCTAAACTTAAGTGCAGGTGTTAATGACGATGACAAGCGTTGGAACAAAACTATGACATTTCTGACATTCTGCTTTCTGCTCTACAGAAATGAATCTGTCAGAAATAGTCTGCATGCACGATTACAGCAGATTTACAAATAAGATCCAGGTGTGTGTGTTAGTAGAATGCAACATGGTCAAAGCACCATCAAAAGCCAGTTGTAAGTCTTGATATGAGATATACATGGGTAGGCAATAGGCATACCTATAATTAAATAAATTAAATTAAATTGTGTGTGTTAAATACACACTATCACATTATCTGCTTAAACTTCAGCATAAGCTCCGATATGTGACCGATTAGGTTTCCTATTTTTTCTGTCAGTAGCATTTTTCATCCAGAGTCAGGATCCTATTGAGGATGAAATTGCTTTTGTTCCTCAGATGCATTATTTACAGGTGGTTAGCGTAGCCCATTTCTGTTGCACTGGCAGGCTACTGTCTTGTTTCCAGAATGGCTTCAACAGAGTGCAAATAACGGCATGACAGCCAAGGTCCTCCATGGGAACATGGACTGTTGCCTGGTGATTATATGGAAAGAAGAGCTCTGCATGGAGAGGAAAATGACAGTTCAGGTGAGCAGAGAGCGAGAAAGAGCAAGATGAGGAGGGAGAGAGAGGGAGAGAGAGGGAGAGAGAGAGAGAGAGAGAGAGAGAGAGAGAGGGAGAGAGAGGGGAAGGTACTGTAGGTAATCACAGCATTCTGATATCAGGGTAGAATGATTTTATTCAAAGACAACACAGACAGTGTAGCTTTCCCATATGGATTGTGCAAATGAAAACAGAAAACACTCTCGTAAAGACAACAGTGCCCCTAACCTCCTCCACATCAGCATATACTTTGAGATATACCCAGATTGGTAAATGGTGTGAAATTGAATTGGATTTTTAAGCATATTCTAGCTGTCACTGGAATACATTGGTTGAGGGCAGCCTCAACATTATTGTTAAACATGTAATGCTCTATGTAATATTCCAGTTTCAGCAGTGAAACATGATATAAATTGTAATAATGTATGAATATATTTGGAGCTTGATGTCAGAGTTGGTCACATGCGAGACTTCGATCAGCTTCAAGAGTCTCGCTCACACCAGGGGCCCTAAATAGGCCCTTCTTTTTAAAACAATGACTCGCTAGGAGCACAAAAAAACCCTGCCGTGCTCCACTTCCTCGGACCTATTTAACTCTAATTAATTGGATGCTCCTGATTAAAGAGCAGACCCAGTTAACAGCGTCTTGGACTGTCTCACCTCAGGGGCCCCGTCGCAGGGCTCCGTCGGCCCTCCCCCCGCGCACAGTCAGGGGCCTCGTCACGCCTCCGCGGCCTGATATGATGATACCACACAGGGGTTAGTCTAGTCTGCCCTCCTGTTTCCTGTGCCCTAGTCTGCCCTCTTGTTCCCAGCCATGATTCCCTATGGTCGGCTTGCTTGATTTGCTAAGATTGAGGACGGAGGTGTTTGTGTCGAATTTCTCGGCAAGGTCATATCCGCGATGCACTGCTACTGTATGGAGTAAATTACTGGTCTTTGGTATTATTTGCCCTCAATGGTGCCTTCCAGGTAGTGCTGCCTTCAAGGCACTACTTCCCCTCAGTTTAGGGGTAGGAGGAGGGTTGAGGGGGTTAGGATTAGGAATAGGGTAAAGGTAGTGCCTTTTAGGCTGTGCTGCCTGGAAGGTGCCGTTGGGGGCAAAAAACACCATTGAGCGAAATTACTGGGCCGTGTCCCTCTTCCTAGATTACCCACCCCACCCACCGGCCAACGCCGCCCCAAACCCATGTCCGTCTGTCTTACTGAGAGAAATAAGAGCAGGAACAAGTGGATGATTGCCCAGTTCAATTCCAAATGAATTGGCAGAGACTGTCTGAGTGAGCGTGACTTATCGAGCATGTACTGTATATGTTTGGTTTTGGGCCAGTGACAGACTTGCTCAAGGTAGACATGAGACAGCGAGAGTTAAACGTATCAGGAATAGTTTATTGATAGAAAAGGGCTATTTCAGTAGTTACGTAAGCGCTTAGATGTTTGTGTATGTATGACTCAGACGCTCAGCTGGAGCTCAGACCGAAACAGGAGACCTTTGCTTCCTTTCATAATAGATTTTTTTCCCAATTATTTTGGGGGGCTTTTATGCCTTTTATCTGATAGGACAGTGAAGAGAGAGAGATGGAGTGGGTATAAGTGAACTCTGGAAATAAGTTGAACTCGGGTCCCCATGGCCTTGTAGACCTGTGGTACGGGTGCTGGAGCTGGTTGCACCACAGCACCCCTTCCTTTCACAGTGCATTTGATGCGGCGTATTTCATGATCACACGCTTGAAATACTGGCATGCTGAGGGCACATAGATGCAGGTGAATAAATGAGAAATGATGCCATGGCAGTAACGGCAGACTGGTCCATTTTCTGATTATTAGCTATCCCAAATGCCGTCGTGTCTGCACAAAGTTGTGGGTTGTGTGTGTCATCTTTTCAAAGTGGTGGAGGATCATTTGATTTCTCTGTCATTTATTCACCATAAAGCAGTCAGATAATTGTATATTCGCATGAAATTATTCAATAATTAAAGTGGTAAGTGCTTTATGATATCTGCCTTTCTTGTAAATTGCAATGGAAAAGAAATGTCACTCAAATAATTGTAGATATTAGATAATCAGCCGTGCTAGTGACGAAAGATAATACCCACACACTCTCAAACCTACTTTAGTCTCTCATCCATCATTTCCTCTCTTTCTCAGGCATCAATACAGGGGACTGTTACCGGATCAACCATTTCCCAGATGACAATGACTATGACACGGACAGCTCAGAATATCTCCTACGTGAGTAACCAGCCTCTGCGTTTTCAATATACTCGTCCTATTTTTTTAATCAGGCATTATCACCACTGAGGACCGATCCCTCTTTGTGTGCATGCGTGTGTGTGTGTGCGTGTGTCTGTGTGTGTGTGTGCGCGTGTGTGTGTGTGTGTGTGTGTTGAACAGGCATAGTGCGGGCCTCCAGTGTGTTTCCGATCCTCAGCTCCAGCTTATTGCTGCTGGGAGGGCTGTGTGTGGCAGTCGGCCGCATCTACAGCAAGAGGAACAACATCCTGCTCAGTGCTGGCATCCTGTTTGTGGCTGCAGGTGAGTCCACAGCACAGCCGCCCTCCCCTAATAAACATGTGTGTGTAGGGCTGTCAAGCGTTTAAAATTCGAATCTAATTAATTACATACTCTGATTGATTATTCTCAATTAATAACATGCATCCATTTTTGCTATGAACATAATTTTTTAAAAAAAAATGGGCAGATTAGTGAATCATTGAAAAGATTAACATTATACAACATTATAGACTTTAATAAAGCAATCAGTTTCAGGTATTTTTTTTAACTCTAGAGCTCAATCAAGAGTTGCAATATATTTATATTTTACTTTGCCTTTGTAAACATCCTATTACTCATGGCTTGTTCCCCTTGTACACAATGAAAATCCTTTTGTTGTGGAGGCGAATGACTAACAACAGGCAGAATCTCAAAGGAGCTATAGGCCTATCTACTGATAGGTAGGCCTAATGTGTCACGATTCTCGGAAGATGTTTTTTTTAGCATGGTTATGGTAAAAGTAAATGACTGAAGTTGCGTGTGCGAGGTAATGCGATTTAATAAGGGAGTTTGTCAGTTAGTCGGTCATAGCCTAAGCAATACATCTGCAACGTTAACGTTGACAAGGCTAGCTTTATTCATTATCATCAAGGGGTGTGCTAACTCAAAGCCTACCTCCAGGCTGCTTTGCATTGAGGTGATATTTCAGACTTGACAAACTCCTATGGTAGGCTACAGAAATTCCTTAGGCCTTCTGTAATTAATTAATCGAAATGAATGTGTTATTTTGACAGTCCTAATAAACTATCATAGGAAGTATTGATGCGATTATGTAAAGGATTAGGTTTCACTTTCTGATGTGAGGATATCTGTGGCAATGCAGGGAGATAAGTGTGATAAACTCAATACTTCACATAAATGGGCTTAAAGGGATCTAAATGAACAAATGGGCTGCTGCTAATAGAACTCTAACACAGTAGCTCAGGTTTGACACCATATCTCCCCGAGACCAATCTTAACAGGAGCATTTAGGCCAGAAAAAAAACATCAAATGTGTTACATTTCCAACCAGATGCAGCAGTGGAAAATAACCGCGTGGAAGCGAAACAGCCTCTCGTCTGACATTACTGGCAGATAGAAACACAAGGAGCTGTATCCAGATCACCTGTAGCTATAAATGGAAAAGAGATGTCTGACCCAGCTAAAGCCTCTGCTTGTTCTCCACCCTCCTCTTGTTTCCAGGGCTGAGCAACATCATCGGGATCATCGTCTACATCTCCAGCAACACGGGCGACCCGGGCGACAAGAAGGGCGAGGACAAGAAGAGCTCGTACAACTACGGCTGGTCCTTCTACTTCGGCGCGCTATCCTTCATCGTGGCCGAGATGGTGGCCGTGCTGGCCGTCAACATCTACATCGAGCGCAACAAGGAGACGCTGCGGCTGCACTCGCGCCACCACGCCCTGGCGCGCTCGGCCTCGTCCTCCTCGCCCTACTCGCGCATCCCCAGCTTCCGCTACCGCCGACGGGCGTCCCGCGAGAGCTCGCACTCCACCGAGGCCTCGTCGTCCCGCGAGGCGTCGGTGGGGGGCGGGGGCGGCGGCGGCGGCAGCGGGAGTGCGGGTGGCACGGCGCCGCTGGGCGACATCTCCATGTACACGCTGACGCGCGAGCACTCGCTCAAGGCCGGCACGGACAGCACCTACAGCCCCGAGCACGACGCCGCCGGCTTCCTGCAGGTGCACAACTGCTTCCCCAACGACCTCAACGACACCATCAACAGGCGGACCACACCCGTATGAGGGGGGGGAAGGAGGAGGTCATCGCAAAAAGCCAGGCCCTCTCAAAGAACTGGACCGGGCGTGGCCTGAACTGGGATGGACCTCTCCAAAGACCAAGGCCATATGACCAGCGGTCAAAAGCACCAGGCCACTTCTCCTCTGGTCGCATCCCAATCCATGTTATACAGACTGGGTCTGTTGGAGGGCCCACGCCTATATGATATGGATCTGGAGGGTTCCCTCTGTAGGAGTCTCTTATGGGTGGGTCATCCATAAGCTGCTCCTAGATTGTGCCACCGTCACTGCATCTGAGGAACCAGGACAGGTGTCTTAGAGACTGAGTGCCTATATGAAATCAGCCAAAAAGGCTTTTCTCCATTTGAGCTAGTCGTATTGTAGTTCCGTCAGTTATAGGTATGTAGAATGAAACAACCCTGCATACGTTGAACCCAGCTTGACCCAGACCCAGCAAGACTAATTTCTACGTGAGCAGATGAGGTCCTGAAGCCCTCCATGAAGGATTAGGGGACAGGTCTTCATACTGTCTCATTATGAATCCATATGGAAGTGCACATCTCTTTTGTATCATTTTAACTTGTAAAAGAAACTGTGAAGACTCCCATCTATAGCTTATGAGCTGCTGGACCTAAAGGAACAATATCCAAAAGGGATGGCAAATTGTGAAAGGTAGTCCAATAATTTATTTAGAAGCAATGCCACATCATGTTTGATGGACCAAGCCTGTGACTTTATATAATTGAAGGATTTCTCAAAGAGAAGAAATTGAGTTTACTGTCAGCTATGGACAATGAGAAGACTAAAAAGAAACAAACCTTTTCTCATTCATAGATGTTGCACTTTCTATCTGACAAGTCATGACGATGAATATAAAGAATAATATGGAACTCTAGATTCTAGAACATAACATCTATGATGAGAATATAATCACATTACTAATGTATTAAACATTTAAAATCTTAAATGGAAGGAGAAATATTTCTCCTGCAGGTATTGAAAATGTACACACTCACCCATCCTGTAGAAATGTGACTTTCATGGACTGCTATGGTGCTAATGGAGAAGTAGTGCCCCTGCCACCTGTGTGCAGTTTGTATATAAACGCCTTTAGTCTAGTGCTGTAAACCTCTCTTGTGCCATATCTTTGTAGCCACAGTTGTCTTATCCTGTTTTCTGTGCCTATCAGCCAAATGGTACAACAGTTTGTGCTCCGATGAGGGCTTGGATGACAGACAGTGCCCACGCATATATAGGAAAACAGTTTTTCATTTTTGTCAAAGTGCCGTAGTTTTGACACAGGTGTATGATAAGCTGTTGTTCCCTTGATTAAAATGCCTTTACTTCGAACTTGACATTGGACATTAGTATCCACATTTGAGTGTATTTGATAAATGTCAGCTGAAGAGCCATTTTACCAAAATATTTTTTTTATGTTTCACGAATGTATTATTTTTCAGGTTTTTCTTTTTCCTTCAGTGGACTGTTAAGTATGGCTTGTAGTGTCTTAAAGTAGTGATCTTTGTCTCGCAGGTATCTCCCATTCAGTGCCCAGTTTTAATATTAAAACAATTTCTTGCTGTTTTTAAAAGAATGTTGATTTAGCCCTCCTCCCATTCAGAAAATATACCATTTTGGTTACGATTCAGTTACATGTCCTGAATATTGTAACGCTGGCTGGGCTAGAAGTAGCCCAGCCAGCGTTTCTTATCCTGTGGTCCTGGACTGTGAGCACCGACAAGGCTTGAGCGCAAGTGACACCCCTTCTACAAGTCCTGAATATTGTATTCTAATAAGAAAGGCTTTGATTGAAGATGGAAGGAAGGTGTCGTTAGCACCAAGTGTGTGAGTTTACGTTGGGAAAAGGTCATGTAATCCCTTCTATACGTTTAGTACATTCCTTAGGGCTTGTGGCATGTCTTGATACGATGGCTTAATCCAGCTCTTTTTCTCTCAGTAACTGGTGTTTACAGTTACTGTGTGTGTGACAGTTTGAGCAAACACCGGAGGGGACCCTGAAAGCCACAATTAGCAGCTCACCTACACACAACATCTGTAAAATGTTATTAAGATACAGCAGCTAACCATTTGGGCTGTGGTAATCAGTATTACTCAGTGTTGTGTCAACAAAACACAGTGCTGTCACTCAAATGCCTTTTTTTTGCAACTTTCTTTTTACCCCAATTCCCCCATCCCCTCCGCACCGCACACACTTTAAACAGCTGACATTTGTCTGAATGGTGAATGTGAGTTAAATATAGTCTGTCCTCTTATGAGTCTGAGAGGTGCCCCTTGTCCGTCTGCCTCTGCCCCGCTCCTGAGTGCAGCTCCGCCAAGGGAGACTGGGACGCCATTGGCGGACAAAAGGACTGCGGGCATAAATGTCACACGTCTTGAGGGGGTTGGCGTTGGGGGGGGGGGGGGGGGGGGGGGGGGGGTTAGACAATGCGATTTCCAGCACAGTGACATCATGTGAGAGAGAGACAGTAAGCTGATAAAGATCTGGGGAGAGCAGAAGATGACAGGCCATCAGTCAACGCCGCGAAGAAACCCACGGACAACACATGGCCTCAGGCCACCGGTTAGAGCTCTCTCTCTCTCTCCGGTCGGCAATCAGGATCATTTCAGCCCACTTCTTGGCGTGGAATCATTGCAGTTATGAGTTTGGATTCCCAGTTGATTAATCACATGATGGCCTCAAGTGGATACTTAAGGGAATTGAGTCATTCCAATTCAGAAGTTATTTGTTTACACAGCGCCATTAACAATGAGCAAGGCTCTTAAGGTGCTCTACAGGGCCAGAGGACCTAGAAAAACAAACATGAGTGATCACAAGGTTGGCAATAGCTGCCAGGAAAGCTCTACAGTAGGTCAACAGAAGCAGACACCTTGAGCAGAACCGAGCCCAGGATCTGGGAGTCTCACCTCTGTAAGCCTGGCACTTCAAACATTTGGGGTCACTTAGACATTTCCATTTCACTCCATTATGGGCCGAATACCAGGTGCCATCGTCTTTCCTGGTTCTTTTTCACTGATCAAGCACTGATCACAGGTTGTGGTTTATAAAGTTGTAAACTTGAGTGATGGTCTTTCCTTCTTCAAGGTTCCTTTATCCTTCACAAATTCCCCACTTTGTCATCCTCAAACCATGCTCGGCAGATAGGGTCAAATACTCCTCCAGCATTGTGTTTCATAAATGCTATTCTTTGTTTATCACAAAGAATATCACCTCTCTGCTGTCTTCTTACAATTGTTATTTTCCCCATGTTAATCTTTTGTCTTTGTTGGCCATTCTGAGATATGGCTATATATCTTTACAATTCTGAGTAGAAGGCCAGCAAGTCACCTCTCCAGTTGGTGGAGACACTGGTGTTCTGCTGGAACAGTTTAACAGTTGGGGTTATGGTATTTAGCAGACGCTTACTGGTGATGCTGAAGGTCTTCAGTTTCCAAGCTAGCTGATGTTTGCGAATTCTACATCCCCGTAACATTTATTAGGCTAGCCTACAACAACGGTTCACATCACATGGGGCAGCCGTGGTGTACTGGTTAGGGCTACGGGCTTGTAACCGGAGGGTTGCCAGTTCGATCCCCGACCAGTCCACCATGGCTGAAGTGCCCTTGAGCAAGGCACCTAACCCCTTACTGCTCCCCGAGCGCCGCTGGTTGGGCAGGCAGCTCACTGCTCTGGGTTGTGTGATTCACCTCACTGTGTGTTCACTGTGTGCTGTGTGTTCACTAATTCGGTTAAATTGGGTTAAATGCAGAGAACTGAATTTCCCTCACGGGATCAAAAAAATATATATTCTATTCTATTCTATTCTATTCTGTATGTCCACTAACTCCAGTTAAAGGAGAATTCCAGCAATGTTTAACAATTAACATACAGTAGATATTTGTTTCTCGAGGTCACAGAGTACTGTGTGAAAAAAAATGAAAGGACATTTTTTTAAATCATGCCCCTGGAGTGTAGATCTGTAGCTGTCTGGGTGCTAGCTGTTAGCTGCAGCGACTCTTTTTTTTTTTTTTTGGTACAGACAGTACTGTGTGACCTCGAAAAACAGAGATCTATGTGAAAAGTTTTCCTTTAAGGTCCTGTGAGTCAACTGTTTCTAAAAGGGGCCATTTTTAACATACAGCCCTGTTGTTCGAGGTCAACAAGTACTGTCGGTGAGAAAGAGTGAAAAAGAAAATGGTGTTACATAGCTCAATTCTGCTAGTGCCTAGCTCTTAACAGACTCAAGATGTCATTACAAGTTTTGTGGTATGAACTCCAGAATTGTGAAGAAACAGCATAGATCCAGTGTTTATACAGGCAGTCACAAATCTCTGTTTTCCTCGGTCACTTCCTGTAAAGTTCAAACACTGGAACATTGTTTCTCCGCTAACCAACAGTACGCTGTGACCTCTAACACCTATGGTATCTCCATCTTAAAAGTGTCCAGAGTTCCCCTTTAAACTAAACAAACTGCTGTATGTGTCCTCTTGCTCAGTTGTGCACTGGGGCCTCCCACTCCATAAGCTATTCTGGTTTAAGCCTTCAACTGTATTAATAAGGCTAAAGCCAGTTTGCTCTCTTCTGCGAAGACAATAGCACACAGCATTGTATGAGACTTTTCATTTATTAGCCGTTTCTCACATGGACTAGGCAAGAATAGATTGATATATTTCAGAAGTCCCCATGTTGTGTCTTTAATCGAACCTACAATAGCTTATGCTTCAGAGAATTAAGGAGACATTGCAATAAAAAAAACCAGCCATTTCCTTGTATAATAATCATTTACAACATTAACGATTACACTATTTTTGATTGATTTGGTGTTGTTTCACAGGTCGACAAAATGTTATTTTTCTTCGAAAATAAGACATTTGTGTAAGTGATCCTACTGTTTAACAGTATAGTGTATGAGAGGAAGGACTAGAGAGCAAGAGCATGAAATGGGGAGCAGTCTACATATTAGTGATAAATGTGCATGTATACATGTGCAAGCAGACATTAATACAGCTACAGTACTGTATGTTAAAAACTGTTACTTAAAACAACTGCTTCAAACGCCACCGGATTGAACACCCAAACCAGACTGAATGGAAGAATGCTCTGACAAGACTGTTTCTGTGGATACTGTATGTTCAAGGCAACTGATCTACTATTTGTGCTATATAAGTGGTACCAATACCAGTTGAATGAAGAGGAAAAGCCTCACTGTAATTGTCAGTTGTGAGAGTCTACTGAACACCTGCACAGGATGAGGGCATCTAAACTGTACATACCGGCAGGCCTATCTATTTTCAGATAAAAGAGAAACAGGGAAATGTCTTGTCCAGTCATTTCTGTCAACACTGTTATCTGTTTTCAGTGCCAGAAAAGTGCAATATTTGAGTAGTGCCACACAAAGGAAAAGGGTTACATGTACAGTGTCAATGCTCTAGGACTTCTGAATGTCTGCTTGTGTTTGCCTCGGTGGCAGTCCTGCCTCACTGGGCTATCTTACAGCCAGGCCTAAGGGCTGGAATATGTTTATCACACACACATTCTTGCCTTTGAAAAATCTGCTTATTTTAGCATCATAACCTAGCTGTGTTGCTTTCAGTATGACGGTTCCCATCTGTTCATGATGATCCTTGTTATTCCCACGAATAAACTGCCAGAAAACTGGGAGAAAGAACTTTTCCTGATGATGTTTTTGTTTGTGTGTGTCTTTTTATGTGCGTGTGTGTGCATAGCAGTCCCCACATTTTTGAGGAGAGCATTCCTGAGTGCTTTTAGCTGTTTTTTTTCCAGTTGTTTCAGTAAATATCTCGAGAACCGTGGGCCTAGGATGACCAACTTTTTTTTCGCATGTTGGTCTCAAGGGTCCATGTCAACCCATCCCATATCCACTCATTTGAGGTACCTGTATAGCACCACCTAGTTAAAAAATAAAAAAGTAAAACACGAGGCATTGTAATCGCAGGTATTTTTGGCTGACATGTTCAAAACTGGACGTAATTTGATGAGTAGGATCATTATGGCACCCTCTGAATATTTTGTGGAATCAATCAGCTACACACACGCGTGCATGCACACGCACGCACATGCACACACACACATATACATACTGTAAAGACATACACAGGTGTGCCCACATGCATGCACACACACTCACAGATGCACACACCCACACCACACACACGTGAACACACGTGAACACACACACACACACACACACACACATGAACGCACACACACACGCAAGCGCACACACACACACACACACACACACACATACAGACACAGTACACATTCACGCACACACACACACACACACACACAAACACACATGCACACATGCACGCACTCACACACACATACACACACATACATACAGGCCACACACACTCACACACACTCTCTCTCACACACACACACACACACACACCCACACACCGCCCCCCCCCCAAACACACACACAGAAGCACACACAAAAACAAACACACATTGCACATACTCATTAACATACACAAAAGTGGGGGATGGAGTTGGAGCCAAATTGACGAGCATGATTGCTTTTTCTGAAGAGAATGTGCAGGACTGGGCAACAGTCGTAATTTGTAACGCTCTGCGGTACATCTGGTTACTATTATTGATAATCTTATTAATAATAAAAGTGTTTGTGGAGCACAAAACCTATAGGCCTAAGGAACTTGAAAATTCAGAATATGGTATTCCATTTAAATTGTCAACTTTTTTCCGGGAATGTCAAAAACAAATTCGAACAATTTGATTGAACTTCCATTTAAGAGACTTAAAACAAAATACACACAGCACCGTTTTACCCGTGGCAGATTGATGGAACCACTGACATATCATGCAAAGCGCCACTGTCCTCTATTATGATATCATGTTGTGGTTGGAGTGAATCAGAACATGGCAGGTGGCAGATGCACAGTATTTTTCTAGTTTTGTAGAGAAGGACATGGCAGTGACAGAAACAAACTCATTGGTCAAACATATGGGTCCGACCCATATGACAGAGCAGCTGTCATGCACTCATTTCTTAATGTGAATTTCTAAAGTGAACGTTGCATATGCTCAGTTTATTATGACTGCCGCCGTACTAGTGAAACGGCGATAGAGGTTTAGTCAGAGGCCTTTTTTAAAAACATTTTTATTTTTTACTTTAGGTTGTTTTTAATTTGAATTTTTTAAATATTATTTTTCAGTAAATAGTGCCACCGAGTTAAAAATGAAAATGTGCAAATTAAAACGTGTATACGATCATTATGATACCCTCCAATGAGGTCCGTGTACGTTGCCATCATTCGATTGCCGTTCTGCGATGGGAAATCCAAAAACGGAAAACGACCTTTAAAATCGGAAAACGAAAAACGAAAAATGAGAAACTTTTTTTTTTCATAACCGATTTTGCATATCTCCCTTTTTAACCGGAAGGTCTACAGTAGGATCCGTGTACTGAAAATCAGAACTGTAAGATGAAATGAAAATCAGAAATAATCATGAGATTCTTTCACATCTAACTCACTTTAGGCAGTTCCTGTTTAAAAGTGTTCTTGTTTTAGAAACCATTGGGAGTCTGAAGAATAGTTCTCAGACAACAAAAAAAAGTGTATCACTTGTAAGCATACACAGATGAGGTATGCCAGCACAATAATTATACTGCTACGAACCCAAACATGTTTACCACTTTGCAATTACCTGAGACATATCTATTGTAAAATAAAACTTGCTGTACAACATGGAAACAGCCTCAGAGCACAGAGAAAGGGTTCAACTGTAGGCATCCACTGTTTCAGCGGCAGCGCAAAGATATGCGGTAACAAACACAGACACACATGCAAGCAGCTCATTCCTTCGGTGATACACAAAAACAAGCACCGGTTAATGCAATTTGGTGGCGCAATTCAGACAGGCGGATCATCATACAGCCGGGCAAATTATAATTCGGTGTTAATGTGGTATGACTCCAGGCACGGTATCTTAAAGCGCCTCTAATCCATGACCTTGCTTAGTGCAATATCATCTCATCACCCACCCCCCTCCCTAACCACCTCCATTAAGAGCTTATTAAGTGAAGGGAAATGCAAATCCCCACAGAAGCATCCTCACGGAGCCCTACTCCTGCAGGCTGGCGCACACCCAGGCACACAGGCATGCACTACAGACAGTAAATGGAGGACTGGGCTTCTACAGTTGCTGAATTGGGTTTGCCTCGGTCCGTTCCCTTTTTAAAATGCAAGCCTTTTAGAATGGCTGAAGGTGCTCCTTGATGTGATTCAGTTAAATGTAGGCTGGTTTAAAAAAAAAAAAAAAAAATGTCGCCCATCAAATGTTCTGGCTGGAAACAGACAGGCACATTCAGCTGAGTGTGAAATCAGGAAAAGCCTATTATCAATAGTGTCTGGGGCTGAAGCATTCAGTGTGGAAGGAGGGGAACATTGTATACAGTACAATCACTATGTGATGTTTCATGTGTACTACTACAACAACAACAACCATTTTGTTACATACTAATACTCCTGCTACAACAATTACCTAATCATTTGAGCAATAACACATTTAAAGGGGAAGGAGAGAGACGCACATGTCGCACAGGGGGCTTTCATAGCTCTCAAGTCCTAACAGAAACCAGTGGATTGATACCAGCTGATAGCTTCCCAGTGGCATTAATGTGGGTACAGGTGTCCCAGCTCACAGGTGCACATGACATGAGGGGGACTGACTGATGGCTCAGGTGAACCCCAGGTGAGTCTCCATCTGGCATAGTGGGGTCAGTAAGGGGGCACGCAGATGTTCAGTAGAGCTGACTCATGAGATGCATTAATCAGGAAGGAAGATGCTTATACAGTAGTGTCATTCACTGATAGATTTTCAGAACAAATGTGTAGTTGTGTAGGCCTATGATCGGTATAGTATCAAGAACGGCTGCAACAGAACGAACTTGGAGATCAACAGCAGTTAATAAAGTTGTGAAAGAAGGTGATGGGATCTTTGGCTTCAAAACCCCAATCAAAACAAGGACTGTCCCCTCCTGCTCTATGGATGCCCCATTGCACTGGGGTCATTCCCATTGCCATTCCCATTGCACTATGGACTGTTCCTACCTACTGCACTCTGCCTGTGCCTCCTGCACCAAGCACTCTAAGAACTGGTCTCACAACCCGTTAACACACATTCGTACTGTATGTAATGTGCAATATTACTTTGACTTTGACTTTGTGCATTGATGTCAATTGTGTGGTATATGTGAGCACACCAAGACAAATTCTTATCAACTGTTTTGTTGAAATGGCTAAAATACACTTGAACATTAATGTAGCCTGATATAGATTGTACAAAACACCACATGACTGGTTGCATAAACACAACTGACACAATTCCTGCTGTTTCATTTCAACATTTCCATTTTTTCCTGTGAACACTGCTATGTCTATTCCATAAGAGCTGTTACACCGTTGCATTGTACTACATACTGCCAGGTGTCTATTTAAAATCCAGTCTATTTTTTCTGTGTCAAAAATTGAAGATGAGACAGAAGTGTCTGGGGAGAAAATGGGCCATGGTCCTGTACAGAGAAGTGGGCCACCATGCTTTATAAAAAGACCAGCCGCATCCTCAGGTTCTAAGCCACCATGCTTTATAAAAAGACCAGCCGCATCCTCAGGTTCTAAGCCACCATGCTTTATAAAAAGACCAGCCGCATCCTCAGGTTCTAAGTCGGGATGTAGAAGTTGAGTGAGAGTGTCCATTGTAAACCTCAAATTGTGCAAAGAAAAAAAAAAAAAAACAACGCAATGATGGTTGTCATGGTTATGTGATTGCTTTAATATTCA
Organism: Sardina pilchardus; assembly: GCF_963854185.1. NCBI lineage: Eukaryota > Metazoa > Chordata > Actinopteri > Clupeiformes > Clupeidae > Sardina > Sardina pilchardus. The sequence continues at coordinate 17,413,678 of NC_084996.1, read as the reverse complement.
TGATTGTATTTCTTGTATCTGATGAATGGTACAGTATATCTCTGAAAAGGAATTGCTTCATAGTGTCATAAACAACAAAATATGTTCATGTTTCTATGTACTTTCCAAATGGCAATTTAAAAAAAAAAATCACTGTAACAGATGGGTACAATTCTGCAGAACACTGAAGGCAGAAGACGAAAACGGCATGGAGGATGATGCCATTACATTACAGTCTCCATGTTGTCCTTCCTCGCCAAATCTTGTGGAAACAGCAAAGCCTTACATTCTCGACTTATTTTTATAAAGCGGCCAGGCGGTCAGGTGAAAGAGCTGTCTCTAACCTCCACTGATTGGGGGAAAGTAGATCAGCTTGTTCAGACGCCCCCCTCTAATAAAATAAATTTCCCCTGAGACCTTAGACAAGAGACAGCAAAACCAAAAAAATGAACGCTGGCTGAAAAAGTAAAACAACAAGGCAAATTATACCCGAAAGACAGCGTTTCATCAACATCCTTCCACTTCCATAAGAACTATTATTTTGCAATCAGACGATGTCAATGTTGTTGATGACTTAAGCCCTGAAACTGCTCCCGATATGACCGGAGGCATCCTGTCAACAGTCCCACTGGAAACATAATACTTCTGGGCCATGTTGGGTCTTCACAAAATGGTAATAAAGCTGGTCTGTGTCATTTCATACGCCTGAAAAGCAGCGGTGGTAGCCACAGCCCATAACAGCAACACATACTGTAGCAGGGAGGGAGAGCGAGAGGAAGAAATCTAGGGCACTATTATCTGGCCCCCTTTTTTTCCTAAGCAGAGAAGAGAAGAGATTTGTGACCAGCAGGTTGGAAAGAGGAGACAGCGGCTCGAGTTTGGGAACGAAAAGGCACCCCTGTTGACAGGGAGAATCCTTGGGTCTCAACCTGCATCCAGGAGACAACAGACAGAGGGAACCCTTGGAGGCCACAACAACAACACAAAAACAACAAAAACAAAACAGACCACTAAAAAAACACAGGGGAGTAACCTGACTAACTTGGAAGGTAAACAAAGGCAGAGAAGCCATGCTGCAGGAGAAAAAGACCAAGGTGAAGATCACATCCTTCATCATCCTCGTGGGGATCTCCTCCATGTTTGTCGCCATAGTGACGGACCACTGGGCGGTTCTGAGCTCCCGGCTGGAGCGGCTGAATTCCACCTGCGACACGGCCCACCTGGGGCTGTGGCGGCTGTGCAAGAAGTCCATCTTCATTGCCGAGGAGGACCACCAGGGCAACGCTTGTGGGCCCCTGAGCCTGCCTGGAGGTAAGGGCTTCTCTGAGACCCCACCGCCTTGACCCCATCCACCCCTCCATCCCTCCATGCCTCCATCCCTTCATCCCTTCATCCACCCACCCACCCACCCCATCCCATTCCACCTCTGTGGTTCTCTTAACCCCAATCATCACATGCCAGGGGTAGGTTCTACACTTTCATCCTTTGTGTGGATTTTGTACTGAATACTTGTTTGCATTCATTCTGAAAATTATGAAGTACTCACGGATGATGATTGTGCAGAGATAACTTCCAGCATGACTAATTCACAAAGGACAACCAAGAATAATTGGCTATTTTAAACCTTTCAGCATATGACACTTTCAGCGACAGCAAAGAACAGATTTTATAAATTCCTGTTTACCAAATCACATACATGTCAGTGTATCGTTCATTAGTTGGCTTAACGTTAAAATGACCAACATAACACATTATAACACAATGCAGTGTTTGTTTCTGAGTGTTTGTTTTCAGGCTCACAGTGTCTGAAATGCTTTAAGGTTTCACTCAGCATGCTGTCTCTGCCCAGGAACTGTCTGAATGTTCCCCTGGACAGTTGATGTAGCTCCCTGTAGACCGAGTCCTCCAAAAGCATGCTGTTAGTGCCAGATAAATGATAATCAATACAAACCACTGCTTTGTCTTGACTCCAACAGAGTGGCTCCACAGAGGGAGAGAGTGCAGTGACAGAGAGAGAGAGAGAGAGAGAGAGGGAGGGAGACAGAGAGAGAGAGAGAGAGAGAGAGAGAGAGACAGACTGAGAGAGAAGGGGGGTGTGGGGCTCAACAAACACATCAGGCTAAACATCAGTCTGTCAGTTCTTTAGGTGCGTGCACAAACACACACACACACACAGACTAAGACACACACACACACACACACACACCAACACCAGTAGCGGCAGGTCAATACCTCACCTTCCCACCACCTGTGCGCCCTGAACCTTCTCACAGCTGATAAGCCTGAGGGGCAGCAGAGTAACAAACAGTTCCATAACGCGTGCAGTAGTAAGCTGGCGGTTATGACATTAGTCTCTGTGCTCCGACAGACATGTTTGGGATTGAGCCCTCTACCTCTCTCCCTTGGGGGCAGCCTTCACTGTCTATGGCAGCTTGATAATGACAGGCAAAGCTCTCTCTCTCTCTCTCTCTCCCTCTCTCTCTGTCTCTCTCTCTCTCTCTCTCTGTGTGTGTCTCTCTCTTTCCCTCTCTAGCTGTGGCAGCAAGTCACCTCTCCCTTCTCCTCCACCCCCACAGTAATAACTGTGGACTCCGCTTCGTCTCAATCTTCGAGGCCTTCGGCTTGCTTGTGATGCGGCCATTGCCGATGCTGACGGTTTAGCCAGTGCAGTGTCTCAGTGCTAATAAGAGGGAATGAGGGGACCGCGCACCGCACCGCACCGCACCACACTACCACCACACTACCATGGAGGAGCATGATTGCCCACAAATGTAATTGCAGAATGGGATGTAAGGAGCGCTGCGTCTGGCCCAAGAGACAGAGAGCGCTCTCGACATAATCAGATTCGAATGCTGAATGTCAGAGTTGGAGGCAGGCCAAGCTATCATGTACCGTTTCAATTACAGCGCCTTTGTGCAGTGAGAGCTACACGCCCGAAATGACTGCTCTTGATAACATGCATGCTGTCATAACACAGCCCCTCAAGTGCTCCGCAGGCTACAGCACACGCAGAAGAGAAGAGGATCTCCTGATGGCCACAGGAGGAGGAGGCACAGATGCAGCGGTGACAGAAATAGCAGAGGGGCGACATGTTAGCATATCACAGGAGTGTGCAGCCAAAGGCAGGGCAGGGCTGGGCTCCACAGCACTATTACATGATCCTCTGTGGCATGTTACTTACATGGTGACAGTCTGCCAGTGGAGCTACTGATACAACATAACATGTAACAATGTAACAACGATGATAGATAGATAGATAGATAGATAGATAGATAGATAGAGACATACATACTGTACATACATACATACATAGATAGATAGATACATACTGTACATACATACATACATAGAGAGAGAGACAGAGAGAGAGAGAGAGAGAGAGAGAGAAAGAGAAAACGCCAACCCTATTGATAGATACACCCAGAGGTGTTACTGTACTTTCTACTTCACCTGAACTTTACAAACTGACAACAAACAGCATTGGTGGCAGTCAGGAAACAATTGCTGTGCATAAATTCCTCACACTCTAAATTCTTCCAGCAATTTTTGATGTTTGCAAGCGTTGCTACTGCCATGTATCACATCCACTTTCAATTTCAAAACAATAGCGTCATCCCCTCTTAACGTAGAATGGGTAAGCCCAGCCCTATCCGCCGGCGACTGGATTTCGCTCAGTAGCTCAGGCTGGAAACCAGCATATTTATCTCCCCTGCTTCCGTTATAATTTGCAGGGACCAATCACAAACTGGCTTATCTACCTGGTGCACTCGGATCACTGGTCTGATTGGTTGAAGGACTATCCAAGCGAACAGTCATTTGAACTATGCCCATTGACCACACCTCTTGTCAGGTAGAAATATAGCACAGACTCCCCAGACTAATGTTCAATCTCAAAAGATTGAGCTTGGTCTGGTGATAGCCAGCCTATACTCTTAACGCTGATTGGCAAGTTTACCCAATACATTTACCCATTTGGGTTTGTCTACCTTCACAGAACCCACCCCTAAGGGCTTTTTTCTAGGCTTTTCTAGGCCAACAGTCTCTAACTGAAATTGTTGCTAAATTCCAGCTATGCGGAATGATCATTATTATTGCAGAATGAGAGATTATTGTGAATGAATATTCACAACATTGATTCAGCACATGAAACTAAAGGAGATGACTGACAAAGGTGGAGGAAGAAAGGTGGGGCAGGTGGGCAGCTTGTCTAAGAGAGGCACGAGATGGCATCACTGTTGTGTCGCTGGCCCAACTTGGAGGTCCTGGGGGCCCGGGGAGGTAAGAGTTGGGCCCAAATGCTGGAGCCCCCCCGAGGAGAGCAGGCTCGGTGCTGACCCAGATACGAGAGCTCTTAGCCGGCTAGCGGCTCCACTGGAATCCTCTATTCACATTGACCCAGAATCTGACGGTCATTCTGTCTATATGTGTGTGTGTGTGTGTGTGTCTGTGTGAGAGAGAGAGCGAAAGAGAAAGTGAGTGTGAGTGTGAGTGTGAGTGTGAGTGTGAGTGTGAGTGTGAGTGTGAGTGTGAGTGTGAGTGTGAGTGTGAGTGTGAGTGTGAGTGTGAGTGTGTGTGTGTGTGTGTGTGTGTGTGTGTGTTAGTGTGTGTGTTAGTGGACAAAAGACACCCTTCCTCACGCACATCCCACATTAGTCGAAGCTTCACGACATCAAATTGCTAAATGTACTGAAGGTCAAAAATAGCCACACTAAGACGCGGAGAGAAAGGAAGAAAGAAAAACACTTGTGGTGACCGATCTAGACCAACGTCAGCAGGTCCACGTACCCTGCTTGGTGTGGTGAGGACGACAGGCAGAATAAAAACTGGACGTGACGAGCTGCGTGACTTCCTAATTGACCTTCTCTTAGGAATAATTCCTGTCATTAACACACCTGCAAGTCCAGCGTCATGGCCAGAAATATCACCTTTATTCTGCATTTCACCATTTCAAGAGGCACAAGCTGTTGCATGCACAATAAACACAGCAAAATGGGTGCAGGCACTGTGTGGGAAAATTACATTTCTCTTACAAATACAGGGATAGTCGAGCTCCAGACACAATGCCCCTGGCATCGATGTAGAATGTTGCGGTAAATTGACAGTCACTTGAAAACTGTTCACTTCCATTGCTAACCCTCGAATAAGTCTTTTCTCAGAAAGCCATCATGTGTTACCCCTAGGAAATGTTTGTACAAGACCACAGAGAAAGGACCAGACAATGGCGCCAAATCTATGTGGATGACGTTCCATCTGCCTGAAATCTTGTTTTGAGAGCTACAGTATGAGGCTTTTCTGACTTCTACTTCCTGGAGCTGACAAAAGGCGTTAATGACATGGCTCTGGGAACAATACAGTCACTCTATTTCATTCTGAACACAACACTCCTCTTCTCACCCCCCCCCCCTCCACACTTTCTCCTCTCCTCTCCACTCCTGCCTTATCTCTCTCTTTCTGCTCTGCTCATTTCTTTCTCTCCTCTCCCCTCATTTCTGCCTGTTATCCATTCCATCCATTCCCTTCACCGTCTCTCCCCACATTGCTTAAATACAGCTGTTAAGACAAGATGGTTGCTAGGTAACCTGTGGACTGTTTCCTTTCTCTGTCATCCTGATGGAGATTCATCGTCCAGACTAACAAACAGCTTCTCTGTTACCATAGCTGCATGATCCTCCACCAACCCCCACCAACCTATTCTGAACTGGACCCCCCCCCCACCCCCCACCCAATTTGAAAATGCAATACTTGTGCCTTGCCGAGCAACTGCTGACACACACACTCAAGCACACCATCCAGCCGTCCAGCTCCCTCGGACATATGATTATCTCTAAGACCCACATCACGCTCCACAGTTCAGACGGGTCACTTTCAGGTTAGCTTATCTGAGGGGTTCAGCAGGGACCAAAGGAATTCCACTGCACATCATCAGCAGGCATGGAGCACGCAGAGCAGGAACGCTGACATCACTGGTATAAATTCACAGATTTGCACAGTGCAAACTGCAGCATTGAGTTATGGTCAGCATGCGGAGAACGAGGAGAGTGGACTATGAATAGCTTTTTTGCTATAAATGTTGAATCTGCAACCAGCATATAGGAGAACGCTTGCTTGCTTACAGCGCCTGTGATTTGGTCTGAGGCTGTTGCACTGCTGTGGCATTTGGCCCCTGCTGCGCTGCGCTGTGTTTGCTCTCTTTCTCGGTCCTCCACACACACGTCCATGCATGCATATGCTGCTCGTCCATGCCGCGCGCTCGCCAGCTTCGCAAATGTCAGGCCGAGGTGGCCGAGTTGTTCCGCCACCACAGCTGACAGCCATTAGGCATCCATCAACCCCCCTCAGACTCCCAACCAGCGCTCCTCCTCCTCACAACTCTGTGCTCTCTCTCCTCCGCAGCGGAGAACTGCTCCTACTTCAGGCACTTCACTTCAAAGGAGGAGGCGGAAGTCTTTGAGGTAAACACACAGAAAGGTAGGTCGCGCCTCTAAACGTCTCATTCATCCCGGCGAGGGAACTAAAAGAAGTGAACGTGTCTACGGTGCAGCACTGAGTCAGGCAGCATCAGTGACAGCTCAATAAAACAGACTCAGAAAGAGTGGCCAGGTGGGAGCACACGCTCAGAGAAGGGTGGCACTTAAACATATAAAGTAAAAAAGGGAATATCAAAGCCCTAGATTCAACACTATATAGCCTATTGTGCATCATTCATAACCCAACTGTTTATTCTGTGTAAAGAAGAATTCAAAATAGCCAACTATCTGAAATATGAACATGGAAATAATTATCTTTGTAGAACACCTGAAATACATCATTTGGTAGTTGCAGTTTCTAGGAAAACAATAGCCCATTATAATGAAGTTTATGATGATGGACAGAACAACTTCATTGCTACAGTCACTGCAAAAAATTAAATCTAACCAAGTGTAATTATCTTAAGATCAAACATTTATTTGGTATTGTTTTAAGTATGAAAATACTTACCTAGCGTGCTCTCAAAAGATAATTTCACTTAATTTAAGAAGACTTTGTTTTATTTTAAGGAGTCTTATCAAGATAAATTGACTTACTGCACGGACAAATAATTTTGGCTGTTTTAAGACAAATTTACTTAAAATAAGTCAATTAAGTCTTAAATTAAGTCAAATGATTTCAAAAGAAAGCACTAGGTAAGTGTTTTTGTACTGAAAACAATACCAACTAGTTTATTTATCTTGATATAAGATTAAAACACATGGTTAGATTTTTATTAGAAAAGCAGTTTTTTGCAGTGTATAAATTGGCTCTCGAGCCGCCTGACCCATAAACGTATTGATTAAGAAAAGAAAACAGGGATAGAGCCAACTATCTGAAATATGAACATGGAAATAATTATCTCTGTAGAACACCTGAAATACATCATTTGGTAGTTGCAGTTTCTAGGAAAACAATAGCCCATTATAATGAAGTTTATGATGATGGGCAGAACAACTTCATTGCTACAGTAGAAATTGGCTCTTGAGCCCCCTGACCCATAAACGTATTGATTAAGAAAAGAAACAGGTATAGAGATGACAGATCTGCCACTGGTTAACCTGTGAGCATCAGTAATCTTGCCTGAAATATACTGTAACCTATATAGATTTTGACGATCAAAGCAAATTAAAATGTTGGTTTTGGCTAAGAAAAGAATTTCATCTAGTAATGTCACTGGACAGCATAGTAGCGCCATTCAACAAGTAACGCACTTTGAGATCTTTTATTAGGCATTCATTCGATAACTGCCCTGTTAAGGACAAAGCAAAAAATGGAGAGGAAACCAGGAAAGAGATGACAAACGGGTAAAGAATGGGACACCCAGGCTATAACAGGAGAATGGCATCCATCTCCCAGTCTAATAGAACCTTTAGATTGCCAAGTCAGTGATTGCACCCTGCCTGATCCCCCTCACTCACAAGGGCTCACCTTTAAAATGCTTCGCAGGAGCACAAATCCTTTTCACTCAGACATAAAATGGCAGACGTTAGGGGTATCATTTCTGAGATAATGTGGCCACCGCCGCTAAGCCATCATGCTGTTTGAGGACAGGTCAGAGTTGCACTGACCTCTTTCTGCTGTGGATCAGGAGGAGACGGAATGATGATCCTTAAACAGGCTCTTCAGAAAAATGATGTTCTCTCCGGGGCAGTGCTTCCTTCTTCCTAAATAAGAGAGATGGTAACAGAAGAAAACAAAAGCCTGTCTCAATTCTTCTAGAATTAAAGTGTCCCCCAAGCTGCCACCATGAATGATTTGGTTTAGTCTGATCTCACAAGTGTTCATTTGGTCATAAAGTCAAACACTTCTGTTCAGTACCCTAACAAAGAGGCCTGTGAATACTGTATGAGTCTCTTGAGTGTGTCTCTTATGTATGAAATACCTAGATCAAAAGACTGGTCATTCAGGTATGTTATGAAGGTATTCATGAAGTATCGTATACCTGTAGCTCTGACTCTCCCTCCTGGTTCCCAGAGTACAATCTCTCTGCTGCGGCGATTGCCATCTTCAGCCTGGCCTTCATCCTCCTTGGGACAATGTGCCTCCTGGGTGCCTTCGGGAAGGGCAGAGATTACCTGTTGAGGCCATCTGGCATGTTCTATGCCTTTGCAGGTGGGCTACAGGGTACAGCGCTGCACTGATGCATTGGTCAAGTGGCATCATGGAGCAGAGGGGGGGGGGGGGGAAACTAACTAGCCAATGAGAAATATTTTTCCCCTGACACTTCTTACAGTCTTTGGGCCAATAGAGATGGAGAAAATGCATGAACATTGTATGTTCTTTAAGTTCTAGAGCAGTACACCGCACTCTCTCATACCAAGGTGCCAGAAATACATCTGCAAAAATATCTAGGAAAAAAATCTCTGCACACAATGCCCTGATGAAGGTCTAAGGACCGAAAGCTGGGTAGTAAAACACTTTTTTTTGCATGGATCCAAGTGTGCAGAGATTTTTTGCGTAGATATGAAACAGCTTTAAGAAAGGAAAGAATAGGAAGGGAAAGCACTTGATGAACTTGCCACACACCTTGCTTCCCCCACAGGTCTCTGCATCGTCATCTCCGTGGAGGTGATGCGTCAGTCGGTCAAGAGGATGATCACCAGCGAGGAGACCATCTGGACGGAGTACTACTACTCGTGGTCCTTTGCGTGCGCATGCTCAGCCTTCATCCTCCTCTTCCTCAGCGGCATCAGCTTACTGCTGGTGTCCATGCCACACATGCCTCAAAACCCCTGGGAGACGTGCATGGACGCCGAGCCGGACACCATAGACTAGTCTCGCTGAGGCCCGATCAGGAATCTCCACTTCCTTCTGTGGGAGGAGGCCCCCGTGCAATCGCTGTCTTTATGCTAAAGCTGCTTCTCTCTTTGGTGCCAATAAAAAAAAAAAAAGTCCACCGCACTCACCTGAAAATGAATTGGGAATAACTAGCTATAACTTGCTAGTATTGTCTCACTGCTTTCAGATCCTGAAAGATACAGTTAGTTTAGAAATGCTCATTTGTATCCTTTTTTTTTTTTTCAGTTCAGATCACGTAGCTTCATAAGTCAGCCTGAGTGAGAGAGGAATGGATCTGCACTCATTTTGTAATTTCATGTTTTGTGACGATAAGCCTGTTTATAAAAATGGAATCAATAGTTCAGTGCATTTATTGCAGTGAATTTGTATTTATCTGTACGGAGTTGTTAACAATAAACTGAATAATAGTTTACAATGTTCATAAAAACTCTAAAATGAGTGAAGCATTCTGTAAAATGTAACACTAAGACATTTCATTAACTAAATGAATAACTGGATAACTGCATCTACAATTGAAAGGAACACTGCACATATATGACTATTTGATAAATCATCCTACCGGTATGTTAAAAACCACTTAAGTTTATGTGATGTGTGTAAGTCATAAAAGCATGTGTATCCAAATGTATCAGAAATCCTTTGCATTTTGATTCTTTTCAATAGAGGCATAATCAAGAAGACATCCACTAGCTAAATTCATGCCTGTCATATAAATGAATCAAAAGTAGTAAAAAATAAATAAAAAAGTCACAATACTAGCACTTAATATATAGTCCCTAAGTGCAGTAACTTTTATTAAAGATATTCCATAATAAACCAAGTTAAATACAGACTATGTCAAGTGTGTGTCACACGCCTTCCCTCTTGAAGAACACAAATGTTGAGCAGCGAGACTGTCACAATCACTCACAAAGGCAGAAGACAACACCATGTCATTCAGTGATGGGTTATCATCTCAATTTCTGTCTCGCACAGGTTACAAACCCCCTTTTAAATTGAGACAAACAAATGGTCCTTGAAAGCTTTTACTGTCAGTCAACAGCAGGGGAAGTTGCGGGGATGGAAGGGAAATTAGATAGATCCCCCCATCGGTGGAAGTTAAGATGCTGGACTACACAATTACCCTACAGAAGGCAGAGATGCGATATGACAAACAGCTACTCTACTCGTGATTTACAGAAAATACTAAAATAAATTATTGTTGCACAAAAATATGCCCTTCAAGGATCTTGTATGTTTTCAGTGTTCAGTGTGGGAATGAAGACACCAAGAGTCACTAAGGGGCAATAGCTGTAATCCTCTACTGAGACTGTGGGATGTAACATTGACAGTTATATATCGAGTGAAAAGGGAACATGCTCAGACCTGCTGATGTCCATGTACAGTAGCGGCTCCATAAGGCTTTCCATATTATGCTGACTGACACCCAAAAGCATGGCACAGATGTGGGACATGGGTAGGAAAACACTGAAAAAGGTACACAAGCATAACAAGCATTACCATGTGAAAGAAATCAACTTTCTTTTAAACACTACGAACACTAGAAGCTGCTAAATTACTGTGATGTGGCTAATAGGGAACTTATCAACACACTCATAATTTGAAAGAGGCATTCCCTCAATAAACTATCAACTTTAACGTCTAAGTGCTGAAATCTGTGTTTGGAGCCAACTAAATCAGAAAAAGGAAAACGTAGAAGCTTGATGCCTTGGTCACATTACGGCAAAAGCATCAGATTATGAATTACAATGATTAAAATTAGTAGAGAAACAACATCAAGTACAAATGTCTGCTCTGCACATAAGAGCTTATGGACAAAGCATTTTGATATCAAGGTGCCCAGTGGATGTGTGAAAGTGTAATATACACATGGAGAGCTTTACAACAGCATACAGAAAGCTTTATATTTAATATTCAAAAAGTGCAACTTGATGAATCAAAGACATTAAACTTCCGTGCTCCATAGAAGTGTGTAGTGTAGCTTGTCGCTTGTTGTTAAAGAAAAGACTACAATCTGGAGACGTGGGTCATTTCATTCATGTCTTTTTATTCATATGTACAGTTTTGAGAAAAGGGTTGTCTACAGCTATACAACTTTTTATATAGGGTTTTTTTGTGTGTGCGTGTGTGTGTGTGTGTGTGTGTGTGTGTGTGAGGGAGTCAACTGACCACTCAGATGCAAGCACAAGGAAACACACCAATATTGATAAAAGGAAGAATTCAACATCATTTCAAAAATGAAAAGCCAGCTGAAGAGAAAAAATATATATATAAGAAAAATCACTTCAACAATTTTACTTTTTTATGAATCGATGCAAACAAAGCAGACATAATTCCTGAAAAGAGGGAAGCAGAGGACAGGCAACTGAGTGGTTAGCTAATTCGCTTAAAATGTGTTTAAAAAACTTTTTTTTTTTCCTTTTCTTCGTCCCATAAATCTTTTTTTTTTCCTGATTTTTGTTTTTGTCCAACATTTTGGTATAACTTTGAATATATGCTTAATTTCGTTTGCAAAATCACAATTGTCAAACTGTAAAAGAACAACTAGCTAAATTAAAAGTAAAAAAAAGAAAAAGAAAATCGCAAAAAAAACAAAAAGAAACTATCTGACAAAATCATTTTTTTCTTCATTTTCTTGATTATTTTTCCTTTTTTTTTTCATATATATTTCATATTTTTTACAGGTATGTAATTGATTTTTTATTTAAAATAGGAGTAATACCCATTGCTACTGTTTGCACTGCCTATGCTAAGCTCCTGTAACAGAGAGAGAGGGTTGTTGTTTTTCTTGGCCTGCTCTGGGGCGGGCCGCGGTTTTGGGGGTGCGCGCAGAGCGCTGGCGTAGGACATGGTCGGGGTCTTGTGGGGCCCGGCGGGGCTGGGGCTGCCCCCTCCCCCCGGGTCAGGAGGCGTCTGCTTGCTGGGCAGCAGCGGAGGAAACTGTCCATGGTGCTGCAGAGACGCGGTGCTGGGTGGTGGGTGCGAGGGCGTCTGGAGGACCTCCGTCTTCCCATGATCCTCGGCAGCATTCATGGCCTTCGTGACTGTGGGGAGGAAAGCAAGAAGGTCACGTTAGCTGTTGCGTGGGATTAGTCAACAGCGTCACTACACACACCGGCAATCGCATAAAGCAGGGAACATTTCTTTGCCGGACAATATCAGAAATGTTCAAAGCGGTTATATATAATTATCTATTTTCAAAAGAGTTTGTTCAATAGCCCAGCCCACGCCTGATAACCGGTGCAGTGCCAGGGAACATTTAGCCTGCTGTATTTGCTGAACCAATTACCAAACCATAATTATATCCAAAATGACAGTGAGGCTTACACAAGAATATCATCACAAGGATTCTAAAAGTTCCTCTGCAAATGATAACGACTCCACAATACTCTGCAATGTCATTACTGACTTCTAGCACAAACTATCAAACAGCAGGAGATAGGTATGAACACACAAGTGAAGCTAACATGACATTGCCTCCCTGCCTAGGGACCACCGATGTAAATTAGCTGTATAGCCGACTCTGGTACAGGAATTGTTCTGTACATGGCCCCTGTCAAATAAACTAATAAACTAAACTAAACACAGCACGCAATATCTGAAGCGTGCTAAATGACTGAAGACGCGCGCACGTCCCCGGCGGGCTACCTATGTTGTCCCTGTGTGGGGCCAGGGGGCTCGCTCCGTTGCATGGAATGTTGTGGATGGAGGCAGGGCCGCTGGCGGGCCACAGCTCCGCGGGGGGGAACCGGCAGGGGGGCGCGGGGGGCTGGGGGTCCTGAGGGCTGTCGGGGTACGGCTGGGGAGAGCTGGATGAGATCCGCCGCTGGTAGAGGGGCCGGCCGGGACCCCGCGGTTCATACTGCAGCGGGGAGAAGAGAAGAGGGAGAACGAGAGCGACAGAACAAGAGGGAGAGAGAGAACAGGAGGGGGGACAGAAAGAGAGTGAACGAGGGGGGATGGAGAGAGACAAGAGAGAAAAGTTGAAAAGAAGACGACAGAGGCGTTAAAGACATGGATAACGGGTGAGAAACAAAACACACCTTTCAGGGAAACAACTTAACACAAATCAACACTTCAGCACAACGTTCTTCTACACCTCGACTGGCGGGAAGTAGCCGCGGCGGTGGGGAGCGGGTGCGCTCGATGATGCCCACACGGGAGCTCGACACAGGCGTGCATCTGCTCAAATCTGTCAGCTGCCACTGGGCTAGCAATCACACTCCCAACACTGAAATTATGCTCTGCAAAACGACGAGCTCTCTACAGGCTCAGATACCTCCTCTCCTCACCTGCCTCTGTGGGGGGGGGGGGGGAATTAGGCTACAGAGGTACCAAACGGAGACGCTGAGTTGGGCGAATAAAAAAACAGGCCCGGTGCACAGGTACAGGTATGTGCTGGATTAACGATTCAGTGTTGCAAG
>NC_084996.1:17232466-17397466 GCF_963854185.1 Sardina pilchardus | reverse complement strand
CAATCACACCGCCGCCCCAAACAGGCTAACGAGAAATGCTAATGCGTAAAAGCAAATGTTTGGGACACAGATTACATTGGCTGAGCGTCCTGATTAAAATCCCCTCTGTACTGCCGCACATATCTTTGATTAGATCATAATATTATACATAACGTGTTGAAAATGTGGATATTCTGATCAGTCAGGCCATGAACAGACGAAGTGGAGAAGTGTTGGGAAAAGCGGACGACTCTTACCCATTCCCTCAACCATTCCGGAGTCCAGGCCGTCGTCCCCGTAGCTGTTGACGTGCATGTTCTGATGGTGTGTGTGTGCGTGCTGCTGGTGTGTGTGCTGGGCGTGTGCGTGCGCGTGCTGGACGGCGGCCAGCTGCTGGGCCTGCGGCTGGGCCCCGGCGGACGCCCCCGACGGCTGCATGGCCCTCAACGCCCCCTTGAGCTCCTCGGGCACGGCCGACTGCTCCGACGCGTCGCCCTCCAGGCCCGGCGACTGTAGCGCCCGCGGCAGGTAGAAGGAGGCGGCGTTGGGCGGCGCGCCGGCGTTGGGCGGGGGGAAGGGCGCCCCCTGGTGGTGGGGAGGCATCCTCATCTGGCCCTGGTGGCGCGGGAGCCCGTAGCCCGGCTGCTGCTGCTGGGGTGGAGGCTGCTGCTGCTGCTGCTGCTGCTGCTGCTGCTGGAACTGCTGGCTGGCGCCGGCGGCTGCGGCCGCGTGAGGAGGGGGGAAGGCCGGGTGGTGGTGGGGGTGGTGGTGGTGCTGCGGGGGCAGGTGGTGCTGGGAGGCCAGGTGGGGGAAGCCCATGGGCCTCTGGGGGCCGGCGGCCGGGCCGGAGGGGGGCTCCTTGCGGAGGAGGCGACCGCCGGGGAAGCCCAGGGGGCCCATGGCTTCAGGGCTCCTGTTGGGCCCCTGGTCAGACTCGCCCTGCAAGAGGATACGATGGTTAGCCACAGAGCACTGGTCACATACAAGCACAGGGATGGAGGGATGGAGGGATGTGGGGAGAGCTGCAGTATAATGGAGGGATGTGGGGAGTGCTGCAGTATAATGGAGGGATATGGTGGAGAGGTGGAGAATAATGGAGGGATGTGGTGGAGAGCTGCAGTATAATGGAGGGATGTGGGGAGAGCTGTATTATAATGGAGGGATGTGGAGAGAGCTGTAGTATAATGGAGGGATGTGGTGGAGAGGTGTAGTATAATGGAGGGATGTGGGGAGAGGTGTAGTATAATGGAGGGATGTGGTGGAGAGGTGTAGTATAATGGAGGGATGTGGTGGAGAGGTGTAGAATAATGGAGGGATGTGGTGGAGAGGTGTAGAATAATGGAGGGATGTGGGGAGTGCGCACCTGTTTGTCCTTTTGTTCCGGAGCTTTCCTCTCTGGGGTCAGGAGGCGTCCGTGCTCCACCTTCCCATTCATGTCCATTTTACCTGGAACGTTGATACACATGAACAACAGTTAATCACTTTTAAACAACAACCGGAATCTAGCCGGGATCAGCGCTCACGTCTCACAGAGGCCAATAATACCGCAGGGTGTGTTGCTATATTTATATGTGATGTGAAAGGTGTTACGATAGGGGATGGTGTTAGTCTAAGTGTCAACGCTACATGCTACATGCGACCGAGGTTAGACTAGATACTAATGAATAGGGTTATTTATTTATTTATTTATTCTTTTAAAATAATGTTCCCACGGAAACTGTCACCATAGGAACTGACAAGAGCCCAGTGACAGCAAGAGCTACAGTGAGAACTGGTATTGTGTGTACCAGTGCGCCTGTCTTGACTGATAGGAGTGATGGGGTTTACTCTTTGAAAGCATGCGCCTTCCCAGTCTGTCTTTGTAGTGCTTTGCCATATATTTCAAACACCCAATAGACCCTTTTACTGCCTACGTCTAAGTATGCATGTGCATTTTTTTACAAAAGTTATGTGCAACCCCATTCATTCAGATAAGGCAGAGGAAACAACATTGTAAATGCTGATTTAGAAGTGTATCTAGCATCAAAATGTCCGGTTGTTGTTACATGTTTGGCAGTCAGAGACGCTACTTTAACAGCGGAAGTTTTATCGAACACTGTAATACCACATGGATCTAGAAGTCAGCTGCTGTTCGCCAAAGTTAATTTGTCCAGGTAGCTTTCAGGATCTTTAGTGGTTAATCCCTTTGCATAGCTTGACAAACTAACTAACACAATACGTGCGCATCCACACCTACGTCATGACAGTTTTCAAACTGTAAAAGGGTCTATAACCAAAGGTCAAAAGGTCGCACCACATACAGTTCACATACAGTTCTTCAGGACAAAATGGACTACCGTATTTTCCGGAGTATAAGTCGCACCAGTCAAAAACTGCCTCATGAAGAATAAAATGCCATATATAAGTCGCACCTGACTATAAGTCGCATTTATTCAGAAATGTATTCACAAAATCCAAGACCAAGAACAGACAGAGGCTGTAACTAGACACAGGCCAACATTTTAATATTAATGATGAGAAGGCGTGAATGGCCACCCATCTGTAGCTGTAGACAGCTGTAGACAGTAATGTTTACTCCTCTTAAATTTTGGAATTATTCAAAAACATGTTAAATTTCATATATAAGTCGCACCTGACTATAAGTCGCAGGGCCAGCCAAACTATGAAAAAAAGTGTGACTTATAGTCCGGAAAATACGGGTAATCTGTACTAATCTAAGTGTTGCTGCTGCATACTTAATTTTGAGCATTAGTATTGAGAATGTATAGAAACGACCAGAGCTCAGGTGTGAGGACCCCAGGAAGAATAGCTGGTTTGACCAATGGGGCTAATGGGGATCCCAAATAAAGTCCTGAATCCTAAAGCGTACCTGCAGTTCCGGCGTCCTGCAGCAGCTCCTTGTCGGTGCTAGACTGGGCGGTGAGGCCGAGGGGCGAGGGGTGGCTGAGTCCGTAGAGGCCCGGGGAGCCCCGGCTGGTGGGCTGGCGCAGGTTCAGGTTGTAGGCGGCCATGGCCGCCTGGTGGTTGATCAGCCGGGGATCCATGGGGAAGCGGCTCTGGTAGCCTGGCCAGGGGAGCTGGGAGACGGGGAAGAAGAGGAGGCTTACAAATCCAGACAGGCTGTACAACGAAAAAAAAAGAATTCTGGGAAAAGCTGATCTGTCTGGAGGCTTGCTCCACAGACACTACTACCTAGCCTTCAGAGGTGGAAAAGTCCAGCTTCAGAAAGTAAAAGTCCATATCTGACATATCTGTGCCAACCATGCATTTAAATCAGCTGGTTCTAGTTCATTGCAGCTAATTGATGAGATCACCTGTGTTAAGTGCACAGGTAGAACCAAAACATGATTCGACTTTTACTTTCTGAAGCTGGAGTTTTCCACCTCTGCTGGCCTTACAGTGTAGATAAGAAAAATTGAGAAAGCTACATGAAGATCTAGTGACTAAGACTTCCTGATAGTATTATAGTTTACTACGTTAACCTGACATCTATGTGTCTATGTGTTTTTGTGTTTAAAGTATCCCACTGCTGTATCCCTACTAGCACAAATAAAGTGATTAATTGAATCTACTGACCTCTCCGTGGCTGGCTGTACTTACGGGTAAAGGCATGGGCATGACCATGTTGGCCCCGTACACTGCAGGCACGTAGAGAATGGAGGCCCCCGTGTGGGGGTCCACTCTCTGGACCGGGCTGGGCGACTTCCCTGCCGAGCCCGCCGCTCCTCCGCCGGCCACTGGGGGGGTGAACGCCTGGATGGGGTTCCCCATGAGAACGGCAGCACTGGACTGAACTATAGAGGGCGAGGGAGAGAGGGAGACAGAGGGAGGGAGGGAGGGAGGGAGGAAGGGAGGGAGGAAGAAGGGAGAGGAAATGAAAGAGAGGAAAGGTGGCAGACAAAGAAAGAGAGAGAGAAAGAGGAAAAAAATCAAATGAGGGATGGAGAGAGGGATCCAGAGAGAAATACAGAGAGATATTGAGCGAAAAAACAGGTCAGGGCAGAGAACTGAAAGTGTTAGTTCACAGCATGTTAGCCAGTAGGAGGCCAAGAGAGGCCCTGAGACCAACATAAACAACCAGAGGAGCAGCTCCTCTTCCCAGCCAGCTCTCCTTCCAAGTCCTCCACAAACACTCCACCAGATGCTTTAGGGGGCACTTAAACCAGTCACACACACACACACACACACACACACACACACACACACACACACACACACACACACACACACACTAATGAGAGTCATTTGGACGAGTAGTAGTTTCATCATGTGCTGTACTGGTTACGTTCAACCTCTCCAACTCTCAAAAGCTCAGAAGGCCTGTACTTAACCACCGCTTCACACTCTCTTTATCACTCTCCCTTTCTCCCTCCCTCCCTCTCTCTCTTCATCTCTCTTTCTCTCTCTCCTCTCCTTCCTTCTGCCTCAGTGATCTCTCCATAGCTGCAATGCTAATGGATGACCTCGATTCCTGGTGACAGCACAGGTTTGGGAGCGTTCTAATAATATCATATCATATCATCACACCCCAAAAACCGCATCCAGGAGGGGGCTGAGGCGCCCCTCTATTGACCATCACGCGTGGACGCGCCATCACTGAGGAGACGCTGCCCAGTGCCACTGAAGGGACCCTGTGCCACTCCCACCCAGCGTACTACTGTCCTGCTCGGGCTAGAGTTACTGTAGACCACAAGATTAGATGCTTTCTGTCACACCAGTAATGGGGGACTCCACAAAGAAATGTAAATACCTGACTAAACCGGCAAAATCTTCTTTTGTTAAAATATCAAACACAAAATGACATCTTTGAAACTAGAAAAGCACTCAAGAGAGCGCAAACCTCTGCCAAGCTAACACGCAACCGCCTCCTGCATCCAGACAGTGATGCGGATCTCTCCCAAATGTAATTGTTTCTTACAGACAGACAAACAAACAAACGAACCAACAAACAAACAAACTTCGTTTATTCCTTGGAAGAGGTCATAAACAATTTACACTGTCCAGCCTAAATAGTCCCTTTAGAAGTGTCAGTTGATGTTAAATGATAAAGAAAGAGAGAGCGAGAAAGACAAAGAGAGATGCGTTATCCATGGTCAGTTCCTTACCGAATCCCTCTGGTGGGAAGTGCTCTGCGTGGTTGGCCATCGTCCCCTTGGCCTGCGGAGGAGAAGAGCAGACAGGAAATGGGTCAGAGACACAGAGGTCATGAGGTCACAGGGGCAGCAGCAGACAGAGGGGTGGCAGACAGGCACCCCACTTCTGTCACAACACGGTGGCACCCCAACAGGCCGTGTTATAGAGGGAGTGGGTAGGTTAGGATGGAGGGACTGATTGCATTTAGAATAGAATAGAATATATACTTTTTTGATCCCGTGAGGGAAATTCAGTTCTCTGCATTTAACCCAATTTAACCGAATTAGTGAACACACAGCACACAGTGAACACTAGGGATGTAACGATACACTCAACTCACGACTCGATATGGATCACGATTTTTTGTTCACGATACGATTTTATCACGATTTTTTTTTTGATATTGATGCTGTTTGAAGAGGTTGCTCCAAAGAAAATCAAATTGCACCACTCCCTCTCCTTCCAAAGTATTACGTCCTACACCTCTCTTAAAATAAATGGCAGGCCCTAAGCCCTACAAAGCAGAAAGGCAGTAAATGCATTTTTGGTCGAAAATTAGTTATTATAATTTTCATGACATTAAAGTTGTTATGAAGATTGATAAGTACCAAAAATAAGCTAATGTAAAGTAAAAAAAAAAAAAAAACTCCAATAACTGCTACATTAACTACAACCATAAGGCTAAGCAACAACATAACTTAAATTTTTTTTTTTTTTTTTCAGTTTGCACTCTGCATAGTTACTGCCTTTTTGCTTTGCAGGGCAGATAACTGTTATATGCTACATCATTATAGTTGTTCAAGTGCACACATGCACACACTAAATGGAGAGCTAGGATTAAAATTCAGACTGTGCCTTTAAATAGGCAACTTTTTCCATCTATCAGCACAATGCTACAGTAAGCCATTTCCACTAAAGAAATCAGCTCAATATTATGTGCAAGACTGATGTTTACCAAGCATGCAAACGTGTTAATCTCTTAGCACTATCGTCATACGTTTTCTCATAGTGAGATGGCTATCCCGACATATGTTCTGATGTACATGGGGCGCACGGAGGTGAACGGCGGGACAAACGCGAAATGACAAGGTGTTAACTAAATTGAGTAGACCTAAGGTCGACAGGCTTTGTGGTTAAAACGATGAAAACCAGTAGGTTAGTCTGTCACAGCTAACTTCGTTCAAGCACAGTAGCTTAGACTAGTTTACACGCGCAGAAATTAAAAGTCAATATCAGCATCACAAGATTGCTGTCATTATCGGAAAATCCAGACATGTCAAACTGGACGCGAACGCGTGGCAGAAACAAAACAACTTCATAAATGATGTCTTTTTCAAACCTTGAAAACACCACATTAAAATTTAAGCATTTTCAAGGATTTCAAGCACCCATATGATACGAACCCTGACACACACACTCTAGTTCAAAGTTGTTGCCTACCATCGTCTTCCCTCGTTCTGTGCCCCGTACCTAGTGACATAAGTCACGTGACTCATCGCGATTCATTTTTTCTATCAACCGGTGCGAATCGTCACGCATTTGTATCGATTTTTATTCGTGTCACGATGCATCGTTACATCCTTAGTGAACACACAGTGAGGTGAATCACACAACCCAGAGCAGTGAGCTGCCTGCCCAACCAGCGGCGCTCGGGGAGCAGTGAGGGGTTAGGTGCCTTGCTCAAGGGCACTTCAGCCATGGTGGACTGGTCGGGGATCGAACCGGCAACCCTCCGGTTACAAGCCCGGTGCGCTAACCAGTACACCACGGCTGCCCCAAATTATTTACACATAATGCCCCATCATATTTGACACAGAATGTTCCAGAGCATCTGAGGCCCTGAGCCTCCACCCAGTTTAGGTTGGGCTGGGGTGGTGCAGAGCCGTATGTGTGCCTCTCAACATCGATCCTCGACGCTCGGTCCTCCAAGCTCGTTCCCACTGATCTATAGCTAACACTGGATAGCCTATCCCATTGTTGCCGCCCCATCATTCTTTATCTAGATCAGTGAGGATGAGGACCGAGGAAGGAAGGGAGGGTGTATAAAACACGAATGAGAGGCACCCCCTGTAGAGAGAGCTTGGGCAACTAGGGAATCTAATGGGTGCCATGCTGAAGACCTATATTTCTGTCCTTTTACAGGGCCTTTTACAAATGAACTAACGTTGGTGATCACATTTATATGCCTGTTAATGATGATAAATAAGCGTTTTATTTCACAGTAGCATATTTGCCCCACAGGGTTATGTTGGAGTCATGTGACATTGGTATCCAACATGACGCCCATAACTTGAGCCAAACTCTCTCTCTCTCTCTATACATGGCTCCAGGTGGTGGTGGTGGTGGTGATAATGGTGACTGTTTCAGCTTGGGTGTGTTCACTGGAGTCGTGCTGCTGTTTTTGGGGGGAAGGGGGCTTGAGATGCCTGCACCTCCACTGAGCCAATCAGCCGTGGACATTAACATGGGTATGCAGCTATACTGATAGCTGGTACTCACAAGAGAGGGCTGGACAAAATGTGGTCCTGTTTACTGAAGTGACCTCTCCCATGAGAACTCTACTTTGGGCATGCTAGGGTGGCAGTGCTGGGTAGAGAGTGAAACTTCACCTCAGGTTTGCAGCATTGCCCTGAAATTAGGACTTCAACAATGTCTTGGCCTATTGCCAATGCACATACTGATAAACACACATCTTTCTTTCAAGGGTCTCTCCTGCACTAGAATAACACATTCGCTGCCATGGTGACGGCCTATTTCTTGCAGACACAGGCCCATTTCCTTTCATTCTGCTTGAACTCTTTCAAGAGATCTGGACGCTCGCTGACTCATGCGAGAGGCGTCCGTCCGTCCGAGCCTCACCTTGGGCGGCGAGTGCTGGTGCTTGCTGGAGGCCTGCTGCGGCGGGGGCTGGGGCCGCAGGGCGCGCGGGATGAACTCGGGGGCCAGCGGGTTGAGCACGTACGTCTTCTTCAGCTCCAGCGCCTCCAGCTGGGCCTTGATCTGCTCGAAGGTGATGCCGTGCAGGCTGCTGTTGTCGTGGCAGATGGAGATGAACGTCTCCCAGAACTTTCTGCAAAGGTTGGAACACGAACGGACCACACACACACACACACACACACACACACACACACACACACACACACACACACACACACACACACACACACACACACACACACACACACACACACACACACACACACACACACACACACACACACACACACACACACACACACACACACACACACACACACACACACACACTTGAGCAAATGAAAACACACAAGACACAACTCTTATGCAGTGATGTATGCATAACTGTTAAAGCTGAGTGCTTGGCCAGTTCCCTACACATCCCTATGGAAATGGTTGATAGGTATACATTGAATTAGACCAAACAGAGGCGATTTAGCAACGTTAACCCTGGAGGAGGTAGAGCCCTGCTGCCAGAGTGACGTCTGTACAGATCATCCAAGGGAGGCTGCTTAGCAACTGACCGACAGTGGTGCTTGAGGGGTTAAGAGAGACAAGCCTCCCTCCCACCACCACTCACTCACTCTCTCTCTCTCTGTCTCTACCGCTCTCTCTCTTTTCTCGCTCTATCTCCCTCTCAAAACACACCGGCCTGTGCAACCACAGAGTACACACAGAGCACGATTAAAATAACGCTGGCAAAAGAGAAACCGCGAAAGCTCCTCGTCTTGCCAGAACAGAGAGGTCAGGTCTTTGCGCCCACTCAAAAAGTGAAGTTAATGAATAAATGACTAAGTAATCGGATGGAGGGGGGAGGGGGGAGAGGAAAAAAAACTCTGAAAAAAAGAAAAGGATAAAAGAATGATAAAAACATGGAGCGCTCCTCCTCCAAACACGCAGATTGACTTAATTGCCAGGGCTCTTGCGATTGACATTTCCTGCGGTCTGGGCCTCAGCGATTGGCTGCACATGAGGTAGTCTCCATGGAGACGGCAAAGAGCTGCAGCTGTGAAAAGGAGAGCGAGCGAACGAGCGCGCGTGCGTGCGAGAGAGAGAGAGAGGGATGAAGAGGAAGGGAGCGAATGACAGAGAAAGAGAGAGAAAGAGAGTAAGAAGAAGAGGGAGAGAGCGTGAGTGAGAGAGAGAGAGAGAGAGAGAGAGAGATGAAGAGAGAGGGAGCAAATGAGAGAGAAAGAGAGAGAAAGAGAGTAAGAAGTAGAGGGAGAGAGAGCGTGAGTGAGAGAGATGGAGAGAGAGAGAGAGAGAGATAGAGAGAGAGAGTGAGAGAGATAGAGAGAGAGAGCGTGACGGGAGCCTGTTGCTTGTTGCGGTGGATCGCAGAGGGTCTCTCACCTTCCCACTAGCGACAGCGCCAGCACCCGGAGTGGGAGCAGCACTGGCATCAGCACAAACAAGACCGGCCACAAGTGCCCAGCAAAACCGCTCCCCCGCACTCCACCTGTTTATGGCAGTCGAACTCAGCTGTGTGTGTGTGTGTGTGTGTGTGTGTGTGCGCGCTTGCTCATGAGCATGTTCTGGTAGTAGTTTGCTTCATCATCTTTAGCGGGCAGATGCGGCGTGACATTTCCCATCCAGTGCAATCACACACACGCTCCAAACAGCCCGCAGACACACACTCCTCTTCCTCCGCCCGCCACCGCGCGCGCGCGCATGTGTGTGTATGTGTGTGATGTGGAAATGCCAGCCGCACAGCTGCGCTAGGAGCCGCCGCTCGATACCCTCAGCGTGAGGCAACAGCGCACGTTCACCACACCGAGACGAGGAAAAGACACACTCACCCCGGCCCAGGTGATGACCACCATTACAGAAATAAATGAGAAAATAGACCGGAGGGAATACGAGCAATTTGGCGCTTTGGTTTTGGATTTCTCTTCTGAGTGGGCTCAATTCCAATCAGTACAACCCTTTTCTGGTAGATCCTCACTTTGAGCTGGTTGAATCAAGACTTTTTTTTTCCAGAGCACAGCGCATAGAGCTTTGTAAATTCGGAACATTTATGCAACACGTTCAAGCGCAATTAATCTACCTCTCCATTTTGTGAGGAGAAATCAAACATTTCATATTTAGCTAGACACTAAGTCCACACTAATTACACTACTTCAAAGTGTAGAACATTCTGGTTCAGCAAAGGCACGCGTTCCGTGGTGTGTGTTCGAGTGTGTGTGTGTGTGTGTGTATGTGTGTGTGTGTGTGTTGGGTAGTCGTACCTGCAGCGCCCCACCGAGCAGAGAGCAATGGGGTCTCCCACCACGGCCACCAGGGACTGGGCTCGGGTGATGGCCGTGTTGAGCAGCTTGTAGTTGGACAGGAAGCCGTAGTCCAGGTCCTCGGTGGAGTCCTCCACCAGCTGCTCCTTGCGCTTGATGGCCGTCTGCTTGTGCTTGCAGGTGTGGCGCGTGCGCACCGTGCTCAGGAACAGCACTCGGAACTGCTTGCCTGCGGCCGGGGAGGGGCAGGGGCAAGGGGCAAGGGGCAAGGGTCAAAGGTCAAAGGTCAGGCAGGGAGTCCAGACAACGGCACACCCAAATGTTCCTACTCAGACTGGCTATGAACTACGGCATCTTAAGAGGACTAAAAAGCGCCGTTACTGCCTTGTTGGAGAATTGTTGAAATAACTGTACACGTGTGTGTGTGTGTGTGTGTGAGTGTGTGTGACTATGTCTTCATTGTTATATGATCTACATACAGTACATTAATGTAAGAGTCAATAAAGTCCACATTCAGAATACATATATGTGTGTGTGTATGTTCATATCGGAGTGATCTCATGCATGTTGAGCATATGTAGCATAAGCATATGTAGTGTTCTTCTGTCTAATGGAATGTGCATGTGTGTGTGTGTGTGTGTGTGTGTCTCACCCTGCACGTTCAGCACCCTCTCCACGCTGACGTCGTGCATCCTCTTCTTGCGCAGCTCGGCGCGGATGCGGAACACCTGGTCGGCGTAGGGCGACACCACGCCGATGCTGCCCTCGTCCAGCTTGCCCCAGGCCACCGGCCACTTCCGCCGCATCTCCTCCACGCGCTCCACGATCTCAAACACCTGCGGCGGAGCCACGCGGTCAGAAACACACGCACACACACAACTCGAGAATCCACAACTCACAAATAGGTCAGGTGGCCACGCACACACCTTTACATAGAGAATTGCGAGTTATGCTGAAGTTACTGCATCCTGTTCATGATGGTACTGTAATGATGCCTGTTGATCAGTGTCAGACACAGCATTTGTGTTTATACTGTACGCTTGTGTAAGTGTGTGTGGGCATACAGTGTTTCCCACAGATTAGAAGGATTGAAAAACATTGGTGGTCAGTCAACTCGAATGCAAGAGTTTTAATCAAATGTCTGTAGCATTGCCTACTAATGATGCTAACCGAATATAACAGTAATTTAGCTAGTCGTCTTCTATGCGTCAATGCGTCCACGATTGTGAATGTTTTATTTGGATTAAATGTGCATGTGGAGGGCGGCTGTCCATTGAGCGCGCACGAGAGCGGGCCAAGGAGAATGAGTTTACTTCTACTGTTTGGTAATTAAGTTGCACGCATAGACTACAAAAGTTGCGGGAGAACTTTATGCTTCTACCCGAGCAGCGTCAGGTGCATCAGTGCGACCACCGACCACGCTTCCAGGGATGATCTTGTTGGTTTTCATGGAGACAGACAGCCGCGGTGTGCACGAAGGGTGTATAGGGGCTGTGCGTGTTTGTGTGTATGAGAGACAGACGCGCGAGTGATACAATAGCGTTTCAAAATAAGAATAAATAAATAAAAGAATAACGAGACGCAATATGTGGCGGCCGGTGCTGAATCTGTGGCGCACCGCCACAAATTTGTCTATGTGTGGGAAACACTGGCATATCCGTATATGTTGTGAACACCTCAAAAACACACAGAGAGTGCCGCTTAATCCCAGCGGAGTGGCTGACACACACATCTTCTCAAGACCGCCCAGTCAGGTGGGTTACTTCCTCAAACAATAGGGACTGATGAATGCACACGCTCCCACTGAGAGCCCAGCACCAGGCCCTACATGTGGCCCAGGCCAGATAACAGTAATTTCAAACCATTTCACCCGGAGCCCCTTCCAACCCTAGTGTGTGTGTGTGTGTGTGTGTCCATCTAGGCAAATGCTTGTGACTCATAGCGCCGCATCTCGTTCAGACCCACTCCAAGTCAAGTGTGTGTGCATTCATGAGTGTGTGTGTGTGTGTGTGTGTGTGTGTGTGTGTGTGTGTGTGTGTGTGTCATGTGACTGGACGCTGGCCCCCTCTATCTTCCCACTCCCCACCCCCCCCCCCTCCCCGCGCTCCACCGGCTACCGAGCCAGTCTTCTCCGCGTGACTCATTTCTCAAGCATCGCAGACCGAGCCTCTCAAAGTCTGAAGTGCGGCTCTTGTAGCTCTTGTAGCTCCTGTGGTCACAAACATGACCATCATCGCCCTCCTCCTCTTCCTCTCTCCTCTCTGTAGTTTTTTTCAGTGCACGTGCCGGCGTATCATCCATGCTCCACACCTGCTCTCTGAAATGCCCCTCTTCAACATCTGAGCTTGACGGCACCCATTAACAGCAATAACGAACGGAGCTGCACCGCCAACCCCCCTGGTCTTTCACTTTTCACATATAAGGGCTTCTCCAGCTGGAGTGGAGTTTGGGGAACTCTGACTCACCCTTGATGGCCAAGTTCAGGGTTGTTTTCTAGACCTGGCTCCACTCATCCATTTGGCACTTACACACTTACAATTTGATGGATTTGTGCTTAAAGTACACATTACTGTTTGGGTTAGTCACCTTAGAAAGATTGTGATCTTCTAAGTGTGTTGATGGTGGTAGGTCTAGGTTGTGACTACCAAAGGACACTATATTGGAGGCTGAGTGGTGTTTGGATCATGTGCGTAGTGAGGTTAAAAGGCGCTACGCTGGCTTCTGATGCGCAGATGAGCGAAGCATCAGCAAAATAACTTGTCCTCAGTGACCTCCATTTGCTGTCGCGAGGTGAACCCAGAGCCCCCTCGCAAAAAAACAATCACAAAGCAGCAAAGGGTGCAAACACACAGTTTTGCACCTCGCTCCGCGACGCGGGACCGACGGCAGCATTGTGGAAAGCGGGCGCACAGGTGTGAGAAGTGATCCGCGCAGGTGTCGGGAGGAGAGACCGCGGACCTGCGGCGTTACATCATTTACGAGGCGAGAGGCAGAGCGAGCGAGCGAGCGAGGGGGGAGCGGGGGAGCGGTCAGCGGGTCGGTCAGGACCATGGAGGTATTATAAGAACTGGAGAAAGTGAACAAGTCCCGCCCCCATTCATTTCGATGGGAATGCTAGGCTAGTGAAAATTGCCAAAATTGAACGATTTTTTCAGGCTTCAACATGGCGTTTCAAGGGACTTGTTTCCGGTGCCGTTTTACTTAGCCAATTAAGTGCCAGGTTACTGATTGACGTAAGGTGCAGAAGGAGAGCTCGTGCCCACACTAAGCTCGTGCATGAGCTGAGAGTGGAACAGCCACCAATCAGCATGAGGAAAACGGCACCGGACATGATGTATTTCTGGAAAATGGCGACGAGGAAGTGCCTTGCTAATCGGCGAAGCTAATCAGTCAAATCCTGATCCGCTGGTCAGGACCCAGCTCACCTCGGCGTTGTTGTAGTAGGCCGTGCTGTTCTTCTCCTGCACGTCCTCGCCTCTGGCCGTGAAGAAGGTCAGGGGGTAGAAGTCCTTGTGAGGCGGCTGCTTGCCGCTGGCCATCAGCTTGCCCTCGTAGAACAGGTCCGACGTGTAGCTACGGAGACACACACGGTAACACGTCAACTTCAACCTCTTCATGCGCAGCTATTCAGCTGACCACTTATGAAGTTTAACTTAAAGAAATCATACATTATAGCATATCATCTCATAGGGTCAAATATCCAAACTAGGGATGCACTGATATACTGGCATGACAACAGTATCGGACAATATTTGCCTTGTTGACTGCCTATTGGCAACAGTGTGTGAGTGTGGATGGACTAAACAGATGGACATGTTTTTTTGGGGGGGTTTTTATTGAGTAAAGAACTGGATTTAAAACCTTTAAAAGCTGTGTTCTGAAATGTTCTGGGAAGAGTTTCCTGCACCAATCTAAAGCCCAATTCACGCCAAAGATTGCCGACGCGACGAGACCGAGTTGCAGCGGCGTGAATTAGAAGCTGCACGTAGTTGCAAGTCGTCGCAAGCCGTCGCAAGCCGTCGCAGAGCATTCAACACGTTGAGTCGCAGTCGCAAGGTTTTTGAACGTCGCGGCTCGTCTCGTCTCATCGGGAATCTTTGGTCTGAACTAGGGCTGTCAAAATAACGGATTAATTTAGATTAATTAATTTGAGATAAAATAACTGATTAAAAAAATTAACGCAGATTAATCGATGACCTTTGACCCGAAGC
Source organism: Sardina pilchardus (assembly GCF_963854185.1). Classification (NCBI taxonomy): domain Eukaryota; kingdom Metazoa; phylum Chordata; class Actinopteri; order Clupeiformes; family Clupeidae; genus Sardina; species Sardina pilchardus. The sequence continues at coordinate 17,382,939 of NC_084996.1, read as the reverse complement.
CATTCTAGTCAGTAACCATTAGAGCGTAAAATGGGGAGACGAGAATGTGCTGCCTGGATCATTGATTGGAACATTTACTATAAAAAAACGGCCTGACAGTGTTCAAAAGAAAGTGTTGATTAAAACAACGTCCTCTGCAATGTCTGCAGCACAGAATTTGCATATCACCGGAGTTCGTCAACTCCAGTACCACATTACTGCAAAGAAATAGTGTTGACATTGCGATGTTGCGATTACATTTTATATGCGATTAATTTAGATTAATTAATCACAGAGTATGTAATTAATTACATTAAACAATTTAATCGATTGACAGCCCTAGTCTGAACCCTTCTGAACAGGTTCATGTGAGTTCACCAGGCTAGTACTGTGCCAGCGCGCTGAAGAGCTGCTAAAAGTGTGGCGTCAGTGGCACTGGTTCAGCTGGCCTCCGATTCTTCCCCTTCGCCTTGCCATCACCTGTTGCCTGAGATTGCCCATTACTGCCTGGCTTCAGACTTCAAGCCTCAAGGCAGAATGCAGGTGTTGCGCAATTCACTCTGGAAAGGTCTGTAACCTTTAAAGCATCACAAACTGGCACATAAGGTGGTGGTGGCCGGGGAAATAGCTGGACAATGTATGCAGAATTTATGGTCAGCTACATCTCCGCAACAGATGCTGTGGAAAAGCGGGGGGGTGGGTGTGGGTGTCTCCCCCCCTCCACTAGGATAACCGTCAGGTAATTAGACAGCTCTACTCCATGGGGAGAGGGGGGCTGTTCATGTGCATCAGACAGCCACAGTGTCCGTGACGTGATGTACCGTATTTTCCGGACTATAAGGCGCACTTAAAAGCCTTTCATTTTCTAAAAAAAAGACAGTGCGCCTTATAATCCAGAGCGCCTTATATATGGAATAATTCAGGACCTCGAATTGATTTTGTGTGATACACGGCGCTCTATCAAAATGTTATTGTGAAAGTGTTTGATAGAGTTTGACTGACTGACTTATCGGTTTTGTTTCACTTAATGCGCCTTATAGTCCGGTGCGCTTTATATATGAAAAAAGTTTGAAAATAGACCATTCATTGACAGTGCGCCTTATAATCCAGTGCGCCTTATAGTGCGGAAAATACGGTACTTGTGAGGCGTGACTGAGTGTGACTACATGTGTGAAAGCCTACGTTTCTGTTTACGACTGTAGTGCCACCGACACTCAGAAAGTGTGCACATACCTTGGAGAAAACCCAGACGTGAGCGATTGAGTTTGAGTGTGTGTGCGTGTGTGTCTAGAGAAAGGGAGAGTGGCTTTGAGAGAATGGATGAATATTGATTGATGGATAGGTAGGTAGATAGATCAAAACTTTATTGATCCCGCGGGAAATGCAGGCGTAGAGTGATGAGGCCGTAAACGGTGTTGGTAGTGTTGTCACGATACCAAAATTATGACTTCGATTCGATACCTGCCATGAATACCTCGATAGTCGATACTGAACCGATACCACGGTGAAATTCTAAAATATCTGAAAAAAAGATCAATAATGGTCTGGTTCGGTTTCACTTTAACCAGCTTGTTCCTGTCCGGTTTTTTTTTGTGCAAATTACACCAATAAAATTAATAATTATTATTCCCCAGTATAGTATGAGCATAGTCTCTTGTTTGTTAACATATTTGCTAGCCACTTTTCTTTAACATTTCCTGTAAAGGGAGTGGACAAGTTAGCCTACTTTAATATTTCATGAGTTTGATTGTCTGACTTTCAGAGACCATAATTTATAATTGTTATATCCAGACAATATGCTCAGTAGGACGCAAACCTCCACCAGGTGTAGAGAAATGTGAGTTTAATTTAATACACTAGTGTGCAGGTAAATTCTGGGCTCATCATAAAGTCACCGCACGTTCATTATTTTTTAGTCCATAGTTTTTTTTATTATTTGTTACAAATTATAGTGTTTAAAGTGTTCAAATTAAAAGTGTTCAAATTATAAGCAAGTTAGCCTACTACTCAGTGGGCCATCTGATGACGCCTACATGAGGTCTAGCCTGCTGAAATTAATGTTTGGACTCTATAGATTCTGGCTATGGGCTCTAGAGAGTTTGTAGCCTAGCTCATATCTAAGAAATAATAAAAAAGGCAGACTACATGCCATGATAAATATTACCAGAACTGATTAAATGTTAAATAGATCGTTTGCAAGTTATGCTAAAGTTACAATTATCAGCGTGAACATTGAGTCATCTTGCAAACAGACAGACAAACAGCAAACCCCAAAGAAAACATTACCTCCGGAGGTTTCTATGCTTACGGTCGCTATGCCTCGTCAAAATTGTTGAAAAAATAGTTTTCCAACTAGCCTACAGGATACACCACACTCGTTTCACTTAGGCTAGTTTGTGGATACGATTGGGGCTGATCATGGTGTTTTCAATCACATTCGCTGACCTCTCGGTCTTTGAATTTGTTGTAAAGGTAGGGATGTCTGTCCGCAAGGTGCTGTGCGAAGTTGGACGTTGCCGGCATGCTTTTGTTTACATCTCTTGTGTCTGTGGGCTTGCCTTCACTGTCGACACATGCGAAATAGCTCCAGACTTCAGTTCGCCCGTCTATTTGATCAGCAAGCCGAGGACGGTCGGCAGGCGCTCCTGAACCTGTAGCCATCTCTCTCCCTCTCACTCACAGCCTGCTGCGTGCACACACTGTGGCTGCGTGTGAGAATGGAAAGTTAGCCACGCCCACTAGCCTCTGCGTTCAAGGAGCATGACTGATAGTTGGAGCAGCTTCTTGCACAGACACGGAAAGTTATTTTTAATAAAGTATCGATACTAAAAACGTCGGAAATCGTATCGTTTTTTGCGTTAAGGCATCGTGATACCTTTCTAGTATCGGTATATCGTGCAACACTAGGTGTTGGTATGCACCACAGACAGTAAAAGATATGGACAGAGCCATCACGTAGACGTCAGGAGAGACCAAGGAAGCAGATTTCAACAGGGTTTTTTTTTCGTCTACCGTCTCCTGCGCAGGCTCAGGGGGACGTACATGTGACGTAGGCACGTAGTCCGATTTATGGCGACGCTTTACTCTCTCTGGACGCATGCGCATTACCTAAACTACGTCACTTTTAGCATTGATTTCGGAAAACGTGTATTACTCAGCCGATAAGACAGTTACAAGGTTATAACGCTAATCTCACAATGTTGTATTTACTCCGAAAATAGAAAAGGTTTGTACAATAAAACGCTTCAGCTGTAACGTTATTTGATGTCAAAAGTGGCGCTTACGCCCCATAGGATTCAATGGAATGGCTAGCTAGCACTGGTCTCCTGTTTACCATGGCGGCCGCCATACTGTCTACACTCTCCGAACGTTCGCCTGTCCCCTTGGTACGCGCCTGTGTGACGACAGGTCACCGACGCACTTAGGGCGGGGCGCTAGTGTGGGGTGAGGTGGTGGTGACACCTACTTGATGATGGCCTCGTGGGAGCGGTAGTTCTCACACAGCAGGATGCGGCACGGGTCATCGGGCGGGTAGTGCTCGTACAGACGGTCCAGCAGGGACACGTGCAGGTTGCGCTCCCGCGCAAACTCACTGTACACAAACGGGCTGAGCTGTACGTGGACGTGGACACACACACACACACACACACACACACACACACACACAAACACACACACACACAGGACATACACGTCAGTTTCAATGGCAGGCATGCTTCATTTCCATGAGTAATAGGCGTTTCCAGATACTAAAAGGCGTAAATAGAAATACTACACTCGTATAATGTGATCGTCATCACCACTGCACTCTATGCCTGGATCTTTTAAAGCACTGAAATGGTTCTGTTCATTGAGATGATAATGGTTTACAGTGCAATCTCCCTCATACATTGAGATGATAATGGTTTACAGTGCAATCTCCCTCATACATGAACAAATAATAAAACTCGCAGATGAATAGCGAGCGATGCAGTTTATTGAGTTAGTGGTGTGTTATGCTGTCTTTCTTTGGCAAGCTAAAGTCTCTAAAGGACTATGAATTTGGCTGAGTCGGTTGGAGCTGTATGGAGTGGGGGGGGGGGGGGGAGAGACAGAGAGACAGAGAGACAGAGAGACAGAGAGACACTAGGGTTGTGGGTTACCTGCATGTGGTCTCCTGCCAGTACGATGCGGGTGCTCTTGGTGGCCAGGGCCAGCGGCATGATGGTCTCGCTCTCCATGGCCTGGGCAGCCTCGTCCAGCAGGATGTGGGTGAAGAGACCTTCAGAGGGGGAGAGAAAAGGCCGACACTCAGCACTGCGTGGGCCGCGGGCCACATGGGCCTCCTCCTCCTCCTCCTCCTCCTCCTCCTCCTCCTCCTCCGCACGCATGGGAAGCAGGAAGGAGGGGGGGGGTACGCTCCAGTTTTATTTAAGGGACAGACAAACAAACCAACATGGGATGCAGGCGAAATAGGAACTCTAGATGTGAATGCCAGCTCTACACACACACACACGCACACCAATTATCACATGGAGAAAAACACAAGTGTTGTGTTTCAATTTGTCAGGGCTAGGTCTGAAGCAAACAGAGTTCTCAAGGTTGTTGTAGATAGTGTGATGATGTTCCCAATGACATGTTCTTACAGACACACACACGTCAGGGGTCTGAGCCCTATAATAGAAGGTGCTGGTACAATATGTGCTGGCTTTATGGTAATCACTTGGCACTACACATGTGATACTGTGCTGTGTGTGTGTGTGTGTGTGTGTGTGTCTGTGTGTGTGTCTGTGTCTGTGTCTAGAGGAAGAGACAGTGAGTTTGAGAGAATGAATGGCTATAGATAGATAGATAGATAGATAGATGGATAGATAGATAGATAGATAGATACTCTCACACACACACGCACACATATTACTTATCCATGCTACTAATTAGTATGTTGGTTTTACAGTCAGGTTCAGGGATGATGGTGCGTGCTGCTATGGCGATGTTTATCTGAACCTCTGCTGTCTGTCTCCGTGACAACTCCTCCCAGACGCGGGGAGCTCATGATGCTGAGCCCGTCAGACAGCCGAGCCGTGTCTCTTAGCAACAGATGATGTTGTGAGCGGCTGCATCGAGCGCTGTTAATAAACTGGCTAACAGGCTTGGTCTGGGGCGCTCTCTCTGTGTGTGTGTGTGTGTGTGTGTGTGTGTGTGTGTGTGTGTGTGTGTGTGTGTGTGTGTGTGTGTGTGTGTGTGTGTGTGTGTGTGTGTGTGTGTGTGTGTGTGTGTGTGTGTGTGTGTGTGAGGGGGTCGAACTGCTCTCCACTGCACTGATGCTGGGGATGTGTTTTGCCTGGTGCTCACTGCCTTCGGCTCACACACACAGCTGTGTATGTCCATCAGGGCTTATCTTGAGGATGTGGGCAAGGGTGTGACGTGTGTGTGTGTGTGTGTGTGTGTGTCCATAAAATGAAAGCAGTTATGACGTCAGTGTACAATGAAGACTGACTGACATGATACATTGATGACAAGTCAATAACAGTGACTGAAATGATCACTGAAAATTGCTAATGATCATTTTTAGTTACAGGTGAGATGTGAACGTGTGTGTGTATCTGTGTGTGTGTGTGTGTGTGTGTGTGCATGCGTTACCTGGCTCCAGGTCCAGCTGGCAGAGATACTGCGAGGTGCTGAGCGTCACCACCACGACCCGGTGGCGCTCCACGTCGTCCCGCTGGGGCATCTGGAAGCAGTAGTTGGGCCCGATCAGGCAGTACTGCTGCACCAAGGGGTGCACCGTCTTCACCCAGCGGTTACGGAAGTAAATCCTACACACACACACACACACACACAATATATTAGACATTAGATGCATCATCTTGACACAGGAAGTGGAAGAGGGAGGTAGAGAGAGCAAGAGAGAAAGAGTGAGTGTGTCCGTATGTGTGTGTGTGTGTCACTTAGACAGACACATTATCCAATTACAGGGACAAATCTGGTCATCTGGTGACACACAGAGCCAATAGCCTGTCACATGAGGGTGATAAGTATGAGAGAGAGACAGATGTGTGTGTGTGTGTGCGTGTACTGTATGTGTGTTTGTGTGTGTGTGTGTGTGTGTGTGTGTGTGTGTGGAGAGAGAGAGAGGCCGGCACCAACCTGAGGGGGCGAGCGTGGGCATTGCCGGTGTCCACATAAGGGTGCAGGTAGTCCTTGATGTAGAGATCTGCGGCACTGTTGGAATGGGTGCAGATGAGGACCCTGACACAGAGGAGACAAAACACCCGCGTTAGCGCATACTTCATTTACTGCACACTCACACTCACACTCGCACTATTTAACTGAAAGAGCAAACACAGAGGTAACTTCAGCATTCCAATAACAAGGCCAAGTGTAGAGTCCATCATCTGTGTGGGACTGCTCGACACCTCCACATGCTGCATAAGTGCGCTGGCTGCACTGGAGAAGTGAGGCACGTGGGTCTTGCTGCAGAGCCTTAAACAAGACCAACACTTCCACCCAGTCAACTAACCCCACAGCACTGCAGCAGCTGCTGAAGGGGAGGTACAGAGGCCTGCAGGACCATCTCTAGCCCCACTCGGGGGTGGACAGAGTGCTCCACTCGCCTGTTTGTTCTCTTGTGGGATGGACACTGACCTGGCATGGGTTCGCACAGGACACTAATGCCACTAACTCGCTTTGGACAAAAGCGTCTGTTAAGCACCATCACCATAACCATAACCATAACTAATGCCACTGGGCTAACTGGGTGGTGAGCTGCCCAAGGTGACGGAGCAGGCTGATGTTAGCGCAGGGTGGCACCATGTTCACTTCAGCGCCATGGAGCCCGTGCCCGTGCCCGTGCCTCACGCAGACGTGACCCATTTGTACCTGCTCTCGCCATGGCAACGCTTCCCTTTCTGACTCAAATTGCCACGCGAGCCTTTTCTCGGCTGCGTCTTGCACCGTTCGGTGGCCTCTTTTCAGACTCTTCGGAAAATGAAAAAAAAAAAAAAAAAAGAATAGCGGCTTCTCTGGGCACCTGGCGATGCCCGCTGCTCTAATCAGGCATCAGAGGAAGGAGAGGCCGGACTCTGCTCGCGTGGAGGCGCCTGAAAGGCTGCAAGGGGCAGCTGAGAGCTTGACCGCTCTGTTTCGAGAGTCTTTTTTGAAGCCAGACTCAGCCTGGGCTGGGAGAGTTTCGCTGCACTCAGACAGGAAGAGACTAGCAGCGATGTGGCCACAAGAGGGAAAGTGTCAAATAACCATCGGCGGAACGAAACTTTGCGTGACAAAGACAAATTTCAACTTCTGAGGCGACAACTGACAGACAACAAGTTAACCGACTTACATATCTGGACAGGGCTTCGGAGAGGAAGACAGTGGGGGTGTATGAGGGCGTTAAAAGTGAACACTTACCTGGTGTTGGGCTGCTTGAGGATGTGCTTGACCGCTTGGGCGAGGGTGAAGGTCTTGCCCGTGCCGTAGGGGCCGATGATGAGCACGGGCGGCAGGCAGATGGACAGGGGCGTGGTGATGGCCAAGATGGCCTCCTTCTGCTTGGCGTTCAGACGCGGGTCCAGCTGCTCGTCCCACTGCCTGCAACCAATCGGGAGAGAGACACGGTTTTACACAGGTGGCTATTGTACTGGCTATTGATTATGTTGCGAAATATCGTCGCTGCTATCTGACGAAACTGTTAGCAAAATAGTTTAACAGCAGTGTACATCCTGCTCACTATAACATGGATATTGTTTATTAACGTAGCCATAGTTTAAAGCAAGTGCTCTGTTGATAGCCCTGTCTAGCATTCATCCTCATATCACAATGACTCAATCGGTGCCTTTCAACACTGCTGCATGCGGGGGAGGAACTAATATATTTCAAACGTTTGTGTTAAAAATGACAAGTCTTCCAGTGTGTGTGATGGAGGGGCCTGCTTTTGTTTCTACTCGTTTGCATGTAGCATCGCTGGGCCATCGCTTCAAATCACAATGCTCTGATGGGGGAACCGGTATTGTTCTGAGACTTTTTGTGTGTGTGCCGTCAAGTGGTGTTTAACGTCATTCCTCCCCCCTTTTGTACATGAGTCATCGAAACAACAACCAGGAAAACACACACACACACACACACACAAAACAAAATGATCACCAACATCTGCTAGAAAACCGCATCTGAGAAGTTGAGCACAGCCACTAACAATTGCTTTTGCTTAGCTTAACGCATCCATTACATCAAGGGCAAACGTGGTGTTTCTGAGCAACGTTACCAACTCTGTCTCATGAGAGAACTCAAGAGGCATTCCTCCTTACCTCAGCACATCTGCCTTCCTACCTACTGGACAGGCATGAACTGTGTGTATGGAAGAGTGTGAGTGAGTGAGTGAGTGAGTGAGTGTGTGTGTGTGTGTATGTATGTAAGAGTGTGACTGAGTGAGTGTGTGTGTATGTAAGAGTGTGACTGTGTGTGTGTGTGTGTGTGTGTGTGTGTGTGTGTGTGTGTGTGTTTGAGGGGAGTCAGGCTCACCTGTTGGGGCTCCAGGGGATGGTGGGCGTGAGGCTGACGTCGGGGAAGAGCAGGCCGGTGTCCTTGACGCGGTCCAGGGCGTAGTGCATCTCACACAGGGGCAGCCGGTTCAGCTGGAACTGCAGCTCCACCTGTCAAGACGGGAGGGAGGGCAGCACAGTGATGAGGCCGCATCAGCATCAGCATCAGCAGCACCAGTAGCAGCTGTGTCCCCCTACGGGTCAAGCCCCCGGGGCAGCAGCAGGAGAAACACCCCAGCGCCTGCTGCTACCTGCTGCACTAGGACAGGGAGTCCACACTTGAGTCCACACTGCTGCTAAAAATGCCTGACTGATAAAAGTTAGCGTACTAGAACAGAAATACTTCAAAAGTAGGAAATATACTTCAAAAAGTCGGTGTGAAGAACCCGGTCAGCAGGTGTGTATCAGGAGAGCATACGGGTCAAACCGAGAACGGTTCTGACCTCGGTTTTGATTGCATTTCATTCAGGCTGCGTCCAGAGAAGCAGGAGTCGCCCGTCTGAAGCTGACATTTTAAGAGAGACGAAAAAAAAGTCTGCAGAGAGAGAGAGCTTTGTTTGGCGTCCTTGACCGCCGCAGCAGACATATAGAGCAGGAATTCTGGGAGATGCTCTCAGTGGCATTAACCGCGGATCTCTCCCTTCTCTGTGTCCTGTCAGGGCAGACTGCCGTCTACACAAATTTAGGACAGGCCTCCTTGGTCCACTTGTCTCTATGTGTGTGTGTGTGTGTGTGTGTGTGTGTGTGTGTGTGTGTGTGTGTGTGTGTGTGTGTGTGTGTGTGTGTGTGTGTGTGTGTGTGTGTGTGTGTGTGTGTGTGTGTGTGTGTGTGTGTGTGTGTGTGTTGTGGAGCAGCTACTTATTTGGTCCTTCCGCAACCCAAAGTTTTAAGATGGGTATATGAACACCAACTAACACTAACACACACACACACACACACACCTACACTCCTGGAACACTAATGTTTTTATGCAAAAAAAAAGTCTAGCATGTAAATCAGAGAAGCACCAGCTGGCTTTCCCAGCCGCCGGCTCCAGCTTTGCCAGGCTCAGAACTAGCCAGCGCCTAATTCATTCTGTGTGGGCAGCTCTTACGTGAGGTTGCCAGGAGATGATCGACGGTGACACACTTAATGAATTTTCAGCGGCCTCCCCCATTCTCGCATGACTAACGCGGCATCTCTCTCGAAATCTCTCACTTTCTCGCTCGCTGTTTCTCTCTGTCGCTCATGTGTCTATTATATCTGTCATGATCTTTCTTTCTCTCTCTCTTTCTCTCTCTCTCTCTGTCTCATGATCTTTCTCTCTCTCTCTCTCTCTCTCTCTCTGTCTCTCTCTCTCTGTATGTCTGTCTCTTATTGTCTGTCTCTCTTTCCAACCGGACTGTCCAGTAGCGGGCGTGGTCAAAGGCAGCTGATGGACAGCAGCCTTCCTTCCTTTAAAGAGTAGGCTGGAAGAGTTGAGGCACTGAGGTGCTCAACACACACACCTGAGTTTTGGAGGAGTGAGGAGGTAATAACAGAGGGGCCAAAGCACAAGAGCTACGATACTGTTTAGATGACATGTGACTGGCATAATGCATGTGCACTGTGTGTCATATGTACTAGTGTGTGAGTGAGCGAGTGAGGGGTGTCAGTGTGCACATTTGGTGTTGGGCATGAACACATGCCTAGATAGATTATCTCTTCTATGAATTATTACATGTGACTGTATATGCTGGAGTGTGACACTGAGGCAGGTACATAGATTGTGGGTGTTTGTCTGTGTGTGTGTGTGTGCGTGCATGTGTGTCTGTGTGTCTGTGTGTCTGTGTGTCTGTGTGTCTGTGTGTCTGTGTGTCTGTGTGTCTGTGTGTCTGTGTGTCTGTGTGTCTGTGTGTCTGTGTGTCTGTGTGTCTGTGTGTCTGTGTGTCTGTGTGTATACCTGCAACTCTCTATCAGGCAGCAGGTTCAGCTCCCCACAGCAGTCCTTGCACACACGCAAGAAGATGTAATCCTTGGTCTTCTCCTCGATCAGCGCCTCGTACACGCGCTCTTTGGTGCCCCCTGCTGCCTGGCCGCCGCGCTCGCGGTCCAGGGGCTGCAGCAGCACCGAGTTGACCTTGGTCATGACCAGCCGGCCGGCCAGCGTGTCCTCGGACAGCGTCTCGGTCAGCTTGAAGCGGCCGAACAGCTGCCCGCCCTGGGCGTACTTGGCTCCTCCCGAGATGCCCGTCAGCATGAAGCTGTTGACCAGCTGCAGGTTCACCTTAATGTTGAATCTGAGGGAGAGGGCAGTCACGGGGTTAAAGACGAGAGCAGCCACACGTCCAGCAGGGACCACACACACACACGTCTCCCAGTGGACAATAGAGCACCACTACCCTCTACCTGTCTAAGTCATTAGCGTGTAAACAGCACAAAAAACAAGGGCGAGTATTTCAATTTGAGTTTTTCCCCACAATCTCAAGCTGTCACAATCACACTCAAGCTGTGGCTACATAACACTACCACAACAGTTTTTAATTGTCCCCCTGAACACAACACACACACACACATACATACACACACACTTGTACTAGAAGACATTGGAGACATCTAGTGGTGAGAGACTGACAGCAGCTCCTTATCAATCCCACCATATAAGGCTGCGCTCCCAATTAATCAATGAGTGTCAGTAGGGTCAGAAAAAAACATTGAAAATAAACCAGTGTACTAATTAAACTTAAGTCTTAAAATCTTTGTATCTTTAGAAAACCAGTCATGTTTTTTAATGGTTGTGCATCATTCCCTCAGTTTGCCTTGAGATGGGAGAAATACAGATTTCAATGAAACCCATGAATAGGAAGGACTTCCTGCTTTCAATGATGTAAAATGATGATTTTTACATCATTGAAAGCAGGAAGTCCAACATTGAAATCCGTATTTCTCCCATCTCAAGGCAAACTGAGGGAATGATGCACGACCATTCATAAACATGACTGGTTTTCCAAAGATACAAAGCTTAATACTAATCGGTGAAGTGACCCTTTAAGTCTTAAAATCTTAAAGTAAAACACGATCGATCCCCTTGGGGGACGGCTCAAAGGAGAGGCGGGCTCAGAGGAGAGGCGGGACACCCACTTGCTGACTTCCTTGTACTGGGCGATCTCCTCGATGTAGAGCAGGTCGTGCAGGCGGGCCATGTAGTTCTCCTTGGTCAGGCTCTTGTCCAGCACAGACTGCGTGAAGAGCTGGTCGGCGGACAGCGGGATCTGGTAGCGGGCCAACAGGCTGCGCTCCAGCTCGCCTGTCTCACCCGGCCCGAACTCCACGATGGTCTTGCAGGACGAGTCCCAGCGCTTGGCCGTCATCAGCAACTGCTGCCGCGCCTGCATCAAATGCTCCAGATCTGGAGGGGAACGAAAACACAGAACGCTCGGTCAGATACAACGCAAAGGCAAGGGCAGCAACAGTTAATCGATCAGTTGTCGATGTTTAAATGAATCGCTATCTATTTTTTCGACCATTTATCGGTTTGTGTGAATCATCACCTCAAAATTCTCAAAATGTACCTCCTTAATTTACAGATTTTCTGCTTGATTTACTCCTATATGAGCGTAAGTAAGTAAGTGATTCACTTCGATTTGTATAGCACATTACATTCCAAAGTGCTTCACATCTAAATAGATGATTCAAGCACCAACTACAGTTGACACCTCCTGACAACAAAACCAAAACAAAGGACACTAAATACCTTTGGTGTCTCGACTAAACTCATATCAGAACATGGGAATTATTGGGCTTTGATATAAACTTTCTTCTACCCCCCATTTTCTCCCATTTTATTGATTAAACGACTGCACAAGTAGTAGAAAAAAATAATAAACATATTCAGCGACTATGGAAATAATCGTTAGTTCCAGCCCTAATGCAATACCACCAAGAGAGCAGCGGGGTCTACAATAAAGCAGAGGACTAGTGGCATGTTGAGCCTAACTGATGCATATCAATATATAGAACCATACAATGAAATGTGCAGATATCTTTGTTCTTGGTTCACCCATCCCTGTGTCTTGACCTTACACTCACTCTTGAGAGGGGTACGTAGTCTCTAAATGTCTAAAACTTACATTCTACCCTTTGCCCAGCTCTGGCAGTCACACAGTCAATCTACTGATACCAAAAAATCCTACTGGGCCTCAGCTTTCAGAAGAGGTCAGGCACTTGATTATAAGTCCCAGTATGTGGTTATTTTAAATAGGCTGTGTGCAATGTTGATGATAAACTCAAAATGGGGCGTTAAGTGTAAGAGTTTAACCACTACCACACTGTGCGCTTGTTTACCTTCTATGGAGGCTGCATCCACCAACACCCTCTGCGTGAGCACGGGCTCGGAGCCGAAATCAAACACCACCGTCTGCCGGAAAGTTCCAAAGATCTCCGTGCTGAAGGCCACGGTCACCGTGTAGAGGCAGTGGTCCATGCCGTTGGGCGGCACCAGGCTGGCGTCCCCGCTCCACTCCTGGCACCCGCCCAGGCACACTTCCTGGGGCACCAGGGCGGAGGTGTCGCCGGCCGACACCGCCATTATGGAGAAGTGGGGCCGGTTAGCATCGTACAGCAGCGCCACGTGGTGCAAAGTGCGAGCAGGCTGGGGGAGAGGATGAACATGTCAATACACATTTCCTACCCGTAATTTCCCGACTATTAGCCGCGGCTTATACATTGATTTTGCAAAATGTCTTCAGCTATGAGGTTAATACAAGGGAACAGTTAATATGGTGTTAATATGGTTTTGTGTCTTTTAACTTGCATAAAACACTGTCCTGCGGCTTATACACAATGCGGCTTATATGCAGGAAATTACTGTAGATAGATAGGTCGATAGATAGGGAAATACAAGGCATGACGTGTTGATGTCTACTTTATGACATTCCTGTTCACTATGACTTATACATAACGCAGTGTAGACAGTAGTATACAGATTAGTTATAGTGATTAGTATATGTTATACAAAGTGTAGGCAGGTTGTGCATAAACAGAAACACTATATCGGCTCAAAACTATCAGTTTTGCACTTCTGGTTGGACGCAAACTGCATTTCGCTGTCTTTGTGCTTTGTACTCAATAACAATAAAGTTGAATCTATGCTATGATCAGGGCCTTCTACCAATGTTCTGCAGCATTCATTTGCTTATTGCACACCAAACTGGGAAACTTATCATGGCATCTTTCCACAACACCCCCTGGCATTTAGAAATGTTGTAGATGTATTCAGATATATTGCAATGTTCTGTGGAGGGTGCAGGCGTTAGGAGTCCTACCTTGCAGAGAAGGGAGAAGGTCCACGAGTGAGATGACTTTTTGGAGGTGACGGTGATTGACAGGTCAGAGCTGTGCTCTACGCTGACACCCTCTAGACTGTCACTCAACTACAGGAGGGAAGCCAGGAAAAAAGCCATTACTTTGAATCAAATAAAAATTGATGGTGACAATATGAAATTTGCTGGAGTGACATTAATGCAACAGATGACTGCAATACTTTCAATGGCAGATACCCCACTGGACAGCAGTACTGGACAGGGAGGGGCTTACAGAAAAAGGCCACATGGCCTCAAAGATGAGGACTTACCTTTGGGGCATTTTCATGTAGCTTAGCAAGACTAGCTTAACTTTTAAAAATGATGTCAATGATGCATCACAAGGCTAAAACGACTACAGGTGCTAAGAATGCTACCAAATAACTTTGGGAACAGTCTCAAAAACAAAATCAAAACAAAATCAAAACACAAGAAAAAACTATAGTACGACTGCATCAGTGAAACTCCCTGTGAAGGTTTTCTTACCACTTTCTCCGGGGTTAGGGAGTTGATCCACTTCTCGATGAGCGCCTCCATGTAGTTCTCTGTGAAGCTCTTGCTCTCCTGCTGCTGCTTGAGGCGGATGAGGCGCGAGGCGTAGCGCCGCTGCCACTCCGTCAGCTCCTCCTGCGAGTGGGCCGACGTGCACTGGGCGCCGTACCGACACAGACCCTGCTCCAGGAACCTGGGGGGGGGGGGGCGCACCAGACGATGAGTGGCCTTTACTACTACACATGTCACAATTATTTTTCAATCGTTCCGTTCCGAACGGTTCAGCTATGTTTAACGTTTTCGTTCTTGCGTTCCGTCATCAACATATCGTTCCTGAACCGGTTCGGAACATAAAATATTGTTAGTTCTTATCGTTTCGGCAGTGTTTGGCGGGCCTATCAAGTCTAAATTTGTGGTCTATTCATGGGTTTCATCAGGTCCCTTTCCACAGGTGTATTAATCAAGCACCATGCAGTCTGCATTGATAATCAAGGTGCTTGATTGTATACACCTGTGGAAAGGGACCTGATGAAACCCATGAATACCTTAGAATAGACATACTTTCCATTACTATTTCGATTACTATTTGCCCTTGATTTACACCGCAGCTAGTCAAAAATAATAAATCTCAGGCGGCATCCAAAAACATTCAGATGGGCTTTCCATCCCACAGCCTACAGTTTACTGGCCTATTCTATGATAAATAATTTCTTAGTGAGTTGCTAAGATAACAGTATTATTGTGGACTCGGTTAATTCAACTCAGTTACCTTTGTTGACGTTTGATATAGCTCAGCGGATAGCTCAGTTGCTTCCAAATCGCCTCTCGCCAGGATTGTGGTGGAAATAGGAAATTGTGACAGCTGCCTGGATTGAGCCTAGCGGGTGGCGAAGTGAACGCACAACCGGAAATAGTATTTTTTCCCCCTGACATAGGCTATGCTTTTGTGAAATTTTATAAAATATATAGAGAACGAAAAAAAAAACGTTATTAACCGGTTTTATGGATTTCAGAATAACGTTTCTGTTCCGGAACAGTTGAAGACCATTTCGTTTTCGTTTCCGTTCCTCGTAAAATTTCGTTCGTTTTCGGTTTTCGTTTTTGTTCCTTGAACCGGTTCGGAGCCCTGCTATCCAGTGTTAGTTACAGATCAGTGGGAACGCCCCTCGAGGATCAAGCATCGAGGATCGAGGAGAGATGTTGAGAGGCACCCATAGAGCTCTCTTGAGTTACAAAACAGGGACGAGTTTGGTGTGTTATTATCCTGCTGTTCAGGTGGGACAGCATTAGGCCCTGATGGTTCAAACCGCAACACGTTTGCACCATCATCAGCGTTAGAATCCTGCCGGCTAAGAGCGGCAGGGTTCAGCGTTAGAATCCTGCCGGCTAAGAGCGTACAAGATGATCAACATCTGCGAGAGAGGGTGGACTCTGCAGCACAGCAACTGCCAAACACCAAGCTGCCAGAGCCGTCACTGAACAGTGTTCCAGGATCCTACTGAACCACAAACACACCAGACCCATCACAGACTGGAGACAGCCGGTAAATGCAGATCCAAGAAACTGCCTTGCTGAAGCCACATGAGAAATCACGGTTCCATATTGAGCAACTTTTGAAAATAATCAACATAAAACACACATTTATTGTTGAGCAAGTCAAAAAGAGTACGGGAAGGCACTTTTTGGAAAAACAAAAACAAGACAGAGGGCCTCCATTCACTACAACTCTTTGTTGGTCCTTATCATAACTTGACAGTTATACTCTCTACAAGGTGAAATGAGTGCTTACGAGAAACAAACAATGTACGCCACTGACATCTGACACCGAGGTCATTTCAAAATGTGTACCGTTTACAAAGTCTGTGCTGTAGGAGTGTGTGTGTGTGTGTGTGTGTGTACCATTTTAGAAAACAGCTTAAAGGGCCCCTATGCAGTTTCGGCAATTGTGTCGCTGTTTTCTCGCTTTTAGCTCGCAGTTTTTTTTTTATATAGAGCTTCCCCTATAGCTCCAGAGTATACATTTGACTACACTCCTCGCCCGATCAGCCTGCCATTTCCTCTTTCCCTGCTCCTCCGACAACGGTGTACTTGCTTTCTGCTTCTTTTCGCTGGCTCTGCCATGACAAATGTCTGAGAAACTCCATCGCTACCTTGTTCTAGTCGGTGCCTGGAGTGTAGCAGGTGTGTAGTGCAGTAAAGCAATTTGTTACATCGCGAGACCCTCGACTTTCTGACTCTGAGGCCGACGGCTGGGTTTTCTCGCTCACAGACATTAGGGGGAAGCGAGATGGCCACCATTCAACCCAGAAAAAGTCCTATAACCATTCCAATGACAATGAAGGTAAATTAAGCTAAAAATAACTGCATAGTTCCCCTTTAGCAGTGTGTGTGTATGTGTGTGTGAGTGTGTGTGTGTGTGTTCCTTTTCCAAAAATGCATAGGCACGTGCTCGTACCTTTTACAAAGTGTGTATTCTTCACTGCTGGTGACCCCCCTTGGCGGGGGGCGAAACTGCCATCCCTCCTTCCCATCTGAAGCAGACAGAGAGAGAAAGGAAAGACAGGGAGGACAAGGAGGAGGGATCAATAAGGCCATTATTCAATTATTTAGGGAGAGAATAAAAACCTCTGAGGACAAACTGTCGTGGTCAAGGAGTTACTGACCTTCCTCATTGTCTTCTGTGAATTCTGACGGCATTTTACTGTTCGCTGCCTGTGGTGCAAAGTAGGATTAAAACAAGTTATTTTTTTCACAAAGTTAGACTAAACAAATGTGCCAATTCTGACTACTTGAATTTACTCGGTTCCAACTGCATAAACTTCCCTCTGCAGAGGGATAGGGTAATGGCATGCTAAATAATTGAAAAGGTCATAAACAATTTTGGGAGGTTAAAGAAGGGCCTTCACCTCTATCTCAGAGAGCAGCATTTTCAATCTGGTCATGTCTTTAGTCATGATTCCATTCTGGGGAGAGAAAAAAAACATGATCATGATGAGTAAACAAAGCTGCACGACATTCATTGGCCCTCACACAGCAGAACAGCAAAACTCTATATAAAAAAAATATAATTTTCTACATGGTTATTCATATTTCCTTCTAGGGTTCAGCATTTATGACTGTTGGGAAAAATTGAAGACAAATGTGGAATTGCAAAATAAAACCTTCATAGAGTTGCCGGTGTCGATATTTATGGGTTCGTTTTAGCTTGTTTATTCCACATATTCGTATTTCTCTACTGGAAAAATGATCCAAAATAAACTATTGCTACATTCACACCTCACGGACAGGCAGTACATTTACTGTGAGGCCTTACCAGAGGCTCCCCGAACAGGGCCTTGGACAGGATGTGGGACACCTCCTGCAGACTCCCGTCCAGTACCATGCCCTGGAGTCCCACCCGAAAAGAACCGTCCCCCTTGGCAAGCTCTTGTGCAATGACTGAGGAGACATGGAGCAAAGCATTAAACCATGGACATGGACACACACACACACACACACACACACACACACACACACACACACACACACACACACACACACACACACACACACACACACACACACACACACACACACACACACACACACACACACACACACACACACACACACACACACACACACACACACACACACACACACACACACACACACACGCCAACATGTTTGCGATCTGCCAATCTGACAGTCTAGGACGAGCTTTCAAAAAGATGGAATAGTTTCCGCTTATGCAGTTCAATGTACTACTACACTTGTTCATCACCACTGCAGCCTACCATGTGTTTTTACCTCTTGGCTCAGTCAACACTTGGGATAAAGTTGTAAATGCAGTTGAATGGAACAATGTGTATGCTATTGGAGGCTCTTTTTTTACACCTTCCTAGATCTAGATTGAGCAGAGAGGAACAGAGGCCTGCTCTACATGTGTAATTCTAGCTCTTAACAGGGCAATTTTGCTCTGCTCTCCCTCGCATTATTTTTACACCAGTCCACTACCAATCTGCAGTCCACCCATCAACTGGACAGCTATGCCTACAGGCTCCAGTGTGCAGCCCACTATCACTTTACACAATTCTAACCACAAGAAGACAAGCACTCAGTGGAGCAGTGAAGGGACCTGGATCTGCAGATGGGAGTAAGAGGCCTTTATGAACTTACTGACCTGAACAGTCAGATCATTTTATATACCGTCATATCCCAACTATTAGCCGCGGTTTATACATTGATTTTGTTAAATTTCTTCAGCTATGAGGTCAATACACGGCGGCAGTTAATGTGGTTTTGATTTTTTTTTTCTTGCATAAAACACTGTCCTGCGGTTTATACACAGCGTGGATAATACACAAGAAATGACGGTGTACATAGTACATACATATAATGACGCTGAGCTCTTGTCTTCAGCTTTCAATTTTATTTTGGCCCACCAAGCAGAGAGACTACATTTAATTTGCAACCCAAAAAAATTACGTCGTGAGCCATGTACATCGTAAGCCATGTAATTGGCCCTAGCTGAAGACTCACCATGCTCGCAGTCTTTGTCTGCTTGATCGTAGTTCTTCTGTTGGGAGTAAAACACAGGATGCAGTGAATATACCTTGATCGTTTGAAAGAGCAACATTATGATGTTTGACATTCACACAAAGTGTTCTTTAAACTCTCTCTCTACCTGCTTTCCAGTACAATGGAACAAGGTCAGAAATGACAGACAAAACAGTCTCTTGCTACATAGTCACAGAACACATAGTGACTAATCATTTGAGCCCACATTTTTCAAACCCTCGGCTCTGATTGGACAAGAAACTGACACTGCTGCGATCATTCGTGAGGATCCATGAAAAAAAAATAAAAAATGATGTGTCTATGTGTAGGGGCGTTGTTAGACAGGAGAGCGTTCGGATGATTCCATGGGCCCTGTGCATACCGGAACACTGCCAACAGCGTCTTTAATAGCTTCTTATGTAAGCTATGGCTAATACTTGCTTCTGTTTCATATAGAAAACATCACACACAATGTGCACTTGTTTCATTCATCTTTATCTGCAGGAGCCCTATAGGAATCATGCTAACAATAGCCCCTATTGCACAAACTCTATGCTTGGCTATGCTCACAACAGTCAACTCTGTGGCCAGCTAAAAGTTTGAGTACAATTATGAACTTCACTGCCAACTGTTGAGCTGAAGAGCTTGATAACATGTTCCACTCCGACCGGCCACAGCTCACAAGCTCAATCTGAACACTGTTGCACTTGTGCACATTACGCACAGCACCAAACAAATGTTTTTTGGGTTTTAGTTTTTTTTTTTTTTTTTTTTAAAGCACATTTTTTATGAATAAACTGCTCTGGGCTATGGGGCAACATTACCTTTCCACATTGTTACGGCTGGTGGTGCGGCAGCAGTCTTGGTTTTTCCAAACCGAACAGTATTTAAAACTGTGAGAGATGTTTTAAGGGAGCGGCACTATGTGCTGTATTTTGCAGGCCCACCTAATTTATACGACACACCCTGAGGCTAAGTTCACACTGCAGCTCAAACTGACCCAATTCTAATCTTTTCCCATCCTCATTATTAATTGCTATTTTTTATTTATTCAGACCTAATTCTGAAAAAGGGATTATGAAATTCTAAAGAAATCACGAACAGCATGGCATTCTCTCAAACAAGCCTCTGTTCTTACATGGTGTACTGAACATTAATAACTGACAGAAACAAACACACAGAGAGAAAGAGAGAGAGAGAGAGAGAGAGAGAGAGCGAATTACTGATGCCAAAGTATAAAAGGTCAATAAATTGTTAAATAAACAATAAATAGTTTCAAGTGGCTTTCTATACAATAATCAGTATGTATGAAAAAACAAAATGATGTATACCTCTACACAAACCCATTAGTTAACCTATAGAGCCATTCAAGTAGTCTGGGAACACTTTTTTGTAAGGACTGATTGACAGAGATATGTATACAAGTGGTTTTGGTATAGAAAAGGCTCTCACGACTGACCAGAGAAGATTCTAGCAACACATGTTCAAGCATGCATTCAATTCAATGGCCAAGTGTTTGCCAAATTTGCCAATGGTTTAACCAGCTAGTTTAGATTAGTGACACTGTAGCCTTTGCCAACGGCTAATTTGGTGCTACTGGAAAGAGCAGAAAGATAATCAGACATTAAGCGTGTTTGAACTTGGAATGGAAATGGTGCACACCTCCCACATGCTTTCATCTGCAACCACTACAGTCAACACGTAGCCTGACTAAAGACAAACATGTTTTTGTGCTATTCATTTGGCTTTGTTCATTCGCAAGTAATTACAGGACTGGATATTCGGCATGTGTATATATATAACAGGATGCCGATTTCCCTCAAGCTTTGATTCATTGTATTGTGTCAAAGAAATACATCAGTAAAGTGTGAGCTAATTCCCCATAATTTTGTGCAGACAGCAATGAGGTCAAACACCTCCAAACATATTGCCATTTCAACGTCACTTGGCTCAGACAGGGGTATGCAATCCAGTAGTCACAAAGCCTAGAAACAAGACCTTAGGATGTGGGTCCAGTCCAATAATAGTGACTTAAAAACACCATAAAACTAAAACTCTCAAGTTATTCAGCAAGTTGTCTCAAACCACATATCGACTTTGGCAACATCCCTCTCATACTGATGCTTTGAGACAAACCACAGTCGTCCATGACAGCAGTCAAAAAGAGGAACTGAACACTAGCGGACATGACGTGGGCATCCACTGAACAAAGTCAGTGTCCAAAACAAAAATGAGAACCAAAGAAAATGGCATACTCGTCAAGGGACACTCTGTCTAGAAGTCAAGAAGTCTACATCTTCTCTAAACAGTGGTCAAGAGATGAACACATAGCACATGCTTACTTTTCACACAGTCAGGTTATCTAAGACAAACAAGGCCAGACAAGAGCCCTGGAGTACAACACGGCTGGAGGCATTAACTGGGAGGGGGTGGGGGGGTTAGAGTTGAGGGGGGGTCTCTTACCAACTGTAGTAAAGCGGCGATTCTGTACAGCAATGCGCGCGAGCGCAGGGCGGCCCCATGGGGGCCCAGGGGCCCTGGCCCGAGAGCCAGGAGCGCCTCTGTGCTCTGGGTCACCGCCTCCTCATACTCTTGTCTCACTAGTGATCCAATGGCTTCTTCACATGACCTCTGTGGTCGCCCGTCCTCCATGTCTCTGGGACAGAGTTCCTGAAAGAGAGGAAGAGAGAGAGGAAGAGGGAGAGGGGGAGGGAGGGGGGGGGGGGGGGGGGGTTCAGAATGAGAACCAACCTTCTCAACACTTCCATCAGACTGACAGCAAAATGATGAAAAATAATTATTTGAGAAAACTGCAAAGCATGAACTGGAATCAATACACTCAGTTATGGGGAAAGAATCAACAACTGCTTAAGGGTCAGAGAAAATGAAAAATAAGAACGGTGGTGGCTCTCTGATTTCAAGTTAACTACAGACAACAAAAGGGGCAGCAGAAGGTTTGGGTGTGCTGTGAAATTTAGGCCTATATTCGTCTGGGAGGAGGACTGCTCTACAGAGTGTACAAACTAGCCACGCCAACATCAAAGAGAGCAACTTCACTTTGTTCATTAATATGAGGCCGTGTGTACTTTCCATCAATGTAAACTGGCTCAGGATCGTCACCATTGGCTGCTATCTATTTTCCAAGTAGAGGTATATAACGGATATTCACATGATCTTATTGAAGTAGGCAGTCTGAATAGCAGGAGTAGTTTAACGTACTGATAGTGGTGTTGCGCGCAGAAGATCCAACCACGCAGACGTACGAGAGGACGTGCGTGGCACCCGTGCCCACTCAATACCATACTACGACTAACGGTGGGGGGAAATATAAGGGCAGTCTATTGTTGAAATGTCACTGTCACAACTAAACTGGTCGTAAGTTGTTACGCCATACATCCAAGACACTACACAGGACAAACATAAATCTAAATTATAGTTCGTGATTCAAGTTGGCTGGTTTTCACTTGAACGTCAATAACGTTAGCAAACGTTAACATCCAACTTAGCGACTTTTAAATGGTAGATCTAATTAACTTGGATCAGACCAAAAAAGGTAACATAGTGACTTAGAAAAATATAAACAGTCTATATTTGGATTCCAGGTCAGTTAATTATAGATGTCCCGTCTGAGTGTGTGTTGCATGTCCATCAAGAGAGGAAAACAACCACATTCTGCTATTCATTTGCTACGTGACACAGTGTCTCGGTGAATTTTACCATCAACACATATACAACAAAATGCCTCTAAAGTGACAACTGCTAGATATTTCGAGGCTGGTGTTATGAAATCTCGAAGTAGTTCCCGATAACCCATGGAGGCTCAACTGCCCGTCAATGCAATTGCTGTCTATTTTCTGCGCTGTGGCTAGTACCCAGCTTGCTAAGTACCTAGCTGGCTAGCCAATGTTAGCTTGCTAGCTAGCTAAATAGCTCTCTTGGCCTTGAACAACTCACGCCCCCATAACGTTACAAGGTAAATCGAACAACATATTTCACGACACCAACACGAAATGACTGCAACCTCAAACAATCAACAACACTTTTACGTTTACAGTGTATAATAAACAACAGCCGTGTCGATGCGTTCAGCTTACGAGCGGACCAACTAGCTGGCTGTCTATTCGTGCAGCTAGGGAAAGCTAGCTAGCTAGTTAGCCAGCTAGTTGTACTAACGCTAGGTAGCTAGCAGGCTGCAAGGGTTGCGGTTCAGGCCTTATATTGATTCGATTCATATCGTAAATTACGCATCGGAAAACTTAATCTTTAGTGCATCTTGACGAAGCTTTCTTATGTATCTTGACTTTGAGCAGAGTTTAGACGCTTGATCAAGATCTTATATACACCCAGCTATAAGATCTTCATAGGAAGTCTGCACTTACCTAGCTATACTTTCTACGCCATCTTGGATCCACTTGTCAGCCTTTCGCATGGCATTATGGTCAAATATTTTCCTCCCTGCTTCCTGGAAAACTGCTCATGTGTATGGTCAACATCAGTATGTTGGGGTATTGGACTGCTATCACGGGCAGGGAAATGCAGTTGTAAAGTGATGGACAGCAGGCCAGTCTGTAGGCAGTCATGCATTCAAGCTGCAACCTTTGATGGTTTGTTTTACATGATCTTACAGCCTAGTGAGGGCTCTAAAGCCACCATGAGGTCACTTGCTTTGTAGAAATTTTAAATATAGAGACTACCTCAATTCCTCTTGCATTCCTGTTTGGAAAATGAGTTTTACAGATTTGTGTCCCCCCAGTCCCCCAACCAACCAATCACATTGTCTGGCGGAAAAAGACTCCATGATCATCAGACTGCGTTGTTTCAGAGTAGGCCTAGAGGACCCGATGATGTAACACCTGCAGGTAGGTCCTTACAAACATGAACCAGTGACACCATTGTCTAAACAGGCACTGCTTGAGAGGAACACGTAGGCCTAGTCTTTGCAGACAAAAAAAGAGCACTGGCAAAGAGCACGAAATCCCAACTTTGCTTCAGGAACACTGAGGGGTCAACTTGTTTGTGTATTTAATAAGCTGCAATTGTGTTCAAATTTCAACCAGATTTTGACTGAATAGCAGACCTGTTCTACATGCCCTCCAAAAGTATTGGAACACATGCTTAAAGTTAAATATAAAATCATCTTTCGGAAATTGATCTTAATGCCTTAAATGGAAAAAAACGAGGAAATATTCAACCTTTAAGGACATCAATTTTCTTTGTGAATGAATTGTAAATAAATAAATGTTTTCCTTAAAATACAGGGGTCATAAGTATTGGAACGACCATGTTAAATTCCCATAGAGGATTTTTATTTTTATTTTTAAAGGCCAGTTATTTTATGGATCCAGGACACTATGCACCCTGATAAAGTCCCCTTGTCCTTTGGAATGAAAATAACCCCACATCAATACTATACCCTTCACCATACTAAGAGATTGACATGGTTTTATTTCAGTTAGCCTATTAGCTGGTTTAAATGGCATTGAGCTCAATGAGAATTAAATGAAATGGTATGGTGAAGGGTATCGTGTTGATGTGGGGTATAGTGTTGATGTGGGGTTATTTTCATTCCAAAGGCCAAGGGGACTTCATCAGGGTGCATAGTGTCCTGGATCCATGAAATAACTGGCCTTTTTAAATAAAAATCCTCTATGGGAATTTAACATGGGCGTTCCAATACTTACCATTTATTTATTTACAATACATTATTCATTCACAAAGAAAATGTATGTCCTTAAAGGTTGAATATTTCCTATTTTTTTCCATTTAAGGCATTAAGATTAATTTCCAAAAGATAATTTTATATTTAACTTTAAGAATATGTTCCAATACTTTTGGAGGGCACTGCATATGTCCAGAAGTACGAGAACACTGACGAGCTTAGAGTTTTACTGATTTGGTGTATGCTAACCATGATGTACATGTAGGTTATTTGATTACTCCACACATTTGGGTGCATTAAAAATGCACCTGAAAACTACCTCCAAAGGGACATGGTGGGGATTTATTCTCATTGAGGTGGGATTTTTTGAGCCCCCATTGAGTTCCTTGGCAAAATGCATTCCCTTGCAATGTCAAAAGTTGTGAGGGAATGAATGCAAAAGTAGGCCTTTTGTGTGGGATTGCAAAACTATTATGAGGGAATGCAAACGGAGCACCCAGTTTTGTGAGCCCCCTTGAGTTCCTTGCAATGTTTTGCAATCCCTCGCAGTATTGTATTCCCTTGCAAAGTCAGAAGGGAATGCAAAACTGTTGTGAAAGAACACAAAAGTATTGTGTGGGAATGCAAAGCTATCACAAGCGAACGCAAAAAGTTATTTTTAAAAAAATCAATTCAATTCAATTCAATTCAATTCAATTCAATTTTATTTATAGAGCGCCAAAACATTACACATGTCTCAAGGCGCTTCACAGAGCGTCAAACCTTCAAAGAGAGCCCATGAGCAACAGGGGCAAGGAAAAACTCCCTAGAATTGGAGATATAGGAAGAAACCTCAGACAGATCCACGACTCAAGGGCCCAACCCATCTTCCTAGAAAAAAAATGCATTTCCACCTCTAAAAAATAATTCTCACTATGATCAAGATAGAAAACAGCAGCAAACCAATTGTCATTTATCCAGTGCACAAGGCAATGCTGTGCTCACTCAGTGCATAATACATTTTATTTATATTACGCTTTACATCAAATAATGCTATGATCTCAAAGTGCTGAGTTCATGCTGCGCCTATATCAACTAAAAACTAAAAATTTAATCGACCTATTCTAGAGTAGACATCATGAGTAGACTAACTCTGTTCAAAATTGTTGACTTTTGGGCTTACTATTTACAAAAGTAGCTGAGGCATGAATTGGACTCACTGAAACCTTCAGATGACATTACTGACACTGAACATTGCTCCATAGTAGCCTAGCCTATTACCTGAGATGGGTTCTTTTTTGTGTCACTCTGTGTCATACAGGTGATTCATCAAATCAGTCAGGAAATGCAACATCCAGATAGGTGCATCAGTGGAAACTTGAGTCTCCTTTTTATAGCTAGCTAATTATTATGGCAGGACGAATAGCCTGAACAATACAAAAAGGTTACTCGAATGAATACTGAGCGGTCTGAAATATATAAACAAAAAAAACTTGACCATTTTTTCCCTGACTGCTTTGTCACGATCGAGTCATCAAATAAATTATGGTTGTATTGTCACTTGCAGTAGCGTAGGCTACGTGCATTCAAGTGTAGGCTACATATAGGCTGAACGGAGAGTGCAGTGTTCATGCGGTATCTGGACATTCCCCTCGCTACAACTGAGCATCCCACATCGGAGCTTCTGAAATGGTCGGGTTCTATTTGGGATAAGGGCAAGCCAATCCTGTGTGAGAAGGCACATTAGTCTATATTGCACTCTACTGAACAATTAACACGCAGACTGACAGCTTCAAAACTGACAGAAAGCAAAGCAATCATCTAAGAAGCTAATTGACATGGGCGCGACATCTAAAGGCAACGATTTCACTGCATCGGTGAGGACCAGCCTAGTGAAATTGAACTTTTCGTGTTAGCCTACGACTTATCTTCGTTTATCATGAACGAAACACAACGTTTGTCTGCCTGTGGATCCATGGAATCTTGTCACAACTTCTATTTTTAAATTATATTTAATTAACCCATGGGCTACTTGCAAGCAGTTCAATGAAAAGTTGAAGGACAGTTAACCTAAACCTTGACAAAGACGTGTTATTCAACCTGAAAAACGTTTGTTAGTCTTCATTCGGTCACGCAGGCACCTCTCTTCAGAAGACTTTGGTTCACCGAAGACTGGAGACGCTGAAATGCTGATGAAAGAGTACAGAATATGTATGCCACTTACCGTGGAGGAGGTAAGAGCTTGAAGTTATAAAGTTACTGTAGACTAATTGTTTGCTCATTTTGAAGACGGAACGTGCAATAACTCCTAGGTTTAGCAACTCACTGACATCTTTTTCATGCATCAGCGAGAGCACTCGTGTAAAATTAGGGCTTGTAACCAAGTGTGACAACTAAATGGGCTAAATGAAGATAATTCAGAAGAAATATTGTCAAGATCGACGTCTGCAATTTGGCCACTTTTGATATTGCATTGCATTACATAAAGTGCGCCGATTGTGAATATGGCCTTTAGGCTTGTTTTTTTTTACCTGGTCTACTAATATTTTGTTGTCACTGCTTGTTGTTTGTCAGAGACTTATTTGCCACTAGGTGACGCTATTGTAACTTGGTCAGGAGAGCTCAGCATCATTGAAGAACTCATCCATCTGTAGGCTACAAGTAGGCCTAATGCAGACATAGCCTATCTCACCGCTGATTCTTAGTCAGATTGGGTTCACATACAGTATTTGATTTTAAATTACCTTCGTGATTAGTGGGTTCTGCATCTTTTTGACAGTCTGTTGTGCTAAAATACAACTGAATCATTACCTATCAATGACAGCCATGGAAAAACTTGAAAACAATGGCAGTTCTGAGCATTTGTGCCCATAGGCCAGCTCGACCTCTAGAGAAATTGCATTTGTCATGTGTCGTTCAGATGTGCTCTTCAGAGAGAATTTGGTGGTGGTGGTGGTGGGGATGGGGGAGTGAAGGGTATTAATGATTGTTCCTTGTGGTGCTTCAGAAATTTTTATTTTATTTAAGTGCTAAACCTGACTAGGTAAACAAGTCTCATCAGCTAAACAGGCCTTGTCAATACTGCATGTTTATAACTGATTCTCACTCTGAGCTTAGTTTGTCCTGGCAAGCAAACGCAGGTTTCGGAGCCAAAATCCTAATGAGTCTGCCTACCACACGGGGTGTTGACCTTGTGCTTCGTGCTAGTGCACATATGTTCATGTCCATCTATTGTCCATGTATATCTGTTTACACATGTTTACTTCCTCTGTTTTCCAAACATTTAACCATAACTCCGGTTTGTATCTGTTGTGTTTGAGAGTGTATGTTACATTTATTAAATAAAATGTAACAATTAAGGTTAAGTGAAGTCAGCATTAGTGCTGAGTTTGGAAACAAGTGTAAGCAGTCAGGCTAAGGCACTGTGGTGAATAAGCAAAACAGTCCAAAACGGTGCATTAGAGATGGTACAGCGGCGGTGGACCTCTCAGTCACATCTAAGGCCATTTTTTAAGGCCCATATCAGGAAGTGATTTAGCGTGACTCTGAACACCTGTGTCCAGCTCACCTGTAGGATAGAGTGACGAAACACAGACAGGATGAAGAGCCAGGCAAGGCTGTGATATTTGACACATTCACTTTGTGTATAAGCTGAAGTGAGATTGATTTGTTTAGATGCAGTGAAACTGCTACTGGCCACGCCACATCATGGCTTTGTTGCGCTATTGTTCTTTTCCTTCTGTTTCTAAAAGTGATTTAACCCTTTCTAAACTTCAATAACTCCATACAAAGTGCATTATTACAACACTCACATAAATCTAACTTTTAGGAAAAAAAGATTCTCCTAAAGAGTAAAACAGGGGTCTACAACGATTTTCAGCCCAAGGACCCTTTGTTATGTTTTGTATAATATTGTCATTGTTTCAACTACAATATCCTTATGATCATTAACGCAGAATCGGTTTGCCATGGGGCTTACCTTGCAAGTATCGGGTCCACTGATTTTTAAAATCTTGGCACCTCCCATTTGTGATACTTTAGACCAATCAAAATTATTTTATTTTGTAAAGGACATGTGTAGTAACAATATAATGACATGTTTTCTGATTGGCAGCTGATATTTAAAGAGATAGAGGTCCATTCATCCCATTCATCCCATTTTGCCAGATGTCCCAATTTACCTTATTACATAAGTAGTTACAACCAAGTATGGTGACGCAAAATAAAGTGTGGCACATTGAAACATGAGAGGTATGCATCATCTCATCCTAAAGGGAATAACATAGTTTAATATGAAGAAAACAAACGGTGTTCCTTTAAGATGATGATACACAGGGCAACATTTTGGGCAATGTTTCAACATTGAGATTGGACGACATAATTTTTATCCGGATGATTTTGATACTTGTGGACAATGTTTTGACATCATCCAATCAGAGTGCTAACAATTAATCACATGACTGTGAGCTGAACATTTCAACAAAGATGGCAGCGTCCATTAACAGTAAAAGTAGTGTCACAACAGTGAAATAAGGGATAAGAGATTGCTCCATTGAGATTGAATGGGATTTAGCATTTTGATAACAAAGTTATTGCAAGCTGTCTGTTGCCCACATTAGTTGCCGTGTGTCTCACCTGGTCGCCCGTTGCTGGCAACATTGCCCACAAAATCCGTGTATCTTCAGCTTTACAGTTAGCCATCACATTTGAATTAAGGCGGGAAAAGGAAACATCTCAGCCTACCTGAGAGGCCTGAACATGTGAGTGGCACAGAGATGGCCTTTTCTGGGACATTAACATGTTTTAACATGTTTCGCTGCAGGATAACGAAATTGTGCACATGTTCCCACGGTGAGCACATAATTGCATCAAGACTCATGGGTAGTCTATGTGATGTTATAATCGAATAGAAAGCATCTAAGTTCTGTTTATGTTTACGTAACCTATCAGACATGTTTCACTTTTGCTTCAGATGAAATAGGCTTATTTGGTGGACCCCCTGGTGTGAAAGAAATGTTGGTTTTGTAAAACCCAACAATAGCCTACTGGTTTATCAAAGAGCACACCGGGGACCTCAATAGTTGGGTGTGGCAATACAGGGAAGAAAAAAACAAGGTTAAGAAGCACCACTCTATACACACTCTATTCACCTCACAATATTCAGAGCAACACCACTCTGCTTATTAATTGTGCATTCAGAGCAACATCTGCTTCTTAATTGTGTGTGAACGTAGCTGATGAAGATGTCTTTCTTTGAGTTGAAGCCTGCATGTTTAGCTCTCTCCTTCTCCTGAATATAAACATACAGCATTTTACGAGATCAGAGGAACTCTCACTGCCAGACATGACAGCAATGCCTAAAGACCTAGAAAGTGAGTAATTTTGATTGATCTGATGTTTTTCCATGTTTAAATAGACCAGTAGTTGTACACAATAAATGCAACTCTGGGGCAAAACTTTTGTCAACTAGGCAAGTTCATTATTACAAACTTGAAAACAACAGTTCTTTACAGAAATATTAAATTGATGGAGATCAATGATGCCGAGTCAGTAATTCTGGAGTAACTAAATTCAACTTAGATATCATACAGCATTGTTCAAATGTTGGATTAATTATTGTCAATAATAAAGATGCCGTGAAGACATTTATTTACAAAACACAGTGGACATTTTTGATCATTTATGTACCACTTAGCATATGTACAGGTGATAACAAGTCTCATTTTAGACAGATGCATGCACAAAAAATGGTCTATCTCTCTTTTGTGACTTGATTTGATTTGATCAATTGTAGTGGAGAGTATAATGGACATTGAAGTTATTTAAAAAAAAAAATAATAAAAAATACTTTGTTCACACTTAGTATGTACATTTTGGGTGTTGGGAGGCATCTCAAACACGGCTGTGTGTTTGTGTGTAATTGTAGTCTTCATCCTTACATTTTGCTGTCTTTTGGTAGGATCACCCCTGGATCCTGGTCTAGGCAAAGAGAATTTCTCCATGGAAGTCCAAACGTTAACTCCAGGCCCACCACGTGCAAAAAGGCAATTATGTCATTCAAATTTGCCAAAAACGACAAGTGAAAAAGTAGATTTTGGATTGTCACAAACTGAGACAACTCTGCAGTGGGTCAAATTTCATAAAACTTCAGACATTGAGCTTGGATACAAGGTCAACATAAATGGCCATGTGCAATATGTCTGCAGACCTGAGGGCCTCTGTACGTCAGGTCACTTACAGATATCAGATGGATATTTTTGCACATATTCACTGGCATATTTCTCATTAGGTTAGTGCTTAAAATTATTGTTTTACTGATAATATTACTATTCTCCCTAGTTTGTAATTGTTCACTGTTAATTTAATTTGTATTGTTATTTATTTGTATGTCGCTTTGGACAAAGGCGTCTGCTAAATAACCATAGCCATAGCCATAGCCATAGCCATAGCCATAGCCATAGCCAAAACATGTCTACACAACAGGGGATTTCAAGGTTTTAGCGAATAAGGATGAATTTGAGTTACTGCAATGGAAACGGGGTAAGTATGGGTCTGTTCCTCCTTACAGCATTAAGAGCTGTGGCTCAAATTTTGTGGGGAAAAATAAACACGGCTTGGGAAATGTGAACACTCGGGATAAGACATTTTATCTGCCCTGGATAGGGACCACTGCGAAAAATACATTTTATCTGTCCTGGATGCCAAATCGATACGAATACGCGTACAGCGATTATGAAGTCCTGACTGTTGTTCAGGAGCCCTACAATCAGCATTTATCCCAGGTGTCTTATCTAACTGAAAAAGCAAATATCACAAGGCACCAACCGCACACACTGAAGAAGTCTCGAGTAACAAACAATCACAATCAGCAGATCACAAAGACAGTAACTCTGACGGAGACTACTGAGTCACAGAGTGCTTGGGAGACAGGATTTTCCATGTCCCTCTCCTTGTCTGCCAGCATCTCTGCCGGCATTCCAAACATTAGTGAGTTGTCATTCAGTGTCGGGTTAGAAGCAAGCATCTCCTTGTCGAAAAGTAACTCTATGAGCCAATCCAAGGAGCACTCCTTGTCCGTGGAGGTCGTAGTCCCCCCGGGCCACATCTGCGAGGTGAGGATGGAGGGCACTAAGGCGGAGGCGGACGTCCCTTTCAGGGCACTCCTCACCAAAACCTACAAGGACGGCAGGGAACGCCACATCAAGATCACTGGCCTGTACAGAGGAGCTCAGGTGGGGGAGATAAATGCTGTGGTGGAACGGTGTACTCCCATCGTGGGCACAGAGAGAGTACACAGGGGAGCTGCTTCTCCCATCGTGGGCACAGAGAGAGAGCACAGGGGAGCTGCTTCTCCCATCGTGGGCACAGAGAGAGAGCACAGGGGAGCTGCTTCACCCATCGTGGGCACAGAGAGAGTACACAGGGCAGCTGCTTCTCCCATCGTGGGCACAGAGAGAGTTCACAGGGGAGCTGCTTCTCCCATCGTGGGCACAGAGAGAGAGCACAGGGGAGCTGCTTCTCCCATCGTGGGCACAGAGAGAGTACACAGGGGAGCTGCTTCACCCATCGTGGGCACAGAGAGAGAGCACAGGGGAGCTGCTCCTCCCTCCACACCAGCCCCTGGCCTCACGTCTTTGGTCGCGTTGTCTCTTGGTGTGGCAACTCTGGCTGCTGTTATCATCTCATGAAGAGCATTTGACCAATTTTTTTTTTAAATACATTGTCAGGTATATGAGCAATAAACAACATATTGTATAAGCCTATCATTTCATTTGACACATATTTACAACAGCGTAATTGACCATGTATTCTTATCAAAGAAGCTTCAGAAAATCAATATTCATGATTAAAATATAGTACAACATTTTACAAGTATATTATGTGCATGTTTAATGGATTGTGTATCATTTTAATAAACAATATGACAAAGCACAACTATGTTTATGTATGTTATTTGCATGGTTATTTTATGGATTGTATGTAAAGCAATATGACACAGCACAGCTATGTTTTTGTAGTCTTTGAATTCATTCTGTTAATGCTCAGTTATTTGATTCATCGCCTTCAAAGATTGCAGGATTAAACGTTGTGGCAAATCATAGGGAAGAAAACAGGTCTGATTATGGGAATAAACTGCAGTCTGAAAAAAATCCCTCAGAATAGGAATGTTTTTGTTCCCGGATTCAGTGAAAACAAACACAATTTAACCCTGTCCACAACTCCAATAACTCAATGCAAAATGCACAATTACACACTGACAGAGGAGCTTCACCAGACGCGTAACTGAAGCGTTCCGTTCGCGACGCGTAAAATCCATTTTAGAAGATGGGTCTATTTTTTCGAATGTACGCGCCACTGTTGCGTCTGGTGTAGCTACTTCCAGACTACAGTGATAATTAACTGCTGCGACCGGCTGCAACATACGCGTCACGAACGGAACGCTTCAGTTACGCGTCTGGTGTAGCTCCCCTGTATGGCTATAGTAGAATCAATATGGGAGGGCACCAAATGTCCTACAAATTCATGAACAGATGGAATGATGTGTTTATATGTTTTATATGACAATAGTGTCTTATAGTAGGCTAGCCTATTACATAGTCCTGTTCTTCACCTTTGTGTGGTCTTCTATCTCATGACACATAATTATTGTAGGAAAATAAGTCCAGATAGTGGCCAAACTTTAGCAAATTGTATTTTGTATTTAAAACGTGGGCGTGTAAACATTTCTGCTCCTTTCTTCTAATGTGGCCCTTCAAGGTTGTGTGGCCAGTGTGGTGTTTTTCCTTAATGACACTTTCACATTTTTCTAAATGTCAATATTAATGCATTTGTTGGAAGTCAAAGGACCGTCAGAGCCAGGGAAAAGGGGAAATAATGACGCCAGCTGGTCAGAACAAACAACAAGCACGGGAAATTGCCTGTGAGGAGACCAATTCTTGATAAAAGGTCAGAGTGAAACTGAAAGTAAAATCCCACAACAGATTACTGGAAGACCCAAATTACAAAATAATAAGACACAATGGCATATTTTTATGTAAAAACAAGCCACCCTTGTAAACTGGCCAGCTTGATTCTCGTTCTCGATTCTTGTTCCTTTTTGTTGGAGAGCACTATACCAGCTTCTAGAGCAGGGACATCCCTCTCCATTTTCAAAAGAGTCCTGAAGACCCAGCTCTTCAGAGAACATCTCCTCTCATAGCACTACTTACAACTAGTCTTGCTGGTCGTAGCACTTACCACCTGACTAGAACTGACCCTCGACTATTTAAAAATAGCACTCACTGATGCACTTCTTCTTATATTGTACTCTGCCTTTTTTTCCGTTTAATCGTAGAATTGTTGAGAGAATAGCTTTAAAAAGCTATGTCGCTTTGGTTAAAAATGCGTCAGCCAAATGTAATGTAATGAAATGTAATGATTCTGATTAGCTGAGTGGTGTTTTTGTGACGTCTTGAGGAGGAGGCACTCATGGGACAGCCAGAAACATATATAAGGCAGAGCTCAACCATCAGTTAGTCGGATCTCATTGAGGGTACCAGCTGTTAACATCGCCGTCTCTCCATCTCTCTCTCTCTCTCTCTCTCTCTCTCTCTCTCTCTCTCTCTCTCTAGCCTGACTGCACCAGAGTGAAATATCAGTAAACAGTTTATTACATGGTGTTCAGTAATGTACAAAAAAAAAAATTCTGATCAAAATGACAAATTAAGAAATATTGACTAATTACTTATAGACCCTGTACACAGTGCAGTGTTTTACAGATTTACTTGCTTTAACCAAAATGGTTTATTTTGCCTCAAGTTTGTAAACATAATATACAGTATTTTGAGGTGAACTCGTGCTCTTGCCAGTTGGAGCAGTTTAATTTCTCTATTAATGAGATAGTTTTGGGCATATCTTTTTAATTAATATAATAAACAATATGTAATTGTTGGACTATGCTGTTGAGTGCATGTTATGCACCATCTGTTTTGTTTCAGAGTATTCAAATTATGTTTGGAAAGACCAGTTTTCTATAGAAGGCATGCCTCTTTCAAAAGCATCCACTTTGCGTTTGTTTCAGAATGTTTAAATCTTTCATAGCCTTTGTGAGTTTTTTTGTGGTAACAGAAAAGCTGGATCAAAGAAATCCTTCTCAGTGAACATCTGTGTTCAGCTATGAAAGGATAGGTGGAGTTTACCTGGCTAGCTTCAAAAGCATATTACAAGTAAACACGTGATTGCAGGAGATTATGACACATCGTAAACACTTATGTCTGTCTGTAGATCATCTTTCCTCCTCTTCTTTATATGATTTCACCCAATCACTGTAAACGACACATACAGTCGTTTGGTTTGACCCATCCCATGTTGAAGCATAGCTGACTGGGAGAGGTTAAAGAGGCTTTGAAGCCTTCACTATCATCATTATAACTAACACCATACCTGTAGAAACATGAAAGCCACTGAAAGCCAGTTATTTGTTGATATTGTGCAGTATTGAGAATGAAAGCCATTTATAGCCATGTGAAATTAAATGGTATGGCCGAATGACCTTTCACCAGACCGTTTGGTCAATCTGGGTATACAATCCAAGCTGCTGGCTTGAATGTTAGAGGAGAAGAGCTCAGTCACATCCATTTGATTGTAGGTCTTGGGGATCAGACTATCCCCATGGTTTACAGTAAAGCAGCGGGGATGAGGAGGTGTCATTTGAATCCGTGCCTTCATTCTGCCTCAAGGATCTGTATAAAGCAAAGATAGGATGTGAAGGCAAAAGCAAATGTTGTAAATCCTATAACGTTATTGGCCGGGTTTCCCAAAATCGTTAAGAAGCTCTTAAGTCCTAGGAACTTCTTAGGAGCGTTCTTAGAACATTCTTACAACGCTCCTAAGAAGTTCTTAGCACTTAAGAGCTTCTTAACAATTTTGGGAAACCCGGCCATTGATAGTAGATCGTAGATCAAGATGGACTATATGTGAAGCATCACACCTCCGCTACCACAACACTAGCATGCTGTATTAAAGCACAAACTATAGCAGCATTTTGCTGCCTCTGGTTTATTGTAAACAAGTGAAGGCAATGATGATAGCTGATGATAGGATCTCTTTTTTTATGTCTTAAGAACTACTCTTTCTCAGCAATGCTCCCTGTTACAGGATTATTTAAGCAGGGTGATTAAGGAAAGGGACCCAGTGGTTGCTGTCAGTGACCATGCATGTGTGTGTGTGTGTGTTTTAATGAAGTTGTGTTTTTATGCTAGTTGATGACACATTCATAAGCCTCCCATGGCTGTAGAGCATCACTACTGCTTCTGTGAACTGACAGGGATATGACAAGACTGTTCTTCATCTTATACTGTTCAGGTATGCAGTTGCTCTGTTAACATCCTCCTACAGATGACTGATCCCTTTTAAAGATCA
The DNA here is from genome assembly GCF_963854185.1 of Sardina pilchardus. Classification (NCBI taxonomy): domain Eukaryota; kingdom Metazoa; phylum Chordata; class Actinopteri; order Clupeiformes; family Clupeidae; genus Sardina; species Sardina pilchardus. Next base: position 17,347,060 of record NC_084996.1, on the reverse strand, counting down.
ATAATGGTTATTGATTGTTTGTTGTTGTTTGCCAATGATTATTGCTGGCAGTAGAAGGGTAAGAAATGTTCACATTGACTCATATGCATTGCGTAAGTGTAAATGGTGGCACAAAGAAGTCGTGCATAATACGATCACTGCTTAATCCTGCATTGGTCTGTCTGCAGAAAATGAATCACTCCTCTCAATTTCAAAAACGAAAGTGTGTGTGTGTAGTGAGTGAGTGTGAGTGTGTTCTCTCTGTGTGTGTGTGTGTGTGTGTGTGTGTGTGTGTGTGTGCCAGTTTATGAGTGTATGTGTAACAGGCCTACTTGTGCTTAGTCGTTCTCTCCGTTGTTGTGTAGATAGACATGTGGAGCCAGCTGGTTCTTGACATATACTGTAGAACTACCATAGAGATATTGAAATTCAGGAATCCATCACAAGATATTGGCGATTAAAGAGCCATGTTTTTACATTTATCTTTTACTAGATTGTGCAACACTACAATTGAGCTGTTGTTATGGACTGGTTTAATGTGGTTCCGTAAGGTCAACATACCACAGATATTTTATCATCTTGGATGCAATCATGCAACTGTTAGGGAGTCCTGGTAATTGTCGGCTGAAAATGTATGGGAAAAAATTGAGGAAAACTGAACTCTGACAAAAGGAATGACCGTGCTTTAGTGGTGGTCATAATTGCTCTCTCATTGGCATATGCATTGTATCAGAGTCCTCTTAACTGATGCACTGATCAGCTCCTTTATTCTGTCCAGTCTTTTTTTCTAATCTGAAGTGTTAAGTCCTATGTCCTAAACCGTATCTGCAATGCAGAACTGACCATCACATATATCTCACACGTGCTGACATCTCAGGAGCCGTGCCTGCTGAGAACAGGAGCCTTTGCGTTTGATGACGGTCTCTCTCGCACTCCTCTTTTTCATGCTCTGCTCCACACTTTCCCTGCTGTCCCTTCTGTTGTGCGGCCTCGTATTCGGATGGTGTTTTCACAGCCCATTAGCGTCATGCCTCTTGGCCACGGGTCTGAACCTCAACAGATGAGATGGTTGTGCATAATGTGCAATCAGGGGTGGCTGCAGTGAGCAACACACTAGTGTGGTCAGCAGGAGTGCCACACTTAAGCGTAACTCGCGTAACTGGCCAACCGAAAACTGTCGGAAGGGAAACGGAGCGGCACTGGACATGAGTGAGACTGGGAACAAGTCAGATGTTTTTAAGACTGTCTGTAATCGTATATGATATAAATTCATCAAAGAAATGTCCATTCACACAGCAATTTATATGCGCACTTGTGGTCTATGTGAGCTAGCTATAGTGAAGCAGGACCTGTGGGCAGCTAGCCCGCGCCCATAAAGCCTTGATCCTTCCTGTTGTCTCTATTCTCTGACTAATAGAGCAGTGCAATGCCCAGTGGTCACCATGTGATGTCCAGGCCATCCATCAGCCGTGGTGACACTTGAGGGGTTTCAGTAGGGCCTGGGAGGTCAGGCAGGACTTAGCCCAGACTCGAGGGGAAATAATCCCCGCCCCCCCCCCCCCCCCACCCTCCACTTGTGTTCCGTCCCGGGGCCCAGCCCGTCCTATACCATTTGTGTCATGGAATTCCCGTCCGATCCCTGCAGCCCGGAATGAGCCCTCACCTGTCCCTGGCTTTTTCCGCCGTTAGTTTCCGTCAGGAGCGCTGCTTGGCTGTCATCACACCTTCTCCACTGGGACTGGGGGGAGCCAACCCCCCCCCCCCCCCCCCCCCCCCCCCCCCCCAACCCCACCACGGTTACTGGGAGCAGGGGCGACTAGGGGGGACAGAGGACTATTCTTGACCTCTTTTGTAGTTCTCCCGCAGCCTCAGTCCATCACACTAGCTATCTCTCTCTCTCTCTCTCTCTCCCTCCGTCTCATTAATTCTGAGAACCAAGGTCTTGCAACAGCACTGTCCCTTTGTAAGAGTGATTGACAGATGGACAACAATGTAACGTGTCTTACAGAGTATATATGTGCAGGTTGGCTCCTCACCTCCTCCATTGGTGTATGAGTGTGTGTGTGTGTGTGTGTGTGTGTGTGTGTGTGTGAATGGGTGAATGTGAGGCAATACTTTGTAAAGCGCTTTGAATGCTCGGAAAGCACTATATATGAGCAGTCCATTTACCATTCATATGATAACACATGGTGAATAGAAATACAAGAAAATGTGTGAAACGTGTTAATATGGTGGGTCATAGCTTAAGGTGACATGTGAAAGTTGTATGTGAAGCATGTGTTGTTGTTATTGTGTGTGTGTGTGTGTGTGTGTTTATATTTAACTGCGATTTAACACAACTCTCCAGTCATCTCTCTCTCCTGACACTCTCCCTGTCAGCGGCTCAGCTCCTCTCCTCAGTCACTCCTCTCTGGAGTCCGTGCATAACACCAGAGGTCACACACGTTTAGTTTCGCTGAGGAAGTTAATTTTGGCTGCTGGCTGTTTGAGAGTGTTTGCCTATTAGCAGGTTTATTCCATTAACTTTCCAAGTGTGTGTCTCAGTGCTCAAACGCAGGAGATTGGGACAGGGAGGATTTATGATGTTCTTATGATAATGTTTAACACATTGAATCACACATTCAAATATATCTGTATAAACATTTGTCTTTTTTCCTCTCATTTAATAGTTTAACATGAGCATATTCCTTATATTCCTCTCATGTAACAGTTTAAAGTGGTCAGTATGAGAATAGGAGAGATATCAATAAAGTTATACATCACATACATGTGTTCTATGCCAGCAGAGGGCCTGTTTACATTCGTTTTTAGGATGCACCTTGCATGATACGATCACAAGTGGTCAACCGAGACAAATCTTTGTTTACATGTATCCAGGGTGTACAGCTAGAGACGTTGCTGACCACTTGAGTTCAGATTCCGTTCCTGTCAATGCCACATGCATCAGAACTCCCACTGTGCAGAACACATTAGAGCGCATTAGTGTTTACATTACTAAAGGCATTGTGAACAAACGTAAACAAGTTCAGACAGACAGCAGTGAAAGAACTACAATGCTAAGGTGTCATGATAAACAAACACTCTCAGGTCTGAACAGCTTTGGCCCTATATACGTCAGCTTTAAGGTTAGCTGTGCAAGAATATATCCGTGATATCGGTGACTGGACGCGTAGCTGTTAGAGTGTGTCGGTCTGTTTGACATTGGCGAGTGTGCTCTCAGCAGGGTGCTCCCTCTATGCGTGGTCCTCGTGATGATCACGCGGCGCAACGCAGCGCTTCACCTCGGCTCTCAGGAGGGAGAGGAGGAGACTTCCAAGAGTCTTATGTAACGTCCCAGCTGGCGTTCAGCCCCCACAGACGCATAACTCTCCCACTCGAGTGGGACTTCAGCTATCCTCTCTCCGCTATAAGCCGTCCAGCATCTCCGCTCTCGCCCCCTGTAGAGAGAGCGATGAGTGGGTAGGCTATGTGTGTTTGGGCGTGTGTATGATCTGCTGTGTCCGTGTGTGTGTGTGTGCGTGCTTGGGTGTGTGTGTGTGATCTCCTGTGTCCGTGTATGTGTGTGTGCGCGTGTGTGTGTCTGTATGTGTGTGTGTATGATCTGCTGTGTCTATGTGTGTGTTCGTGTGTTTGTGCGTGCTTGGGTGTGTGTATGATCTGCTGTGTCTATGTGTGTGTTTGTGTGTTTGTGCGTGCTTGGGTGTGTGTATGATCTACTATGTCCGTGTGTGTATGTGTGTGTCAACAGTCTTGGATGTAAATAAAGAGAGTGAGGGAGTGAATCGGCAGTGACACTGGCAGTCCCCTGATGTCAGCCTTTACATTGTTGCCGTGTGTGAGCACTGCAGCTCAGCCATTAAAGAGAGCCCACAGAGATTGCTACGCTCTCTTCTAATATTCGACCCGCCACTGCAGTCGACAGCCACAGCACCAGATGAGTGTCACATGCCAGACAAACAGACTCTGACTGACAGCTATTAAGTGTGCTCGTTCAGAAGGCACAATTAGAAGTTTGTGCCTGTAAGGCAGTCTGCTCTTCTCTTTATTGCGAGTGCGACAACTGCCTACCTGTTTTTGGTTTTTGGTTGCCATGCAACCACAAAAAGAGGCTGTTATGGTCTGGCTATCTGGCAAAGGAAGAATATGGATTTTGATTATGTAAATTTTAGTCATTCAAATGAAAAAAAACAAACTCTCACATCATTGAGGACTGATGGCTATATGCTGCAACAACATGGTCCGTTATTGAAAGACCACAGTTCACCCTGTCAAAACTAATGTGGACTGAAAAAATATGAGAATGAGATTACTGATCGATTGTCTCAGTTGTATGTCTGTGTAAATGTCATCATCTTCAGTTTTTCTAGTCTGATTTAAATCCCTCTCAGTAGCGCAGTGTTTTCCAAGCCAGATGTGTCCAGGGTGCGCACCATTCCATTGGTTTCAGATATGTTGCATTATAAAGAATTCATACTTACAGGTCAAACAAACATCTTTGTTCAGCCCAAAATATCTCAAAATGTTGTTCAAAATGCCCTGGCTTTGTAGAATGATACCTCTAGTACTGTACGTATATGGATATCTGCCCCTACATCATATCTATACAGTATATCTGTATATGTACATGTATGTATACACGCCAACATACTCACACATATTGCTTATGTTGTGTTCGCTGCCCTTATGTGCTGAGGCTGCATTTTGTCCCTCCCTCTGCGGCTTTCCTGCGTGTGATGGATAGACTGCAGGTGTAATGCTGCGCTCGCTCCCTCGCTTGGGAACTTGCCAAGACCCACTCTAGTGTGGCCCCCGCCACCACCACCACCACCACCACCACCCAACGACCCTACCCAACCCCACCCAACCCCTTCCCTCTAAAGAGCCACTATCCCCTCCACACACACACACACACACACACCAACAGCAACACACACTCCCATTCCATCCATCCTCAATTGGTCCCACCCACACACCCCGTAAACCGCACCAGCGTCTCGCTCCAGCCACTTTAATCACCTCTTCATTACAGAGACTCCATCCCCGCGACTAACTCCGCCCCAGATGCTACCGCGCCTCTCGCTGCACTGTGCCGCGGGGGGCGAGATTTCTCTCCTCTTGCCCCACGGTCTCCAACCACTGATCATCCCACTCCCACTGCCATTCCCACCTCCACCCCCCCTCCACCCCCCTCAACCCACGGCCTGCTGGCAGCCCTATAAATCTGGGTGGCGTGAACCCGAGAGCACAGAGAGGGAGTTCTCCATGCGGCCTGCGAGGGCTCTTCTCTCACCCGGTCGTCTCCCTCCCTTCCTCTTGTTGTGGGTTGCGATGGATGAGAGCAATCTAGTCACCAGCCAAGTCTGAAGTAATGTGCCATCGCGCGTAACCGTGAGGGCTTACACAGAAGGAATCTGAGACCATAAACACACACACACACACACACACACACACACACACACACACACACACACACACACACACACACACACACACACACACTCTTATCAGGCAGCCAGTAGCAGCGTGTTAATGACTGCAGTCGTCTGTGTGCTGCAGTGCTGCCCTGCTGGAGACACATCTTTATCGGCAGGCCATAATCTGATACCTCATTACCCAGTCAGCACTCTGCATGGATCTGAATTTGTCAAGTTTACTCGTCGAATTAAAAGCTGTCTGTGCGTCGGGGGTGTTGTTCCTGTGGTATGCGCTCCAATTGGATGTTTGTTCTTGCCTTTGGTAGATGGACTTCAAGCAGCTGAAAGGGCCTACAATAACTATCCATACTACTGTGGTCTGATAGAGAGACCTAATGCTGTGTTTTCTTGCCGTGTATTTATGGGCAGGATGAATTACTACACCAGTCATGTATGAGTACCTTGTTCTGAATACCCATACCCTGCTACCCGGCTCCCTCAACACACATTTCTATTTCTTCAAGGTGAAGAGAACACGGACATGATGCCTGTTCAGTGGAATGCTTCTGGCTCCTGAGAGGTTTCTAGGAAGCCTTTCATTAGCACATTATGCACAACGTTTTTTTTACATTTTTAACTCAGGCTGAATTCCGATGACTTCATGACAAACAGAAATCATTATGCGATTGAAAATGAAACGGTGACCTCCATAATGGAACAGTTGTATGGCTGATGTCTGAAGCACGGACACTGGACAGCCTCTCACAGCACCAGCATTGTGCTCTGAGCAGCTTTAGCTAGCATGCCAGAACGTTTGACACACAGCTTAAGTGGTTATGAATCCAATGTGACGAAAAATGCTTAGAGCAAGCCGACAGGTGCTCATCTGCTCAAGGTGTCAATTTTATTGTCACATGGGAATGTTTAGTTGAAAATCATTTTAGTAGTCACTACTCATTGTAGGAAGTCATGTAAGAAGAGCCTCTCGTCACACATTATGAGCCTGGCCTAGACCACTTCAGCTCTCTTAGACACTTTGGATGAGTACAAATGATAGCCTGACTAACACGAGACGCTAATCTCAATTGAAAATGACTGGAAAAGCTTTATTGATTTTACGACTTCCAGGGGCATGAGCAGTGAAATTAAACTTAAATTGGTGCATTAAAATCTTACCAAATCATTTCAGAAGTACAGCAATCAAATCTTGTAACCAAAGGTTTTAAATGCAGTTGTTGACTCACTTCCAAAGAAAACACATGTCCATATGTGACCCTGCAAGGCGAAGCCAGTCGTTTTGGCCAAATTTACTAAATTAAGTTATTGTGCTCACATAAACTAAGCGTTGCAACGATATGTATATGGAGGGTATTGCAAAAGCTATCGCTAAGCATTCAAAGTTCGCATGGTTCTTCCATTACGACATGCCAGAAGAGGAGAAAATCACCTTTTTAAGCAGTGTGGACAACGGGAATGACTGCTAATGTGTTGAATCTTCCCCGGGTTTAAGAGTCAGCACTTACGTTTTCCCATGAAATTTGTTCACGATATGAAAGTGTAGACTGTATACTGTAGAATTAAGCGAAAATGTGAAATTCAACATTTTAGCCCGTACGTTTGTTTATAGTGGATTTTCTCAATATAGCATCGTACGCAAAGCGACTGGTTTTGCCTTGCAGGGTCACATATTTGTTTAAGTCTGTCGCCATCAGCACAGCCATTGGTTGTGTTGAATGTACTGCTCTAAGCCCACCCCAATGCCGGATAAGCAATTGTGATTGGTGCTTGGGTTTTTGGAACATTGGAAATGGCCTGTCAATGAGCTCCTTGCCAGACTGACCTACAGAGCAAACTCAAATTTGCTAACAGGTGGGTCTGGTTCTCCCAGGCGGTTTCAGATGGCAGGGACGGCAACACAAGCATGTGAAACTTCAAACTTTTAGTAATTGGAGGAGGATATCACCAATGCATCAAAGCACATCGGATCCATTAGTAGGCCCTACACCATTTGTGTTGCTGTATGTCTCTCTGCAGGGTTAATTGATGCTCAGTTACCTCAGGTTTACACAGAGAGCTTGTCTGGTCACTATGGATACCAACTCTGCATAGCATTAATCACGCTCGCGTTGCAGGAAGCTAAATGTGGCATTGTCGCCCTGCTGTGTAATTGCACATCTTCGCCACATTGGCCATTGTCAGAAGAAAAGTCGGCGGCGTCTTTCGTGCTGCACCTCCCCGCCCACTCAGCGACCTATCTCTGGAGAGCGACCCTTTCATCTTGTTCATTATTTTCCCTGTGAAATAATGTGCTTGAGAGAGGGGGAGATGGAGGAGAGAGATATCTTGAAACATCCATCTGTTACCATTTCTCTGTGTTTTTTCCCTCTCCTTTCAAGTCTGCGATTGCATCCATTGGTTTACAGACAGGGATCCTTTTAAGATTTCAAAAGACCATCATTAGTCACCGAGCGCAGACAAAAGTCTGCGTTTCATCTCCGATAGCGCAAACAACTTTTACAAAACTGAAACCCGACTGATAGTGGCAAAATAACTGCTGGTTTTGATCCCTCACTGCCTTATTTACTTGAGAGGACGGAATTCTTGCCAGATAGAAATGTCCACCTGCCAGTCTGAGACAAACAAATCAAGCAGACCATGCATAGGAAATCACAGATGGACAATATGCTCAGACTGGATGATCTCTAGATATTTCGAAACTGGAGTGGGTTTCTGCATGACTTGTCATTAGCCAGTCCTTGATTTTACTTGTTTGGAAAAGACAGCCAGGCGTTTAAACTGGTATTTCACTGGTTTGCATTCAGCTACCCATACTTGCGTCAGTGATGCACATCCATATTTGATGCTGGTGGTCTCACACACTTCACACAAAAACACACAGGTTTCATTATCTGGAGGCATGAGCTCTATATGAGGCTGACCTCCCTTTTATTTGCCCACTGCCCGAGAGTAGGCAGAGAGGCGTCCATTGTGCCCTCTATCAATGCGTTCATTACTAATGAGAGCATTCGCAAGAGACTGAAGAAAGAAACAATATGCATGGTGTGAAAAGTGCTCCAAACACACCACATTTGCCTTTTAAAAAAAAGCTAACAAGCATTGTGACCCACTGTGTGTCCTTTATCCTGGCCATGAAAACATGAAAGAGTGAGAATGAATAATTCAGCAGACCTCCACCCATTCAGACTGCCCTGTGTGCAGCACTTAGCATCCTATTTCCACCACTTGTCAGCCAGATACAAGGATAAGAGGGAAAAAGACAGCATCTCATCAGCACATGTTGCAATAAGCAGCAGTCATAAGTGGACCGTTTTGTGTGTGTGTTGGCACATGTTGTCCCACTACACAGAAAGGTTGAAATCATACGTTATCCCCACATTTGCCATCTGACCACATGGGCTGTTCACAAACAAATGGCTCATTTTCTGGCCAACAGTCTTTATCACTGTGAGGAGAGTTGGTTGGGAAGTTGAGTTGTGGTGGAAAAGTAGAAAGTCGTCAATGTAGCAAATATAACCTCTTTTTAAGGAAGCATGATGGGAATAAAACCTGCCATCTCTGATCCCCCCTAAAACATAAAACAGGCCGAAACATATTAAAGCAAGCATTTTCACGGCAATGCATGTGTGGTTGTCCTGTGTCCCCAGTACAGGATAGGCCAGCTGTACATGATCAGCAAGCACAGTCTGGAGCAGAGCGAGCGCGGAGAGGGCGTGGAGGTCGTCCAGAACGAGCCCTACGAGGACCCCACGCACGGCCTGGGCCAGTTCACCGAGAAGCGCGTCTATCTCAACAAGTACGTCTCCCCGCCGGGCCACGGGCCAGACCATCTGCTCCTCCTGGTGTCCGTTGCATGGCTTCATTCCCGCCTGTTTGTTTTGGGAAGGACGAGGGTGTGCTGTGTGAGGGCTGTGTGTAGGGTTTGACTGGTGTATAAATAAAGGAAGTAGCCACAGGACTCCTGTTGAATTTGGCCTTTAATGTGGTTAAACTGATAACATTTTCAACTCTTGTGATCAAACAAAATATATTTGCACCATCATGTTAGTCGGGTAAAATACAGTGTTCATGATTATATGTAATTAATTATATTGTAGTTATTCAGCCATTACTGGTCATGGGTCCAAACAGGTATCCGTAACCAGAGTGGGGATAGTAATGTGGCTGAAGTAGTCCTTTGCACTGACCTGCCAAAGACATCCTAGGCTGTGTCTGTGTGTCATTACTTTATTACATTATTACATTTATCCTTTACATTAAAGTCCTCAAAATTCCTTCAAATTTAATTAATTTACATTTGATTTCTATTAAGATTTAAACTGGAGCCACATGTCAAGCCTGTGTGTGCATTAAGCAGCCAGTTATTAAGAAAAGCGTCATTCATTTTGTCTCGGTCTATGTGAATCCATAGACAAAGCCATATACTGTTTCATCAGAATCCCTCTATGAGAAAACAAAAATGATAAAGGCTGCATGATATAAATGTTTGATGTTTCCTCACTTTTGACTCAACTTAATTTTTTTATCTCCAAAAGATTACAGTGATTGTTATTCCACAACAGTATCCCATTCAAGTGCAAATGTGTGGTTAACTGTGCAGCTGCAACAAATTAAAACATGTAGTGTGTAAAGCCCTCTAGAGACAAATCAATTTTTCATTTAAAAGCCCTGCAGTAAGAAGAATGTATGAAGGACATCCGAGTGACTCAGAGACCATTGAAACCCCTGGATCAACTGGGATCAGAGTATCTCAATAAAAGGCTATCTGCCCCTGAAAAAATGAGCTCTTCAGTGAACGTGATGCATAGTGCATCAGTGTCGCATGGTGGAATAACGTACAGGCATGTGTCCTTCATCACTTCTCAACTATAGACAGAGCGAGAAGCATGTGTGACTCATTGACTATACGATTAGAGTAGGCCTTTGTGCCTCTGAAAAAGTGTGGAGCGCATATGACACATGATGCTGGAGGGACTATTAGAATAGTTGAGTAACTTAGAGGTGTGTGCGTAGGATTCGTACACTGGAGACGAGGTTAGCTCATGGAGGAGCTCATCAAGAATCATTATTGCAGTACTACAAGCTGTGATGTTCTATGACCTGACCCTGTGTCCCTGTGTCTATAGAAAATTTGGGCCCTATAACAGACAACGATTCTGGAAAATATATAGTATTTAGAAGTGTTGCTCATGTTGCCCTTATAAACCAGACTTGTGATGTGATCCATTATTGACAGTCAGGACTTGTTGCTTCTATATGTCTTTGCTCTCCACCAAACAACAACATATCAACTCTGTCACTGTGAACTGAGATATGGAGACTGGAAAGGCTAAGACTGGATGTATCGTTTCACGCTAGACCCAAATAGTCTATGTGATATGTTAGATAGAATGTTGTCTAATCGCTGGACAGCCTCAGACCCATAGGTGCTTAAAGCACAGCGGAAGCATCCATCGTCCTCTCGGTGGAAGGTATGACGGCAGGCATATTGCCCCGGTTAAATGGATCTGACAGTTCGTAAATCAGAAATAGCCTCTCCAGAAATAGCCAGGCAGGCGGCCAGAGCAGAGCACCGTCCTGGAAGCACGGCCCTGTCAGACCACTCGTATGGAAAATCTATGGGGTCCCATTTTTAACTCTGGCCAAAGACAGACCTGTCCGGAAACTGCATCTAATTGACCAGACATCCCACTTGAGACGGGGCGATTGACCAGCCTTAGACTCTCAGTCTCAGACTAGTTTAATGAAGACACACTCTTGGGTCTGTCAGATGTGTTTAACGGTCTTTGTCATTGTTCAGTAGGTAACTCAAACCCCCAATGTTGTAGCTGATGCAATACAGTACAAGTGCACTCTGCAGTATTGTTAGTTTGAAGATATCTATGAAAGGTTCTAGAGTAATTTATAGTTCTTTCTCTTTGGGGCTTTCTATAAGGGCTTTAAAGAGCCAATCTGCAATTCATATTCAATTATGCTTTTTGGAAAAGGCTGTTGATACTTGAGCTCAAGAGCGAGTCAAGTTACAGCCTTCCCGTCCTGCTCCCAGATGACTGTGTTGTTTTGCTGGGATGGTTTTTGGCTTAGTTCAAGCCGCTATATTTGTTTCTCATGCACAAAACTAGGACCTTGTGCAAACACTAGAGTAGTTCTGAGTGCAATACTTAACATATAGCTATAAAGGCCACTGAGGAGCAGTTTGCATAGTGCCCTCCATAAGTATTTGAACACATGATGCTAAAGTTGACTAAAAAGAGGAATATAAAATTATCTTTTGGAAAATGATCTTAATGCTTTACATAGAAAAATGAGGAAATATCCACCTTTAAGGACACCAATTTTCTATGTGAATGAATAATGTATCTAAATATGTAAATAAATACATGCTTTTCCTTAAGGGGTCATAAGTATTGGAACCCCTGTGTTAGATTCCCATAGAGGCAGGCAGATTTTTATTTTTAAAGGCCTGTTATTTCATGGATCCAGGATACTTTGCATCCTGATAAAGTTCCCTTGGCCTTTGGAATTAAAATAGCCCCACATCACCACATACCCTTCACCATGCCTAGAGATTGGCATAGTGTTTTTTTCAGATAGCCTATTAGCTGGTTTCATTCTCATTGAGCTCAATGCAAATCAAACTAGCTAATACGCTAACTGAAAAAAAACATTTCCAACAGATGATTTTATATTCCTGTTTTAGTCAACTTAAGTATGTGTTCAAACACTTATGGAGGGCACTGTACATTGTACACTGTATTTCCAACACATCCTTTTTGAGAGTGTATATACTGTACATTGCCCTCTACATTTATTGGAACTGGTAAAGTTGAGACAACCCAAGTTGTTCAATCAATCAAGAGATTTGACACCATCTTGCTGTGCAAAATCTCTTCAGATCTTCCAGACTCCTAGGTCCTCCTCTTCCCCACTGTTTTTCTGGAGTTCAGATCAGGGGAGTGAGGTGGCCATGGCAGAAACCTGATCTTGTATTTAATAAACCATTTCTGTTGTGATCTGGACATTGTGTTTTGGTTAATTGACTTGCTGGATGATCCAATAATGATCCACTTTTTGCCTCATGGCAGATTAGATTATTATTATTATTTTCTCCAAATTATCCCATTGCACCCTCAGGCCCAATTCACACCAAAGATCCATGACGAGACAAAGCCGTTGCAGAAGGAGTTGCAGCGGTGTGAATTAAATGTTGCACGTTGTTGCCAGCTGTTGCAAGCCGTCGCAAAGCATTCACAGTGTCTAGTCGTAGTTGAAAGGTTTTAGAACGTCAGCTCATACCGTCATGAATCTTTGGTTTGCCCCCCACCCCCTAATGAAGTTCCCAGGGGGGGCAGCCTCACCATATCACCCTCCACCATATTTATCATTTGGGTTTTCAGTACAATCATTCTTCTATGTACACCAAACCCACCTTTGTTGCCAAAGAGCAATTGTTACGATAATGCACAATACCAGACAAAGTTATTCAGTTATTCAGTAACTCCAGCCAATTACATTTCTAATTAAGAGACAGGCTTTTAGGTGGTCAGCTAGTCAGCTTTACCAGGAGTGCCAATACATATGGAGGGCACTGTAGCTGCCTAATTGATGCACATGGTTAATTATGTAGCCAGAGTCTATTTCTAGCCCATTTCTCTCAATCAAAATCATTTCATGTCTTCTGCGAGGTGAGATTCATGCATTTAAAAGGAACCCCATTTTTTTTTGTTGGATCCAGTAGTAGTATATTGTTTCTGTGCACCAAGGCACAGCTTTTCATCAGTCAAGTCCTAATCCTCGTCATAATCTGGCCTTGCAGGGGCTTTATGTGCGTTATAGTGCAGAAAGCGTATAGCTTCCTTAAGGGCTTTGGTGGTGTATTAAATAATAAAGCGCTCACTGAAAGGCTATCAATTCAAGGCTGCCTCTTCCCAAGTCTCCACATAAATCTGAGTCGTGATCAGCATGAGAGAAAGGCGCACTGTCTTGTTAGCACCAGCATCGTGCCTCATGATCCAGCCCAACTATAGACAACATTGTTCCATTTTAGCAAATACATGGATCATCCCGGTTTCTGAACTCTCCTGTCTTCTCAACCCTCTCCTGTAGCAAGCTGCCAAGCTGGGCAAGAGCAGTGGTCCCCAGAATATTCTATGTGACCGAGAAGGCCTGGAACTACTATCCACACACAATCACAGGTAAAGCACCCATTTATCACACGTTTTCATTCAGTGATGCCATGATAAGTTTAATTCCCACCTAACTCCTGTGCCGGTCACAAATGTCATGATGTCTTATCTCTCTGCCCTTGTCTCTTGTCTGTGCCCACGTGGATGCTCCCTTGACACAGAGTACACAGTGAGTACCACCCACTCTCTCTCTCCCCCTTCATCTCTCCAGGTGACGACTATAGCACACAAACACAACAAAAACAGCCAAACAGAGTCCCACACTCACTCACACAGCCAACCCTCCCGCGGCCCCTCGGCCTCCTGTAACTAGAGCGCCTCCACCCATGATCACCCGCGCATGCAGCAGGGATTGGAAATAATTCAGGCAATGCTCCCACTCCAACATCCCCCCCCCGTGCGCCCGTGATAGCACAGAGTGCGGAGCAGTAGCCGGAGGTCTCGGAATCTGGTCTATGAAGGGCTCGTTGCCCCCGCTGCGATAAAGGTGGTGGTGGTGGTGGGGGGTGGGGGGTGGGTGGTTCTTCTGACGCAGTGTGCCGTGTCGTGTGTGCCACAGAGAGATAACAAAAACATCCCAGCTGTTGCGGGCGCCCCTGCGCTGACTGCAGGAGGACAGAGATGCCCGCGGGCACCGGCGCAGTGCACAGGTTAAATATATCCGTGTGGACCAGCGCCAGAACAAACACACAAAAAAACACAACCGGCTCCTCGATGCAGACTCTCAATGATTTTCTCAAGCGTTATTTTGCAGCTGCTGTGATCGTTTCATTATTAGCACATGAGAGAGAGGGGGGAGGGGGGATTGTACATTTTTAAAAGGTATGCACTCCATCAGGAGTTCTGTTAATGTATTTATGGGTGGGTATGTCCCATCGGACTCCTCCAGCCAGGCTTTTACAGAGAGTTTCAAAAACCACATGTGCAGGGAAAGCAATATGATCTCTCTCTCTTTCTCTCTCTTTCTCTCTCTCTCTCTCTCTCTCGCTCACTCTCTCTCTCTCTCTCTCTCTCTTTGTAGCTAAGGGTTCTATGGCTCACACCAATCTGTCAATAAACAATTTAAAGACTGAATGCATGAATAAATGAGCTGCACCGCAGAGTGGGAGATTAAACAGTTTGAAAATCAGACAGATCGACTCCTCGCTGGTCCGACATCAGCGATGTCCAGGTTTCACTCTTTGCCATCCCAATAACAGTTAAATTCACTCTAAAAGCTATTTTGTCTGGCCAAACATAGGAATGAACATGGCTGAAAGTATAAAACTATGAGGATGGTGATCAGGGTGCATCTGCAAGAGGAGAAATACACATAACGAATTCAATTGGCGCTATTGAGCTCAGGTTTGAGTCTCTTTATTAGTCATCTCCTCTGATTACATTACTACCTCCCCAAAGTTTAGCATGTGCTCCTGTGATTGGCAAAGAGCTTCAGCTTGGTGAAAACTGATCTTACTACAGTTATATTCTGGGCCTTTAGGGTACTGTTCACCTGGGAGCATAGCTTTTTTTATTTAACAGTGCATATTAGATATAAAAAGCCTTGGCTTTTTGCTGGATTCTGTTGTCACATCCTATAGACCTCACCGCACAGCAGCGTCACAGAAGAACGTTTCACTCAGCCTCGGATGCCGCATGAGGGGACGGCGGGAGAGCACCGTGATGTACTGCTTTGCCACACTTGTCCGTTTCTTGTCATCCGCGGAGCGATTCATCATGTGGCCCTCTCCACTACCAGGGCCCCGGTCGGTCCTGTCACACAAATCAGCAGATTGCAGACGGGGAGCGGGTCCAGGAAGAATCAGAGATCATTAATTACTGAGACACACACACACACACACACGCACACACACACACACACACACACACACACACACACACACACGCACGCACGCACGCACGCACACACACACACGCACGCTCTCGTCTCAGTCCCCTGTGTGCTTCACAGCTCCTTTATTGCTCCCATTGATCTCTGCTGTGTGGACTCCTTCCCCCTTCTGTTGCATAAGGGATCAGTGCAGTAGCCGCCTATTGTGATCGCTTTGGATGACATCAATTAAATTAATCCAGCATGTGGTGGGGATGGAGGAAGCAGCAGGGGTGAGGGGTAGCTGAGAGGGGAAATCGTATACTGTATGCGCATATATCTAAGTCATGTATGAAGCCGGACAAGTATTTTTTTTATTATGAAATGATGCGACTGAACTGAATGTAAAAATAAAGTACCGGTAACAGTTAACAGGAGATGATGGCTAACTTGACTAAGTGAAATTCACTCTGAAGCGACGCATGAAGGAAATGCATCACTGGTTTCACTTTGTGTTGTTTCTTTTTTCCTCCACAGTGCTCATTTCTGCCCAAGTTCTCCATTCATATAGAGACTAAGTATGAGGACAACAAAGGCAGCAACGACAACGTAAGTCTGTCAGGAATCGTGTGTAATGTCTTTGTTTATATCTTTTTTTCCCTTGTCTCAGGGGCCTGAGGGGCCTCACACATGGTCACAGTCGGTGCATCCAGATGATCCAGCGGAAGCTTTAAAAAAGCATTAATTGCCCACCGCATTTCTCATTACAGTAAAGTGGACACACTCCCTCTGAGAAAATCATATGCGAAAGGTGTGGAGACAACGGCCTGTCGGTTCTTGTGTCGTGACGGAGCCTCATCTGTGCAGATGGAATACTGCATGTGATCCGGGTTGTGTTTTATGGGCTGAGACACGCTCGCACGGCAGACCTGACGAGCTGAAAATCAGATCTAGGTTGAATTTAACATCTGTATTGTCACGCTCAAGCAGACCGGAGGCATATATAATCTCCTGCCCGGTGTGTGCGCGCCTAGCCGCGGGCCTCCCAGAGTGCCGTGTCTGTCAGGTGAGAAATCTCATTACGTGAGAAATGAAGAGAGACACTGACATGAGTCAGGCGTCGGACCCGGTGGCAGAGAGACGGCTGAAGGGGGGGGTGGGGGGGGGGGGGCAGAGGGGGGCTCCGCTCAAAACTGCCATTGCGCACGTTTGTAATTCAGGGTTATGTAAACACACCGTATCCAGAGCCATGTGTGCAATCTCCCTTCAGCCTCGCCGAGGAGACGGACGATGGGGTCGGACACATCGGGCCGCCGTGTTCCGCTCCGTTTCGTTTGGCGCTCGGCCCCGTCTGAAGGCCGCTTAATTGGTGCACCTGAGAAAGTGTTTGGCTTCGCTGTGGTCCTGCGCCCGGCCGCCCACCCACCCAAGGGTCGTGACGTGACTCATAATGAATGACTGCATGGGTCTGTTGACTTGTCACCATAACCTTGAGTAAAGAGCAGGACAAAATAAAAGGAGAAAAGCCCCGCTTTGAGAGATGTGTTGGTGTGGATGATTCATGATGATGAGGGTGATGATTACTATTCAGCTCATTTCAAAGAAAAGGGGAGGAATTCTTTATCAAGGACGAAGGGCGTTAGAGCAGTGGGTTCTTTTGCTGGTCACTGAAAACTTTCAGGGGAAAAAAAACACTGGTGTGAGACTTCAGATAGCTCAATCTGTAGCATACCTTTTATGGTGTGGAAAACAGGAACGGTCCATCTGTCACCTTCTTCTGAGCCAAAGACGAGCGCAGGGCTGTGTTTTTCCACGGACTTGACTGACAGGGCAATTTTCTGTGAAAATGTTTCTGTGAAAAACATGAGAGGCTGAGTATTTGTGTGATTTCAGGCACAGGCGACGGATGTTCATAAGGTCAGAGACTCGTTATTTTCCGCAGAGCTACCAAATTAAATGTCAGCCGTTTATCTGAGGATTTTCTTGTCTCATGTAATGTAGTCGCTTTGAGCTCATTAACTTGATGGAACTTTACCATTAAACCGACATTAGTATTCTCTGTCAGTTCATCGAAGTTCTTCTATTCGGTCTCAAGTGAACAGACATCATACTTGAGTTTAATTGATTTCCTCTGAAAATCCCACAAGGTGCCAGATCATCAGGTATTCAGGGGGTGATTTTGTAGTACAGAGATGATCTATTGTTTTCCAGCCTTAGAACATCTCCTCTGTTAGTTCCAGGTAATTGTCCGCATGTCGTGTTGGTCTTTTTTTAAATCTCTTATCATTGTGTAATTCCTCTCTCTACACAAGCACCTGCACGGTGTTGTAGAGAACTCCTGACCCCCGAAGTTAAAAATAATAGCTGAGTGTGTCCACCTTCAGCACTCCTCCCTGCCCTCTGCAGCTGAAGGCAAACGTATATATATCACCCTTACTGCGGCTCCGCTTCAGTCTCCACACACTGGGGCTGTCTAGTGCAGAGCCAGAGCCACTGGAACAAGAAGATTATGTAATGTGGTCTTCTGGGCAAACCATAGAGCTCCATCTTGTGCTCATCAAAAGAAAAGCACTCGAGTTGGACTACATGTCCTGTTTCTTTTCCTACTCATCGCCCTTGTGTTGTTTTGTGTATTGCTTTTGTTTTAACTTTGTTTGTCAACATATGCACAAGCATGTATTCTAATGGTCCCTGTTGTCCCTGTGGTAAGTAAGTCTCCTGTATGCCACTTCCTCTTGTAGATTTTCGACGGCGTGGAGGAGAAGGATGAGACAACGGAGATGTGCTTCATTGACATCGCCTATGATGAGATCCCTGAGCGCCATTACAAAGACTCAGAGGTGAGAGAGCACTCACAGTATTACAGTAAGATTAATGGGTTTAATGGGTTTATGAAAAGATTGTGTTATTTACCATATGACTATTGATATTGGATCTAGGCAGTCCATACATGTTAGACGAGTGATGAGGAAAATGTCATACATTTTTTTCTTGTTATCTTTAATCTTGTTGCTGTCGGTATGTGCTGGTTGTGTTTCAGTTCCTCACTATCTATTTGTCTATCTCACCTAAATATCTTTAGCCCCCTTTCAAAGTAGAAAAATGTTCTTAAAATCTGCAGGAACATTTACTTAATGGGATCATTTTTAAACAGGAACAGGAATAGATTATTCAGAAAATCTGTGGACCTACCCCCCCAGTTGCCTTCACGAGACTTAGTAACGTTTCCTAAATTGTTGAATTGTTTCTGTATGGTTCCTGATGTTAATCCCATTGACATTTCGACAAACAAGAAACATTGTGAAAACATTTTTTCACAATGTGTTTATATCAACAGTGACCCTCAGACGCCTTTAGAGAGCAGTTAGTCGGGCAGTTGGTCAGTGAGCAAGCGCAGCTCTTGATAGAGGACCCTTCTTCCAGAGGCCAGTTTGTTTATCTCCTCCAACCTGCCTCTCAATGAGGGCGGCCCGCTGTCGGATCAATAGCCTCTCAATTCACTGGGCTCCCTCCTCTCCGTAGCCTCCATTGAGAAGGGAAATGTTCAGCCAATCAATATGTGTTAATGAATCAAGGAGCCTGTCATGGTAGATTTTCCACCAGGCCTGAAGCTCCAGCCAGCAGAGGCATGGTGTGTGTGTGTGTGAGTGACGGGGGTTCGGTGTCTGCTAATGGAATCGCATGCTGATTAGAACCCAATTTAAATCAGCAGCTTTTTTTCTTCGTTTGGACTTGTCATTATTTTAGTGGGAGGTGAAACAATAGCAGCTCCGATGATCCAGTGTGGATTAATGGATCATGTCCATGTTCAGCAAATCTAATCAAAATCACGCTTTGAGTAAATAGAAAGCTATTTGTGAGTCATAGCCAAGCTACGGTTTGCTGAAGAACGGATTAATACAAATAGATCCATTAGTTTGTGTATGGGGTTAGCAATATGCTTTTATTCATCGTTGCAAAATCCCTTGATCGGATATGAGTCACTGGCGTTTATTATTCTACTCTGCAAAGCACTGAAATAATACAGTTGTTCTAAGTTTATATTTATTGCTGCTCAGAAACATTTGAATTCTATTGAACTGATGAAAACATTTGGTCTGGAATAGGAAATGAAGATGGCAGGGATAAGACACTTAATTTCACTTCCCTCCATATGGCGTACGGCAGGAGAACAGTGTCTCACTGAGTGGGATTAATTAGCACGTTTTGCTTTGCACCCTTGTCACGATCTGTAGGAGGCAACCTTTCTTAGTACAATTTCCTCCCTCACAATCAACCACCGTGTAATCACAATCACAATCAAACATTAATTGTTCAATCTGTCATTCGGACAAACCCAGCACTTGCAAGGTCTACTGCTCGGAGATCAGTTCAAATGCAAATGGTAGTCCTTAGAGGTCACACACCTGGAAGCACTGATGACTTTGGATAAGATGCACACAGGCACACAGACACACACACACACACACACACACACACACACACACACACACACACACACACACACACACACACACACACACACACATACACATACATACACATACATTAATTCAGCGCCCACACATGTCTAATGTGTGTGTGATTGAAATACCTACTTAATTGGTCTAAAAGGAAGTGTTTGGCTGATGCGAGGCTCAGGTGATGAGCAGAAACCCTATTGTGTAGAATCTGTGCTTAGTAATTAGACGTGCGCAGGTCATTATAAAGAGAGAAGAGGATTGTGCAGTCAGTCCTTGTGCAGCTGTTTGGTATTCCGTAGACTCCTCTCACTTTAAGTGGCACTCCAGGGTCTCAATTATATCTCAAAGCATTACACATGGATTTGAAATATTTGCTCAATATCAGGAATATCATTTTATATTTTTACTTTTTGTTTGATTTTTGTTAATTTTTTTGCATACACATTTTGTATGTTTTAATACATTTATGAAGAAAGACCATGATTTCGGTGGAAGTAATCTCAATGGATTATGTGTATTGTATACTCATCACACTATTGCAGTTACGTCTGTAAAAAAACAGATTTTAATTGATGAAAATTACATTTAATCTTGGCCACAGTGTGGTTTGCCTACTTTTGCCGATTTTTAAGTCCCAATGTTTCGAGAGTTCACCCGCACTCACTTCACCACCCGTTTCATTGGTCACTGTCTCCCAGGACCTGCGCTACTTCACGTCAGAGAAGACGTCCAGGGGTATGCTGAAGGAGGACTGGAGGGACACCCAAGAGCCAATCATGTGCTCCTACAAACTGGTGACCGTCAAATTTGAAGTGTGGGGCCTACAGACCCGCGTGGAACAGTTTGTTCACAAGGTCAGGACCTCAAACTCCGCTGTCAATTCTCACAGCTCCGGTTATTGTCAGGATTTAAGGTGCTCTCTCTTTCTCTTTCTGCCTCTCTCTCATCGTACCTAATGCCCACTTTATGTTTCTCTCCATCTCCCTCTCTTCAGATTGTTAGGGACGTCCTTCTGTTGGGTCACAGGCAAGCATTTGCTTGGGTTGATGAATGGATTGGTAAGTCACATTTATGGTTAATTCAGTGCTCTTAGTTGTTAGTTACTGACTGTCAAGTCAAGTTTATTCCTGTTGCGCATTTCATACACAGAGGTCATTCATGGTGCTTTACATAAACAAAAGCAAACAGTAATAGCTGATAAAAGTGTGGTCAAAATTATTCCAAGACAACTGGTGTGAGACTGCAGCTTTATTCACGATACCGGGAGCATGTTACTCACATGAAGTCAAAGTAACAAGCCCACACATCTGTGGGTGAAGCCCTTTCTTATACCCTTAAGACACACATGGAAAATCACTAGATACACTTTAGTGAGTCTCTAACCACCTGGTAATTAACAGAGATAAGAATGTTTCCAAGAACTCCTCAACCATGTTTGTGTTTGTGTGCCATGGGTTCACCATGGGGTCACCATCCTCACATTCCTAAGGCCAGGATGGCAACTAGAGTTGATTATATATGTAAGCCAGAGTAAATGGTTAATACAATGAGAAACATCTAAAATTTATCCCACAAAAGCATAGATGGGCAATAGTCAAAGAATAGTTTAAAGGGTAAAGATCATAAAATAATATTGAAATGTGCATTTATGAGTAAATTTATGAAGAAAATATAGAACTGAGAAATGTGTGCTGCACCGCTGCAGTGTGATGTGTGATGTGTGATGTGTGTCTCCTCCTGGTAGACATGTCCATGGAGGAGGTGCGGGAGTATGAGCGCGTCACGCAGGAGGCCACCAACAAGAAGATCGGCTCCTTCCCCCCCGCCATCACCATCAGCCAGACCCCGCTGGCGTCCTGCGGCCCCTCCAGCGCGCCCACCACCCCGCTCGCCACCGAGCCCCCCGACTTCCTGCCCGTGCCCAAGGACCTGCCTCGCAAGAAGTCGGCCCCCGAGACGCTCACGCTCCCCGACCCGTCTCGCCGCCGAAGCTCCTCTTACCGGCTGCCCAGTTTGTTCTCTTGGCCCAGCTCGTCCCAGAACGAGTGAGAGACACTCCCATGGAGCGGAGCATGCAGCCAGTGGGGAGGCCATGTTTCTGAATCGGTTATGGTTCTGTCTGAGACAGACATGGGAAGAGACAGACCCAAGGCACATGCTCAACATATACTGTACTGTACAGCAGAGACTCCAGACCTTCAGACCTGTTCATCCTGAGGAGGTTTCCAGGCTTTTTTTTTTCAGGTTTTGTGTAAACCGTCTCACCTAACTGTTTCAGAAAATCTCAGGATTCGAGAACACAGAATAAGAGGCAGAATTTCAAGACAAGAATTCCGTGGCTTAAGCAGAAACAGATTGAATTGCTGAATGACAACAACTTTGAGTAAAAAAAGAGTATGATATATGGAGCCAGGAACAGTTTACATTTTAGGGCCCCAAAAACCGAGATGCGTTGTTTTGTCAAAGGCACACTACATGTGTGAGCTGTCCAAAGCATTCACCAGGCCCCTCCAGTGCCACCAACCGACTGAGGAGGGTCATGCATTCACTGCTGAACTGTCAATCATTTTATTCTCCAATTCCTGATGTAGTGCACCTAGTGATGTCAGTTTATTGTACATAGTGATGTCAGTTTCTACTGTATGATATATTCAGACTGGTTTTCCAAAGCCTATTTTGAACATCTCTTCTCAGACTGTGGTCTTCGTGGCCATTAAATTGTGTGTGTAGTTTTAGAGACACTTAAGTGGAAGTGATACCATATCTCATTGATTTTGTTGCATGAATTTGGTGAGCTACAGTACCTGTGGTTTGGTTTCTGTGAAAGTAAAGATTGAATTGCATCAACAATATGTTCCAGAAACAGGCGTGATTATGTACCTATATGCCAAACAAGAACCGAGCAACTACTAATTACTGGTGCCTGTTATTGAGATTTTGTAAATGTTATGTCCATAACCCCTTCATTGTGATGGGCCACAGTTTTGATTGTATAGCGCCATCTAATGGACACAGGAGGTGGCTTCACAGTAAAAGTGCAATGGATTTTCAGGAACCTTAATTATGACGACTGCGCTAGAGAGGCGGTGGTCATATAGATTTAGTCAGAGGGTTTTTCTTCCGGATTTTTACGTATTTGTTTATTTGTTCTTTGGTGAATTTTTGTCAACGAGTCCCGGGACACTGAAAGACTGGGCTGTAGGAAACTTGGTGGCCCCGCAAGGATGACATTGAACCAATCGTTTTGATCCATCTCCACCCACTGCACCGGAGGATAAGCCGGACAGTTATCTGTGAATGTCCCTGGGTCTTGGATGGCCTTTGATGACCAACTTTTTGTCATATGTTGGTCTCAAGGGGCCATGTCAACCCATCCCATATCTACTAATTTTAAGTATAGCACATCCCAGTTAAGAAATGAAAAGGCAAAAACGAGACTTTGTAACCACAAGTATCTTTGGCTGCACAAAATGTGAAGTGTGATCATTATGACACCCTCTGAATGCATGCCAAGTTACATCATCGGGACCGAATCAGATACACACATGCACACACGCACACACACACACACACACACACACACACACATACTGTAAATAAGCATGCACACATAAACACACCCACATGTACATGCATATTGGTGGATATTTCTTCATTTTTTAATTTAAGGCATTAAGATCATTTATACATTATTCATTCATAAAGAAAATTGGTGGATATCTCCTCATTTTTTAATTTAAGGCATTAAGATCAATTTCCAAAAGATGATTTTATAGATAACTTCAGCATGTGTTCCAATACTTACGAAGGAGACTGTATATGCAAAAACAAACACACAATATGCACACACTCATTTACATACACAAAAGTAGGGTATGGAGAATTAAGAAGCGTGATTTATTTTTGCAGAGAGAATGTGCAGGACTAGCCTCGCGAGCCATCCACGTACTTCCAGGACCAGGCTAGTGCAGGACTGGGCAGTGGTCATATTTTGTACCAAGCACTTATCATGTTGTCTTATCATCATAAGACTTATAATTGAAACCATAATGACCATTTCAGTTGATTGTTTTAAATAATTTCAGACATTAAGTGTGTGGATGGTAAAACAGAAAAGTTAGGCCTAGATCTAATTTTAAGTTGGCTACAATGGCATACTGCTGCAAGAAAAAATGGGTTTGCATTTCATGCTGTTCTTCCAAGAAGGTAATGTGACTTGCTGTTTTTATGGACAAATCGCTATTTAGACTAACTTTAATACCTTATAGCTTCTACAAAATGGGTTGAGGGCACACAGCTATTAGGATGTCAAAGGTCATGGTCGGTGGTATTTTCAGCCATTTTCAAATGGTGTCTATTCATAATTGAAAAGGCATATCGCCACAACAACATATCTCAGGCCAATAATGTCATGTTCATAGTACATAGTCGTAAGACATGGATGACTATTTGGATTAGCAAAAATCTGAGACTATGATCCTATCCAATCATTTTGTATTGAATTGACATGGAATAACCACAGACGTTTCTTTCATTGTACTGATCAGTTTCTGCAACAGCGGCTATTAACTTATATTTGTGATGTCTTTTATTCTATCACAAGCTCTTATTTTGACTCCTCTTGTGAGAGCGGAAATTGCGCACACTAGCTCTTTATTTTATGCAGTTGATTTGCCAGTTTGTGTTTGAACAGAACACATGTACATGATCTAGCTAGTGAAGGTGACAGATAACAGTGACATGAATGGACGTTTAGAAATACCCGTCTAGTCGGCTTGGATCACATCTACTAGTAGTTTTATCTTTTGGGTCCTCTGTGTCACCTTCCTCGTGGTGCATGGTAAGCATATCTGTCTTGCAAACCAAACCAACGTGAAAGTAGTTTATAGACAACAAAAATGTGAAAGTGGGTGTGACTTTTCGCAAGAAACAAACGGGTTTTTCCGCCGAGCAGGGCAGGGTAAAATCGTCTAAGTAATTTGCGAACAAACTTTAAATAATGTAGCTAACTAACCCATGATGTAAGGAAATATAGCTGGCAGGGGTAACTTAGAGGACTGTCGTCAGTGTGTTCAACACTAGGTTGGGTGACCTAGCGTCATTTCGAGCTGATTCATTTTACGTGTGAATAACCTTGTAATGATACTATTGTATCAATTTTATAATACAATGCTATGGGATGCAACCGAGCTAACACCAACTCAATGTAGCGTTGTATCGTCGCGAGTGGCATGACGTTGGCCATTGTGTAATTGAATTAGGAATATTTGTTATGTTTCCTAGTGCTGATATTGCGTGAGAGCAAGTCAAGGGATGGTGGGCTATGACCCACACTCCAGCAATGTCGTGCTTAGCCCGGAGGAGGCAGCTTTGGCTGGATCCGCGGCTGGCATGGTGACCCGTGCTCTCATCAGCCCCCTGGACGTCATCAAAATCAGATTCCAGGTAAAAATCCCAAACTACTTTTGACATGGAGCTATGACTACTGAATGGGCGTTGTCTCTGTATTGTGAGCCGGTTTTCCCCCACCTCAAACCGCAGAGCAGAACAGAACAGGCCAAGAGGACATGGCATGGTGTAACTTTTTGAGTAATGTTGCCAGGAATCACATGACTGTTTTCTTGTTGTGATTGGATAGCCTTTACTAGGCTTCCAATGATGATTAAAGTTGTCCACATTAGTTACCTAATAGCCTATAGTAAAATGGTGATACACCATGGCTTGGCTGTGAATCATAACCGTAACATTGTCTTACAATAAGAACAGCACATGTTTGTGTTGAGGCTACAGAGCAGTTCCTTAATCCTGAGATTGGAACGATTTGTTTGATGAAATGCAAAGGGACTTATTTACACTGTACTATTTTGGATATTGTTGTGATGAAACAGTTACACAATTAGATTATACAAGTTCTGTTCCTATACTGATGCTCATTCTGATGATGATGATGATGATAATTATAAGAGTGATTTATAAGAGTTGATGTGGATCATTTTGTGGATAATGATGGAATTTTAGCTGACAGCGCTGTCCAAGTGTTTCCAACCTGTGTCTCTTCTTGCTTGTGATTCCTGCGAACAGCTGCAGATCGAGCAGGTGTCCTCGCGGCAGCCACAGGGCAAGTACTGGGGCCTGCTGCAGGCCAGCCGCTGCATCTACACTGAGGAGGGCCTGCCTGCGTTCTGGAAGGGCCATGTTCCCGCTCAGCTCCTCTCAATCTGCTTCGGCGCAGTGCAGGTATGGCAGCATCAGGCTGCATCATCACAGGTGCCATCTTAATCCCCTCCCATTAACACACAGAACAGAAGCTGTTCAAAATAATCTGGATACTACTGCCAGTCATGCCGGAAGCTAACATTTGCAAGCGTCAGACCACGTCCCTTACATGAGCCCATCTACTGCAAATTGTGTGATCATCATGTGATTGTTACGATGTTATTTTGACTGAGTGTTGTCGACATCAACAGTTTGCCACATTTGAGATCCTCACGGAGACTGTGCACAAGAATACAGAGTACAGTTGCCGGACCCCCGGGGTGCATTTTGTGTGCGGCGGGTTATCAGCATGCTCGGCCACTGTTGCCTGCCAGCCATTGGACACTCTACGCACCCGCTTTGCTGCCCAAGGAGAGCCTAAAGTGAGAACATAGACTACTGAGAAGGAGAATAACAGACCAATTCATATCCTTAGAAGATAAAACTAAAACCTCAGCTTCCTTTGAACATAAAATGCTTATGGCATGCATCAGTCTGTTCATTTTGATTAACCTTTCTTTTTTTCTTTTCTTGCAGATATATCGAAATCTTAGACATGCTGTATCCACCATGTACCAGACAGAGGGGTTGTTTACATTCTACCGTGGCCTGATCCCAACACTAGTGGCGGTGTTCCCCTATGCTGGCCTGCAGTTCTTCTGCTATAATGTGCTGAAGCGTCTCACTGAACCTCAGAACTCAGAGTCTTCGAAAGGTTTGTGTCCTGTTGACCTTTGTGACCATGTAGAACACAAATGTAGGTTTCAAGTGCGATTGGTGTCATCAAAACACTCATTTGTACATGGATGTGTAATAAAACTTCTAATTCTTACAAGCATTCTCTCAATTTCCCACTGTAGGTGGCGTCCGGAGCCTATTATGTGGTAGTTTGTCTGGGGTCATCAGTAAAACAATGACGTATCCTTTTGACCTCTTCAAGAAGAGACTGCAGGTGGCAGGGTTTGAGGAGGCCAGGAAACCTTTTGGGCAGGTGGGCTGAAGAACTTGTCTGAATGAAACCTTAATGCTCTGTGTGCACCTGTCACTTTCCATGTTATATCATAGAATCAGAATATATGCTGAGGCTATGTGTAAATATTTTTGATGTTGAATGATTGTTATTCATTATTATCATTCATTATCATCAGCAGAAGTTTGAAGGACATCTCCATTTTCTTGGTTTTATCTATTTTCGGTATAGTTGATCTAATCATGGCTATGCATGAAGTGTCAAACTTTTCTATCTGAATAATATCATGTCCTATTATTTACCACTTCCCTGATGCAGGTGCGGTCATACCAGGGTTTTCTGGACTGTGTAGTACGCATAGCCAAAGAAGAGGGAGTAAGGGGCTTCTTCAAGGGACTTTACCCTAGTCTGGTGAAGGCAGCCGTCTCAACAGGCCTCACCTTCTTCTCGTATGAAGTCTTTGTCAATCTCCTGATCAGTCTGAAGGAGAACCACTGAGACTGGAGGACCGTCGAGGTTAAAGGACCTTTTGTACCTCTCAATGGGGTGGGTTGGTGTAAGGGGCACAGGGTCACAGAACCACGCACACTGGGAAAGCGCACACTGGGAAAGCACGCACTGTGGGAAAGTGCCACGGGGTAGATACTGACCAGATCAGTCATTGATACAACAGGTGTGCCGATAACCTGTGTCCCTTTAGTGCAACTAAAGGGACACAGGTTATCGGCACACCTGTTGTATCAATGCAGCAAGGAGCATCTAGATATTACAGGATTACTACACTGTCACATGTGTATCCTGTCAACATATTAAATATTCTATGAATATTCAGTTCCAATTTGATGAACATGAAACTGTAGGTGAAAGCAGGCCTAAAGTCTCCAGTATCTTGTCTGTCTAAATGGATCTGGATTTGGTGATGCATCTCTATTTGACAACCAAATGTTTTACACATTGTTTTGGATATTATTTGGATATAGTTTTGGATAGAAATATTGGCTATGAAAAGTACAAAACAATACACTGTACATTTTCTCATCATGACCAGGAAAATAAGGTTAATATCATTAATGCATTGAATGGCAGGAAACTGAAATTTTAATCATTTGCTGAAATTTTGAGGTTTTCTATGAGTATAACTACCCCTTTTCAAGTGCTCTTGTTTGAAGTGGTGTCAACATTCTGCATACATTACAAGCAACAACAATTATTGTTTTAGTCCCTTCGTCTATGTTTTAACTGGTTCACTTCACTTTTTTGACTGTGAACTTTCACAGACTGTGCTTGCTCTTTTTCCACAAGATTCCACAAGCAGCCTGGAGCTTTTTTTTTAAGTGGTCTGTCAAGTGTCCAGTACCTGGAGCTCCCCCTTGTGGTACTTACTAGTGATAACATATAAGATACCAGTGCTCACTAGAATGAGCAGTGCAAAACTACCCACTCCATTAGATGTGTGCTCGATTGGTTCAGTTGTAGGTACTGACATTGCATTGTTATGATGGGTATAACACTAGCTTTAAAGTGTCTTACTTTTGACAAAGGAAATGTCTCAGTCGAATTGTGAGTGTTTTTGCCAGGTGTTTTTTTTTTCATCAGAGAGGTCACCCTCATGGTAAAATGCAGGTTCAGACACTGACTGTAGTCCTCATTTGTTTACTGCAGCTGGAGCTCTATTCTCTCCGCAAATCAAGTCCTCAATGTTTTATCATCCCACTAGTTATTACAAGAAGTCAGATATTGTTGTTTGTCATTCTGTTCTGCAGTAGTAACATGAGAGGTGTGTTTCACAGGGGTTTTCTCTTTGACCTGTTGTCACACAAATGTATCCAAAGCTGTTATGATTGCATTTGTTTGTCATATGTAGTTGCATCATCCCATACCAGTCTTTTATTTGTGTTTTTCTTTTGGCTACATTGTTGCTGTTCTGTAATAACATATTTATAATAATATTTATGTTTTAACATTCTCCCACATTCATTTTACTGTATCAAAGCATTTGTATATCATGTCATATACATAGAATATCATGTAACAGGACATATTTTGTTATTAAAGACATTTTTAAAATGATATTTACCGGTCTCGTATTAGGATATTTAAATGTGAAGTCTGATCAAAGTTTGATGTCTGCATAATCACATCAATGGTCCCCATCATTGAAGAGTATTATCAGATTGAACACTAGGGGGAGACAAACTGTCAATTATGCGAAGGCGGAGCATCGTGTGTTGCAGAAAGTGAGACGAGAATTTACTTATTTACTCGGGTAATATCGTTACCAGGTTTTATTGCGAACGACCCATCGTGCAATACACAACTAAGTAAGTATTAAACATAATCATATTTTTCTAGACTGTAATAACTAGAGCTTGTCTTTCTGGCAACCACCATCACTTAGCTTAATGTGGCTGTTAGCTTGTTATCATCCCAACCTATCTGACGAACTTGGCTTGAAGGATTCCGACCTAGCCAAGCTAGCTAACTAGTTGTTATGAAGACAGCTTTAGTATTATTTATTATCAACAAGTTGCAAGTGTCAAAAATTATCCTGTGTCATTGTATGTCTCTGTTTACAAAATCAGAGAGTTGTGTAGTTTGAAATCAGTACTGGTCAGTTATTTGACGAGAATCATCTCGCTATCAGCTTTTCTAAGCTTCTAGACTTCAAACGTTAAGTGGCGACCTTCGCAATTAATATACTCTTTACCATTGACTTGGATGGCATCATACTTGATTCTTTAAATATACTGCATTCAGACCACAGGTACCTACATGTTATTGTACATGAATGTTTAGCTATACTGAAAATAAGTGGGCATCATCGGTTTCGAGAGTGATTGATTTCAGAATTACCATGCATGCCCTCCCATACACCAATAGTGCATTATTTTATTTATTTATGTATTTATCTTACCCATTCAATGTGTAACTTAGCCTATTAAAGAGCTACAGAGTAATATCGTTGTTATTTGTGAACTTGATGAAAGAACAATTCTTTTTTTCTGAACCTGTCTGATATAATCCCCTCTTATCCCCCTATGAAAGATGCGCTTTTAACACCGGTCAGGGATGAGTCCAGATTGATGACTATACATTTTCCTACCCGGCAGCCACGTGCAGTTGTGCATTGGTTACTGTATAGTCAGGTTGAACTTTAAACGCCCATATTTACTTTGAAACAATCCCATGGTAAATTGAGGAATAATGTCACTATCTGCTCTTCTAAACTAAAATTAATCTGACACATCAATGAGATGAGAGAACATTTAAGACAATCTTCAAATAGATGGACATTTTAGACCAATAAACAAGCTTATCAATGTGGAAATATAATTTCAAATTCTTGCCAGCTTTCTGTAGACCTACAACTCTAACCACATCAAACCCAGCATATCCCCTGATTTTGTAAGTCCTTAAGAGTCCTGAACAGACAACTTGATTTATAACTTTACTACACCATTTTCATCTTCATCTTCATCATCTGGCTGTCTGCATAAGGGAAGGAGGCGTATTCTGGCTCTTCTCCTTGCCCCAATGGTCAGTACACGGATGTCTTGAATGAACTGTTTTGTTCAACCTTACAGGTTCCTTATCTCGGACGAAGTAAATGCGAGGTCCCTGGCGAGGAGTCTGGTGAACGGAATGGAGGGCTCAGGGAAGGAGGAGTACAAGATCCAATCTTTTGACATGGAAACTCAGAAGCTACTTAAGACAGCCCTTAAAGGTGAGTGAACATAAATCAGATCAAGCAAGTTTCTGAGAAAAGTACAAGGACTTTTTTCCCCCCTGCATTCTGACAGTCACTTCTCTGTGCCCTAGATCCCAGTGCGGTAGATCTGGAGAAAGTATCAAATGTTATCGTAGACCAGTCTCTAAAGGATCAGGTTTTCAGCAAAGAATCGGGGAGGATCTGCTACACCATTGTACAGGTAGGTTTCTTTGCACCTCCCATAGCAACCTTTCAGTAACCTGCATCCTGGCCTTGGGACCCTCATTTGTTCATGTGGATCTGCAGGCAGAGGCAAAGCAGAACAATGGCAGCGTGTTCCGCCGTAATCTGCTCAACCGCCTTCAGCAGGAGTTCAAAGGTCGAGAGGAGATGCGCAAGCGCTCCCTGCAGGAGTGGGTGTGTTATGTGTCCTTCATCTGCAACGTGTTTGACTACCTCAAGGTACTGCCTGATGCTGCTCACAGACCTCTTACTCTGTTAGAGTAGGTTTAAATGTAACTGAATATGTTGATGTGTATCACTAAAGTGCTTATAATGACAAAGTACAGAAGTCAGCACACTTGCTCCCTTTCAGTGTAATTTAAATCAGGTTCCCCAAATAACAGTAACGTTTTTAGCTTTCTGCTCTTCAGACTTGTACAGTACACAACAGAAAGTCAGTATCTTAAATAGTTCTCTCAGATCACATGACGGTCACATGATGTGTGTATACCCCTTACACAATAAACAATGTACACAGTATCAGGTTCACAAACACATACAGCATATTTAAACATATCTGTTTCAGAATAAAGGCTAAAAGGTTACCATGATTTCAGTAAAGCTGAATTTAATTAGGGATGCCTCTATGTCTTTCCTGAAACTTTTAAGTCCGACATCCCTGAGTCCTATTTTTCAGAGATGACACGTAAAGATGTTTTTTGTTTTTATCGAGAAATTACAGTAGTCACTATAAGTAAGTAAGCAAAGCATATATCTAGAAATGACACTCAGAAAGATAGATTAATAGACAATTAAGTAGACCTCCACATATGAAATGACAAAACATAAATGTTCATATGAGTGGTCTAAAATCCTGCAGATTTCTATACTTTTTCATATTGCGCTGCCTTGGACCCAGCACTGTGATGTGTGCACAGCGTGACAATGTATAGGTGACATAAAAACGAATGCATTTTTATTTCGTTTATATAAATTTAACGTAACATCCCAATTTCTCAAATTACAAATGCTTAAACAACTAACAACTAAACTGGACTGTGATCATAACAAATCCTTTTGGATGGCATCTCAGTACATCTGTTCAGTACATCCTGAAACAAGTAGCGCTTAGATGAATCACAATGTATGCTTCCTCTGTGTCTCCACTCCTAGGTCAATAATATGCCCATGATGGCTTTGGTGCATCCAGTTTACGACTGTCTGTTCCGGCTCACCCAGCCTGACTCTCTCAGGAACGAGGAAGAGGTAAAGCGATGAATCTATTTGTCCATGCAAACAGAATCATCTGATGGTGTCCAGAGACAAAAGTGGGTACTAAATGATTTCACGCAAACCTTTAGAACAATGGTGGCAGTCAGCATTATGTCTACACATTCCTTTATTTCAGAACTGATTACAGTTAAACTATGACCGAAACGTTGTAAATAAATATGCATGCATAATGGACAGTGTGCGGGATTTTCTTTCACAAGTTTAACTGGGTAACCTATTCCGACGCACCTGTCCCTACAAAAGAGGTGTGCAAAAGCGTTTTGTAAACAGAACTGATTACAGTGCATTTGAGATGATATGGATTCTGATGATGTCATGTCATTCTGAATGATTTGTTCACCCATATAAACGTGATATACTGTGTATTATGGAGACTTGACTGAACGTTGGTGTGTCTAGCTTACCACTAGATTGCAAATACTTCAATTCCCCAAATATCAAAACAGAGTTTTAAGTTGATAATTTACACTCGTTATCGTCCAAAAATAGACCCTAGATTGTTCTTGTATAATATGCTGTGGTATAGCCTTGTCTTTCCTTTTTTTTAAATGCACAGCACGTTTTAAACGTGATGTATTAAAAAAAAAAAAAAAAAATGACATAGATGTTTCTGTAATATTGGTTAATGGAGCTGTCAACGATGTCAAAGGCAATGCACCTGACAGCCCTTTCCCCTTGTCCCGTAAGGCGATGCACCTGACAGCCCTTTCCCCTTGTCCCGTAAGGCGATGCACCTGACAGCCCTTTCCCTTGTCCCGCAGGTGGACTGCTTGGTGCTCGCACTGCACCGCATCGGGGAGCAGCTGGAGAGGATGAGCCTGCAGCGCATGGACGAGCTCTTCTGCCAGCTGAGGGACGGCTTCCTGCTGCAGGAGAACCTCACCTCCCTGGGCCGCCTGCTGCTGCTGGAGGTGCTGGAGTTCCGGGCGGGCGGCTGGACCCTCAGTGACACGGCACAGAAGTACTACTACAGCGAGGTGGTCGACTGAGGGCATGGTGTGGGAGGAGAGGTGAGCGATTTAGGCAGGTGACACAGAAGGTACATTGGGGGTGGGGTGGGTGGGGGGACATAGGTGAGATGTTTACAAGGATGTTGCAGATTTATTGGACGAGGGACTTGTGCAGGTTGGAGTGTTTAAGGGTCTGAGGTAGTGCTGAAGTTGAAGATGTTTAACAAGTTTGATTTGGCTTTTAAAAAGCTGGCAGTGTATGCTTACTTAATGAGGTAATATGGGTTCTGGTAACTCAGACATGAACGATATGGATGATATGTGTATTTAAATTTTTATTTTGCTTATGCACTATGCCATTTGCACCTATATAATTTAACATACTTATTTTGAGGCTGAGATATTAACCAACAAACTGATTCAGACATAAAACTGTTTCGGAGGGTAAAGTGAAGGAGATATTTCCATGACCTAGGAAGGCATTTTAGTGAGAGCACCAGAGATCACCTACAGCTACAGTATGGAAACAGAGGTTCCCTTGATTAACTTAACAGTGGACTATGTGTTCAAATTACCGGTAAACACTGCTCAGCTTTTGCTACTGACTGTTAACTTTAGCTAATTCTATATAATAATATATATCATTTGCATGTTTTGTTTCATAAGACAATTACCTCTGGTGCTAAACCGTTATGATGCTTTAAGGGATGATTTGCCAAATATTCAAATTTACAGTTACTATCCGTGGACAAGATTGTCATAGGAAATGGAATTCATTACAGTACTATGTTATCTCAGTGTACACTGCAACACAAAGACTGTGAGGACCCATCACTGTACTTGGACCTTACGTATGGTCAGACTAGCTACACAATGTAGTTTTCCCTGGAATTGTAGCAATATTTCATTTCAAACCTTTACCTATTGCAGCTTTAAAATAATGTTTACATAATGCAGAATATCTATTTAAAGACATGGGAACATGACGTTCATGTAAACACTAACATACAAACAGTCAACAAATCAACAAGAGCTGTCAGACTGGGGTATAATCAGCAATAGTTTTTAGAGTATTGTTGCTGTGCCTTTCAATCTTGCAATTGTGGTATTTTATAGTACAGTAGCTCTGGAGTCACAACTTTTTAAGGGGTTAAAATCTCCTTGGATTTTGTGAACATATAGCAACACATTGACTTGTGAGGTGTTGTTTTAGCATTGTTCTGCTTCACTTAGAGGAGAGTCTATTTTGTTATGAATAGCTCAATGAAGCTCAAATTAGTCATGAACTTAAAGCAACACTAAAGCACTTTTCCTCTGTTGCACGCACGCTATTTGTTTATCCACCAAATAACCATGTCCACAGACAAGGTAGAGCATGTTGCATGATTTTATGAATGTGTGATGTATTGCGACATCGAAGCAAGTCAAATTTGTAGTTTCTTGGGTCTCATTTCATCAAACTACAAGTATGCTACCCGATCTGGTAAAGTTACATAGTGCGGTTTTAGCCGGCAGAGGGCCGCGAAGTGAATGCAGAAGAGCCGTTCACCCTGTTACGAGTTGATGAACCGCTGAAATCATTTTGGAAACATTATGTTACGGTACGAAAAACTCTTTAGTGTTGCTTTAAAAGTATGAGGAATTTGTTATTTTGTATTTTTCCAAAGACTTATCAAGCTGGTTGACACGCACAGTACTTAATATGTCAGCTGCAGAAGCTATTCTTCGTACATTCATCAGCAGATTCCATTTGTGTTATAACACATGGACTCGCCATTTTCAAATGTTATATGATTGTTGCTTTGTTGGAATATGTAGAAGGAATACATTTGTCATAAGTTTTCATATGAAGTGTTTTGTATATTTCTACAAATTTCTAGAAAAAATCTGTTCACTTTTCTTAAGCGATTGACTGAATCCTTTGAAAAATGCTGGCTTCAATAAAGATCTCACAAATGAGGTGAATTTGTGATTAACAGTTAATGTTGTGTACTGAAGACAGCAATTACAAGCGCTTGGACAAACAAGGGCAAAACTACATTTCTATTCATTAAAGATATTAATTTATTTTCACAACATACAAGCCCTATCATATTTCACACAGATGCCCTCTCTGTTCTACAAGACACATCAAAGCTTTCCACTGTATGGACTGCACTTCTGCAGTCCACAAGCTATGGCATTTTTATCAGGCCCTCTTAGTCTAACCTTTTAGTCAAACACTTAATCGTTTTTCTTTGTGAACTCCTTTTTCCAACATGACAAAGCATTTCACAGCCTCTCAAAAGGAGACTTGCCGTAATTCCTTTTGCAGAGTGTCCGGTGTCAGGAAGTTGGCATCACCTCTTCAGTAACACAAGGTGAAATGCATGTGTTATATACAGACCCAGCACAGACCACTGGGAACACAAGATCACATATTTTACCTCCCTCCCTTGTTTGTTTGAGAGGTAGGAAATTACACTGTCCATTGAAACACAGTCTGAAAGCTGAACAACAGCAGTTTTACCACCAACGATAGTGTGCATACGCTCTGTTGGCCTCTGCCATCTTGTGTAGTTCATGCTTCTTCTTGATCACGCTGCCTTCATTTGAGAAAGCAGCCAACATCTCCTGGGAGAGTTTTTCATACATGTGTGTGCGGCGGTGCCTATGGTCCCGACACTCTGTGATTATCCACTTCATGGCCAAAAAACGACGCCGGTTCTCTGTCAGAGGAATCGGAACCTGCAAGGGGCCAACAGTAACAGTTATAGCAAAGATCCTTCATTACTGACAAAATAGAGCAACATAATGCATCTCTATGGAAGAGAAATTCAAACATTTCCCGTCTGCTTAAAGAGGCGTGTCGCAAAGACGTCATAGTGGGATATCGATCTCTGTCAGATTGGCAAGCAGTTCAGTTCGAATGTAACGTTACTTTCTAGGTCTGCTTAAAGGGGGATTTCGCCCCCCCCTCCCCTTTGCGAACACAGAATGCGGAAATGGTCGAACGTTTGCGCCTCTCGCTCCACTTTAACCCTCTCTGGTAACAGTTATAGCATCCATGAAGAGCTGAAGGAAGTTCATATCAATTGTGTCTTTAGTCCACCTTCATGTGTGGACATACACAGCTTTCATGGGACCCGGCGTGACCTCACCTGATAGAATTTGCCCCCTTTTTGTATGCTGGCTAGACCAATGACTGGCTTGCAGTTCTCCAGAGCCTGATGGAAGATGGTGTAAGGATTGCATTCGATCTCCAGCTTGGCTGCTGGTCCAGCTTTGTGATATTTCTCTACCTGTTTCCTTTTTATGCTCTCCAGGGTCTGAAAGGTGTAAAGAAAGAAGAAGAATGTGAGATTAGATCCAACCTGAGGTTTTACAGACAGGTTGTTAAACATATAAAATGTTGAGCTACAGCGTCTGTGTTCAAGCATAACTATTACAGGTAAATAAAACCCACAGCAAATAAGATCAGTAAGAATTGTATGATATTCAAATTTGCTGTACATTGGGATTTAAACGTTCAGGCCAACTTCACCAATTCACACTAGTACGTCAACGTACCTCAGTCAAGATATCCCTGGCAATAATCTTTTTGCCTTCCATCATCATCATATTGACAAATTTACTGCATAAAGAAAGAGGGAAAGGGAAGCGATTGTGAGGATTTCATTTTGCTGTTTATTCCATGCATTGATGAATGAGGGGGTACTGAAAACCTACTTCATTAACGGATCATTGAAGCCCGAGCTGCTGACATCCGACACAGCCGCCTTGATTGGACGAACTTTCTTCAACTCACGATCCTCAATTTCTTCGGGGGTGAGCTCAGTCTCAGGTTTGTCATATGCTTCCCTCGATGACTCCGGCCTCAGATAGTATGGATTGTACCGACTCCATCTCACTAACGTCAAACTTTAAGACAATGTATTCGCACAGAAACCCACGTTACAGTAATGAGTAATGATTGGATATGCTCATCAGACTCACTCTTACAAGCCTACCATTCAGAGACAATAACGTTAGAGCATTAGAACATCATGCCGTATATTATTAGCTATTGCAAGTACCGTTAAGAGCATTGACATTGTATATAGTAGACAATTATTGATGGTGCGTTAAGGTTCATGGTTAGGTTACGTTAGCTAATAACATTGCCATCCCTGCTAGTCAGTTCAGACACTGATATGCAAGAGATAAAGAATACATAAATAAATAAACTCTCACAAACCATCCTCATTTAAAACGTGAAAATATGTAGCCACGTACAGGAGCACACATTACGTTGAAGATGAGTAAAAGTCGGTATACATACCTCGGACTCCAAGGTTTAAGCAAGTGTGTCATGTATGCAGCCATGTTGAAAATGCGGAATGTCAGGAAAGGACCTCAGAAACAGGCAGAGAGCATATTGCCTGTTTAAAAAAAAAAACAAGCCAGAATCACTCTGTTCATCATGCCCATTATATATTAATGATTTAGTGACATGCAATGTTTAGGTTTTATTTCTCACAATTTTATAAATGTTAATATAGATTTACATGATGCAATAGCACAACGAGTAAATACCATTCATTTTAATGCCACCCATTCATACGAGCACAGTTTACGGGACGCTATGAGAGGCTATGGCGTACCAGGAAGGCGAGTCGCTGGAATCATGGCTCAGTGAGTTTATTTGCTCTCCACTCAGTAATTTGCATGAAGAAATATATCAGACCAATAGCTGTTCTTGCATTATTCGTGAATGGTGTGATGATGAATGTGCGTAACGATACCGCTGATGTCAAGTCACATTGTCGTATTTAGCTGTCATCCCAAGCTAAGGACTAGCACCATTCAAACCCAGTCTCGACTAAATGATGCTGGGCGACAAGCTCTGGAGATGTCATGCGGTTTAGCAATCTGTTCCTTGGCCCCAAATAGCAGAGCACACTGGATAAAATGTGTGCCTTTGTAACTAGCACTGTCCCAGTCCATATAACTTACAATTTACGTGTACATGCATGGTCTTGATTTAACGTTTTGTGAACTGCTGGAAAGCCTGTGGAGCGCTGATATCCTGTGGCTACTTTGTCGCAAGCACTCTTCCCTTTTGCTACTGTCAGAATGTGTGCCATGTTTTGGGAACAAACCTTCTCTGATAAGCTTGAGTTTTTTATCAAGTGACTGGGAATAGGTTTTATATGGCGCTATTTTTATCCTCTTCAGACAAAGCCACACACCCAACTAATAGGCAGGAAGACTGGGAGTACATCATTGGTTTCTGCGACCAAATCAACAAGGAACTGGAAGGGTATAAACATTCCTACAAATATCCATGTCAACTTTCCTCTTAGGTACTTTTTGACCTTTCAATGTCCCTCTTGTTTTCCAGACCACAAATAGCAGTTAAACTACTCATTCATAAAATCCACTCACCTCAGGAATGGGAGGCACTCCAAGCTTTAACGGTTAGTAGGCTACAATCATTTTCAGCAATGAGAGTCAGTGTTTGTCATCTGCAGTCTAACTGCCTATACTTATATACCTCTTGTGCATTATGCAATTGCAGGTATTAGAGGCATGCATGAAGAACTGTGGGAAGAGGTTTCATAATGAAATTGCAAAGTATAGATTCTTAAATGAATTAATCAAAGCTGTTTCACCTAAGGTAAGCTGACTTTTTTTTTTGAGACACCGGTATATTTATCAACATGGAAGATAAGGAATTTACCGGGACTTTTCTGTCTGTAGTACTTGGGAGATTCTGTTCCAGAGAAAGTGAAAACCAAAATAATAGAGATCCTGTATAGCTGGACCGTGGCTTTCCCCAATGAAGCCAAAATCAGTGATGCATATCAGACCTTGAGAAGACAAGGTAAGAGTCTGTGTGCCACCCACCGCTAAAGCACCCTCTCTACAGCAGGCCCCTCTCATGTAGGATGCTGTTTGATGAACCCCCTGTCTTCTCTCTGCAGGACTCATCTCCTCAGACCCAGAGCTCCCTGTTGACCGGATGTTGCTACCCTCTCCTCCGACACGGGCCAAAAACCCTGTGTTTGACAACGAGGACATGGGAAAGGTGCGTCCCGACATCGTCTTTGTGACAAGACGAGTGACTGAGTATGGCAGCCACCTGACCAAGGAGTGGAGTGGGCTGACTTGTGTGTGTTTTTTATTCACAGTTGCTGGCAGAGCTGCTGAGAAGTAAGAACCCAGAGGACCTTCAGGAGGCCAACCGACTCATCAAGAGCATGGTGAAGGAGGTGAGATACACCGGAGCCTCTGGCCCTGAGTCAGACCAGACAGTAGACCTCTCTACTTGACTTAAAAAGAAAACATTTTAAAATGCTAAGAACTCTACTCAATATCTACCATAACACTTTGACAAAATGTCTGATATTATCTGTGGCTTGTGGATTTTGGCAGCATTTGCACCAAATAAGCAACAGGGAAGCTCCTCTCACTCTTATCGTCCCATTCCCAGGAGACTTGTGTAATTTTCAGAGTGTCTTTACAGGATGACGTCAGGGTGCTGAAAATGACAAAGCGCATGAAGACCCTGGAAGAGGTGAACAATAATGTCAAGCTACTGAACGAGATGCTAAGCCACTATGACAAAGACAGGTCCTCCGAGTCAGATCGAGACCTTATCCGGGTGAGATGCAACTTCTAGACCCTTGTGCTCACTCTGCACTCTGTGTCATAATCCAGGGAACTTTACACAAATTTAGATAAAGGCAATCACAATCATTTTACAATATTAACCATCGTATTAGCTGTTATTAGTATTACTATTACTATTAACTGTTAACTATTGTATTATAACAATTATAATTAATTTGTTTTTTTCAGGAGCTGTATGACCGCTGTGACAAGCTGAGGCGCACCGCTTTCAAACTGGCCACTGAGACGGAGGACAACGACTCAAATCTGGGTACATGTCTTGGGCCATCTTTCATCTAGCTCATTCCCCAGCTTCCTCAATTCATTACTTCCTCCTAGCCAGTTTTCTTCCTCTTTTCACAAAGGTTGACCTTTTCCTCTACAGGTGATATTTTGCAGGCCAGTGATGACCTTTCGAAGGTCATTAGTCTGTACAGGAGGGTTGTGGAGGGGCAGACAGACAACGGAGACACTGATGACCCAAGGCCAGCTGGCCCTGAGAGTGAGTACCACTTCCTCTTAGCTCCAAGCAGTAGCCCTTAGAGTTCCAATGGGTATAGGTGAAGCGGGGGCCCTGATTTAAGTGGCAAAGTCTACATTTTAAACTTGAAGTCGAACTTAAGACTTTCTGTTTGCTAATTTAATACCATGACCAAGATTGGTCATTGCATAAATGATGGCCCTAGATGTGACTTCTGTATGGTGTGATGATTGTGATCAGTGTGCATTTTCATTCACTACATGATGGTATTTTAAGTTGTTAGAATGTAACACAAGTTTAAGCTCTCGGTATTTTTAGTTCTATTTAATTCCATCAGATCACTGAAGGTGGACAATCATCATCACTGTCTTGTGCCAATGTAAATACCTGTACCCTCAGTATTGCGCAACATGGTCATTTCTGTGCTTATCGTTTTAACCGTCTTCCATCACCTGCGATTCCACAGGTAATGCTGGTGGGGCTGAAGTCACAGACACGCTGATTGATCTGGCAGGCTTTGATGCCACAAATCCTCCATCTCCACAGTCAGTCCCTCCCCCAGCCATCTCTAATCTCTCTCCAGCCAAACAGACGGCCACCTCCATTCCGGTCCTCCCGCCTCCGCCTCGCCGATTGGCTGGGGCTGCGGGCAGTCATGCCAGTCAGACTTCAAGCCCCAGTCGACACATCACCAAGCAGTCTGCTTCTCTCTCCCTGCTCGATGAAGAGCTGCTATCTTTAGGTGCGGCGCTTCTGTTGCTACATGTTGAGCTTATCCTCTTTAATTTAGAGATTGTGACTACAGACGTCTTATTAACTATTAGCACACTCTTACAGTCTTCAGAGAATATTAAAGACCCACTCTGCAAAAGTCAACCTTTTAGCCATTTTAACATGTCCAATTAAGTGTTTTTAGTATGTTACACAAAACATGTAATGAGCAAAATGACCAGTAGACACTGCTAAGCTTTTCTGGTTTAGACGTCTTAGAGTAACAAATCAGAACAGCCCTTAGTTGGATAGAATCCAGTCCTGACTGAACTTTGTTGTTTTTAGGGTTTAATAAATGGCTGGAGTGGGTCTTTAGCAATAAGTAATTTGTCTCATAAAAATAGGACTCTCCAATTAAAATATGAACACAGCATGCTTACAGCTCTCTTGCAGTAGAGAAGAAGGGATGGCAAAACTAATGTGGGTAATGTTTCTGTTCAGGCCTGAATGACCCAGCCCCAGGTCTTAATAACCAAACACAGAAGGCAGATGACTTCTCCAAGCACCAGTGGGCATCATTGCAGGTAAGATGTCCTTCGCCTGCTTCAGAACCCAAGGCCTAGATATATAGGATATTAAGCAGTGGCTATGATTAAAGTCAGCAGTCCAATCCCATCTTGTGAATTCACTGACTGCCAGGGAAATGACCATTAAGAAGGGTTTTGGTTTGTGAAGAGGGCCTATTGTAAGGCTTATCACATTTCACTTATGATTCTAGTGAAATGGGACGATACCTTATGGTTGTTTTCTTCAGGTCACCGATACAGGTTTGGATCCATTCGGCCTGCAGGCCACAGGGCCGGTCTTCTCCGCAGCACAGCCCGCTGCGACTGTGTTCCCCCCTACCAGCCAGACATTCACAAATAGCGCCCCCTCTGGTCATGGTCTTCAAGATCTTTCCATGTTGAACTTGGGGGAGCCTAAAAGGTAGCTATAAACACTTTAATTTGTTTGATTACTTTTATGTGTGAATGTATTGAAAATAGCAGATGGGATAACACCAGAACCGTACTTATCAGGAACAGTGCTGAATGGCATCCATTATACTGACTTTTAAACATCTAAAGTCCATGTAAATTGACTGTTCTGCCATTTTGTTTGTCTTATTTCCTTTACCAGCTTGCCTGTGCAGCCCATCACT
This sequence comes from Sardina pilchardus, assembly GCF_963854185.1. Classification (NCBI taxonomy): domain Eukaryota; kingdom Metazoa; phylum Chordata; class Actinopteri; order Clupeiformes; family Clupeidae; genus Sardina; species Sardina pilchardus. Next base: position 17,304,765 of record NC_084996.1, on the reverse strand, counting down.
GGCAACCCCTTTGTAACGGCCGCTGTTCCTGTGCCACTGGTCCATGCCGCTCCGAACCCTCTCCTCCAGATGGGGGCGCTCCCGGGCTCGCCCCTGCTGAGTCACACCCGTGCCCAGGCCATCAGCTCTGCGCCAGGAAGCCCCCTCTTCCGCTCGCTGTCCCCCGCCCCTTCCTCCCTGCAGGGCAGCCCTGCCAAAGGCCCCGAGATCTCCATGGCCAACCTCCATGTCCCGCTTGATGCCATTAAGCCCAGTGAGTTGACATGCATCATACACAGGAAAAGGAAATGCTTGAAACAGTGTTTGAAATCAGGTGCTTGGGACACTTGAGAGCTGGCACTTTCAGGATGCATATTTGACCCTTTTTTTAAAAAAAATTTAAAAAATTTAAAAAAGAAGACTTTGTTGAACAGATTTCGTTATCAAGTTTAGGTACACATTAAAATTAAATTTGTAAAATGACTCACATCGAGTTCAGTTGTGCAGGCATATTTCCCACCTCCCAAATTCTAATCACCTCATAATCATGTACACTAATTTGAATTAAATTTGAGAAAGTTCTCCGCGCTTCTGCAGTTGTGCGACAATCTGGTGCAACCAGGCCAGGACAGATAGTGTATGAAAGGAAGAGGAATGCCAGTGCAACGCAGATGTCTTCTTTTGTATTTATTTAAAAGATGCAAAACATTGACGTTTCGACGTTACAAACGTCTTCATCAGAGTCCTTGTTCGAATTAAGTCACTGAGTATCTCAATTTCCATTTCCGTCCTTCAGTCTGAGACAGCCCCTTAAACTGACAGTTTGGGGGGTTTCATCGCTGCTCTCATTTGGCTTGTGATTGTAATATAATGTGTGGTGAGGGAGTGTTTGTGTTTGTGTTTGTGTTGTTCTGCAGGTAAGGTCCTGCCTGTGACCGCGTACGACAAGGACGGGGTGCGCGTGCTGCTCCACTTCGCTTCTGAGTGTCCGGCAGGCAGACCAGACGTGCTGGTAGTGGTGCTGTCCATGCTCAATACAGCGCCTTTGCCCATTCGCAACGTCAGTCTGCAGGCAGCAGTCCCCAAGGTAGGAAACCATCTGTGTGTGTGTGTGTGTGTGTGTGTGTGTGTGTATGTGTGTGTGTGCGGGCGCCTATGTGTGTGCGTGTGAGAGACAGAAAGAGAGACTTTAATGCGCACATACACATACAATACACACATATACACAGAGGAGTTCACAAAGCATTCTCAGTCAAGTGTTTTTTCATCATCGTGGCTTTGACCTCACCTGTTTCTGTTTCAGTCCATGAAGGTGAAGCTACAGCCTCCATCAGGAACGGACCTGGCACCATTTAACCCCATCTTGCCCCCACCCTCCATCACCCAAATCATGCTGCTGGCCAATCCCCTGAGGGTACGTGTGTCTATCAGCATGGCAGACAATCAATACTGAGCATCATATTACACTATTGATAGCCCACTGCTGCCTTTTGTTCTTCACCTAAATGCACTTTGCCGTTATCTGTGCTATTCTGATTGTGTTCAAATATTCATTTTCAAGTAAGTGAAATCACTCAAACCTTTAGCATGCAAGAAATCAATGGCAGCCATTATGCAGTGGAACAGTATAATCAGAGAGGGTTGAAGGATCTTTGATGTAATGCAGGTGTATGATCGACTTAGACAGTTTGTAACACACTACATGTATTGTGTGTTCCCCTCTAGGAGAAGGTGCGACTGCGCTTCAAGCTGATGTTTCTGCTCGGCGAGAGGCAGTACGCTGAAGTGGGCGAGGTGGACCAGTTTCCCCCGCCAAGCCAGTGGGACAAACTATGACCCGTGACCTCTGAACCCTGACCTACGGCTCCGGACCCTCTGTGTCCAGTGACCGCCTCCGCAGGGGAGAACGCCGGGAGGTGCGGGGGAAGAGTGCTGTTTCCAGGTGTCGCGCAGCTTGCACTAACTGTCACCCTTGTCATTCCAGTGTGCTTCTCATTGTGTTGCTGACCAAAGGAGAGAAAAAAAAAATAGTGCAGGTCCACCAAGTGTAAGTATCACATCTTACAGCGCTGACGAGCAAAACAACGCTTCGTCCTGACTGCTGAACACAACCACTGTGTGTAATGTGGGCTAACATGGAAAACAGGACACAGTCCCATAATGTCCTGCATTCAGATAAGCACACAGATGGACAGGACCATTTCTCAATCCCTGTGGAAGTGAGATGACATAGCATAGCATTTCATAGCTAATTTTCCGTTTATTCCGTTTATATTTTGGTTATGAAGTGGACCAGGCAAAGTTATCACGATGGAGATTCAGACGGGACCATGAGTTAACCAACCTGTTATTTACATACTGTAATTATTTTCTGTAATATAAGCTGAATCAGTGACTAGCACCTTTAAAGGTACACTAAGAAAGTTTCACCTTTCCAGCAGCTGAGCTGCCTGTAGGTGGGTTTAACTGCTCCTTGTGTCGATGGCCAGAAACATCCAAACATATGGGTCTACTACACACTAGTCTGGCCATCACCATACTAAGCACAATCTTTTAAGATTGACCATTAGTCTGGGGAGTCTGCGCTTCATTTCAACTACATAAGAGGCGTGATCAATGGTATAGTTCAAATGACTGTATGCTTTTGGATAGTCCTTCAACCAATCAGACCAACGATCCGGGTACGCTTTTTGGATAAGCTAGTTTGTGATTGGACCCAGAAGATGTGGACAGGAAGCAGGAGAGATAGATGTGCAGGTTTCCAGCCTGAGCTGCAGGGCGAAATCCAAATCGCCGGCAGATCAGGCAGGTTTACCCAGCCTAGGTCCACACTATAATGAGATGAAAATGAATCCACATCAATGGGATATACTGGCTATTTAAGGATTTTCTCTTGACAGTTACTAATTGTACCTTTAAAGATGCTACGGTAGGTACAGTTGTGGTGTCAAGGGGTCTGAAAGCCTGACAATTTCGATGGCCGGCGCATGTAGTCCTTTACGCATTTCACATTGTGCCAGAAATTTGCCATATTATGTATTATTCCTAAGCCCCTCTTCCCCTGACACATCTTACCAAAGAGTAAATACCCTCAAAGGCTCCACAGGAAACAGGCCACCAGTATCCAGACAGGCTTATGAGGTTACAACTACACCAGTGGAGCTCCAGTGTCAAGGATACTAGTTTGACATCTGCAGTAATTGTTTACGTTATAGTTGAAGTGATATTTTACATTTGCAAAGTCGAACCTTGGATGTGTACACCACCTCTGGATAGTGCGAGGAAAGTGACACCAGGAAAGAGAGGTTCACGACCATTATCTCCTCAGCAGAACAGGAACTTCTGGGAGTTAGAATAACTTGCTTTGTTAACACTATAATCCATCTGAACCCCTGGTGCAGTGTGATGAACCCCTGGTGATCACTACAGAGCTACTGATGTGACTTAGCCCATTTTAATACCACCATGCCTTTTAGCTAAACAAAAGTACATATCATAGTTTCTGTTTACTGCAGTTACATCTTTAGGGCAAACCACTATTTCAGGAGCTTGCTTTGTGGAAAAGAACTGACAGGAAGCACATGTTTGTGTTAACATAATGCCCTTGTAGTTAGGAGAGGTTATTTTGAAGCCAGTATGTGCAATGATGTTGGGGCCACTGATGGGGTTTTAGTCAGAAGACACAATTTCATGTTAACTTTCGTCTCTGACTCTGAGTGGTGGATTAGTGAAAGATGTTCAGTATACTGGAATATCACAGGAAACCCGGAGCCTGTTGGATCAAACTGTGCTGTTGTATCTACTTCACAGGTCCCAGAGGAACGCTTACTTTTCTACATCAGTAGTGTAACCTCGTCCACAGCCTAAAATATACAAAACCATTTTATGTGCAGGCTGTTATTTATTTATTGAAAGAGTAGTTTATTGTATTCTTCCGTATTTATATTATGACAGTATTGTGATTGTATTGTATGTGCTGCAGTTAGTCGCTGTGGTATTACGGACAGCGAGTCCTTACTTGACCAAACTTTCCCCCAGGCTGACCTCCCAACATCAGCATGTGTTGACATTTATGGATAAATAGATACAATTGTTCAGTTGATATTTATGAATTTATGAGGCATAATCGCAACAGGTCACCCCGTACAACGTAGAAGGGCAACATGGAAAAGTGACCCGGAAAGTATTTGTATCTCTAGGCATATTTTGCCCAGGGGAACGACCATAAATGAAGGACACATGAACCTGTTAATAAGACATTAATATGGTTGACAATATTTAAAAATGGGAGAATCCCCTTTGTCATAAACACCTCAGCTGGCAGTGTTCGTCTAAATTCAGCAGTTGCTGGAACATATGACCCTGCAATTGGTACCACAGGTACCGAGTGTACCATTGAATCAGAAGTTTATATCCAGCGTCTATTCATGCATTCTTGTGGTGACAGCCTTCAGTGGCTTATCAGATAAAGCAAGGTGTAAATGCTAATCGGTTTCACCTTGATTTTGCATTAAATGAAGGTATTACTAATGTACCGGGGAACTGTGCTGGCTTTGAACAGCTGGCTTTCAAAAGTATGTGGGGTTGACAATTACATTGTGACAGGCATACAACTCCATATAAACATATCTGCTGTTATGTGTGATGTTGCTGATGTTCAGATGTTTAATGTAAACATTCTATGTGCAATTTCTGTTGCTTGCATGAAGAATTAAAGCAGTGCATTAAAAAAAAAAAAAACGCTTATTCAAATCTCTTACAAATGTGTACAAACTAGGTACATTTTATTATCAAGGAATCGAAGATTCCATTTCAGCCCTTATTATATATATATACACACACAAAGTACAAAATGTCAAACATACAAATAATAAACACAGTTAAGTCTCAACTCCAGCAAGTCTCAAACTTCCACGGTGCCCTCCTTCACAATCGCCATGGCGAGATTCCGAGCCAACGCCAGTCTGAGGAGTTCAATCTTTGTCGTCTCAAGGTCTTCATCCTGAAGAGACATTTTTTAGAGCCATGAAGATTAGTCTACTGCATGTCTTTAAGGACTAGAAACTACCTTTATTCTCATATTCAAGTGGAGACCCTTATTCTCATACTCAAGTGAAGACAACGTGAATGTTAAGCATAGGTGTAAATGGGGGGGATTGGAGTTGTAATGCAAGCAATCAATCAATCAGTTCCTCACTGACTCAAAGACAACCAACCTCCACGTGAAATAGCTCACCACCTCCTAACTCAATTTAAATGTCTAGGAAATGATGTATACGTGTTGTGTGACCTACAGTAGATAGCCATTACGGAGACAGGCTGTTTCAGCCCTTGTACATTAATTGGCATGAAGGCCTTACTGTGCGTTCAGACCAAGACCGTCAAAAGCGTCAAAGTCGCTGGTGAAGCTCATAGCTCGACGCTCAACCCAGTTCAGCGCCGAAAGCGTCAAAGCCATGACGTGAAACATTCGGACAAACCACAAGCAGCAATCCTGCGAGTTTGACATTCTGATTCCGAACCGTGTCATAGCTCATTACCATAAAGTTAACTGAGGTTCAACTTTTTTTTGACACCCGTGAAGCTCATGAAGCCACGCTCACGCCCAGAACGCTTTTGACGCCGGTAACGCCGACTCTCCATAGAAAATTAATGATTTCCGGCGCTCTTGGCGCTTTTGACGGTCTTGGTCTGAACGCACAGTTAGAATTATTCATGTGGCACTTAGGTGAAATATGACCAGAGCCTGCCCGAGGATGGCCTACACACCTGCATGGGTCGGTCAGGGTTTGGTGGGGCCTTTCCAGAGGTCAGCTCCTCCAAGCAGAACATCAGTTCATGTGTTTGTTCCACTGAGAAGATCACCTGTGCCATTTAAAAAACAAAACAAAAAAAACACGGGCAGGTCAGAAGAATGTTCTAGCTATGAGCGCGACGCTGGTTCTCTGAAGGAGAACACAAGACGCAACCTTTTGGGATATAAACGATGGCTGAAAGAGAACTACCACCACAAATCACATTAAAATGGCAAGATAAGACATGTATATACATACCTCTTTCTGTTCAAGCAGTGGCAGTGCGTCGATAAGCAAGGTCATCCAGAAGCTCTGTGGGGCAATCTTAGCAGTCATGAGGGATAGCAGGAGCTTGGCAGCCTCTGTGAAGCGCTTCTCTCCATACAGCCTGTGGAACTCCCGGTATTTACCTACACATTGCGTTAAAGCACCACATGTTCAGATTAATAATTCATAACATAAATAACATACAGCTCTGGGATATCAGCTAAGCCTGCCATGGGACATTTTAAGGATATCTTATGCGAAACCGGGGTAACTGGATGCACAACAGTTTAGTTGGTCGTTACGCAATGGTCATAATGTCATTGTGCAAATGTTGCTAATCACGGAGATTAACCGTGAAATAACAATACATAATATGCACTGGTTTGCCATTCTAGCTGTCGCATCCTTCTCATCTCGCTGCCCTCTAACTATGTCCCAGTGCCTACCAAGGAAGGTGAGTCTGTCGCTCAGTAGCATGGCCGGCCCCAGGTTGTCAATCAGGTCCAGGTCAGAGAAGGTTCCGCGGGAGCAGTAGTCCTGAAGGAACCTGAGGGAGTGAAGAGTGGAGCACCATCGGGGTATTCAGATTCCTGAGTGTGCATGTTATCATATACACAGTAAGAGTAAATGGTGGCGGGGTGTTGGTACCTTTCTGAGATGAGTGTGGCGAAAGCAGCATCTTTGGCACGGATGCTCCAGGAGAGGGCGGAGCCCAGGCGGTTGTTCCGGAGCGCCCGCTTGGCCATAATCTTACAGATGCTGCGCACTGTACAACAACCAGAGAACAATTTCAAACTAAACACATCTTTTACCTATATGTATTACACGTCTAGAAGCCTACTGCATATGCTATTACTTATTACATAGTAGCATATTAGCTTCTGCCAGGGATTCATGAACTTCTCTATGACACTTTTATAAACTGTTGGAGTAGGAGGGAAAAAATAATAATGCCGAGGACTTCAAGGAAAAAAGATCTGTAACTAGTAGAGGAGTAAATAAACGAATTTCCACTCTATGCTTTGAGAAAATCTCTATATGGGGGGATACTGTATGTGTGGGTGAAGCGGTGTGTAATGGGTGCGTCAGCCGAGCTTTACCCTGTTCGTTCATCTGCCTCTTCTCACAGATCCGCAGCACCTTCAGAGCCTTCCGCTCCGTGTCCAGGGGCACGCGCTCGATCAGCAGCTCCAGGTACACCCGTCCGAAACCCTGGCAGTGGTCAAAGTAGTCCACAGCCAGCTGCCACAGACTGGTGCGGGCAAAGAACATCATTCAGCCTCATGCTTACAGTACGCTGGTCTATGATAACATGACCTGAATAGCCTCCAAAGACCAGACTTGACATGACTCTCCCTTCCCACAAACACATCCCATTCTCCAGGGATGTTCCTCAGCTGACTGTACTCATAGCCTCTTAGACATCACAATCGAATATGCTGATATGTACCGAAATGCTGAGCTTGCTAAGACTGCAAAAAGCAAAGGACGCCCACCTGTGATGTGTGAACAGACCCGAGGCGTACTCCAGAAGCAGGAACTCGCGCAGGTTTGAGCCAAAGCTAGAGAGACACCACAGAACACACAAGGGGATGGACATCAGTCATGAGCAACTGTGTTGGATGAAGCGCTGCTATTTATTTGAAGTGTGTGACTGACTAGGTGACCTACTGAAGATTATGGGACTGCAGCAGCTTGCAGTGATCCAACAGGTCAGTTAAATGGGCCACAAACCACCAGTTGTTGAGAGCAATGCTGAAAACAAATGCACAGAGAAATACGGAGATATATAAATTGATGTCAGAAAACTGTTTTAAATCTTTTATCCAGGAAAGAGACCAAACAGCAGCTACAGTGTAGCATTTCTTTCACTATAATGGCATGCCTTTGAAGGGACTTGGCAGTTTATTTAATAACATGTGAATATTTATCCAAAAATATAAAAATATATATCCAAATCCAAGTTGTGTTCAGTGTTAGCAATACAGTATGTGAGGGCCCACCTGCAGTCTTTGATGACTTGGTGAAGGTCAAATTCAAAAGCTGCCAGAAGAATGCTGTCGAGGGGCTCAGGGGGACTTCGGGAGTCCAGGAACCGGTCCATGCACATCTGGAACACACAAAATGCTTAATCTCTCGCGCTCATACTCACATATACAAATCTCCTCGTAAACTCAAAACACATCTTCTGCAAGGGGGACGCACCTGCGCGTAGTAGTGTAGGTCGATGGGCTTGACTGTGGGGTGAGTATAGAGTAGTCTGGTCACCACATAGTGATACCAGGTGCTCAGCAGCTCCTTGTGCTCCAGAAGAGTGTCGTCGTCACCCACCAGGATCTGAGGAATCAGTTCGCATTCCGCACAGCGTCATACATTTATGAATCGTACTTTACTGTCTGGTTGTAATGGTTGACCTAATGATAGACATGACCTACAGTAATATACTATGAACCCAATCGTGACCACCCTTACCTTACAGATGGTCTCCAGGTGTGGGTTGCTGGCGAAGGAGTTGTCCTGAAGGCAGGCGTCACACTCCTCATGCCATTGTCTCCACTTCACCTCAAACTCTGTCAGCGTCTGTGTGCCGTTGGACTGCAGAGGAAAGGGGGGTCATATGCATATACAAATACATACATATAGAACTTTTTTGCAAGAACAAGCCACTGCAATATTAGTGATCTAAGATACGTGTTTTCCTGCGTACGTACCAAGTTTTATTGACCCAGAAACAAGTACGTTTGTTAAAGGGATAGTTCGGGTTTTAAGACACGAAGTTATATGGGTTCCCTGTCAGCAACGTTGTGCATCAGCAATGACTTACCCCCCGACAGCGTCCTGTGAGCCGAGATCCAGCCGGTTTTTGATGCTGAAGAAAGTAGTCCGGCAAGTTTCTGGGGTCACGAAAGTAAAGTGTTTTTCTTCTCAAAACCATACGTGTTCAAAAGAGTGATAGATTTGCACCACAAAAACGTTGTCCAGGAAAAATTCAAACCTCGTTATCACTGCACTATTTTTCTCGATTCCTATCACTGCGCGCTACTGACAGCTGGCCAACGTTTTTGTGGTGCAAATATATCACTCTTTTGAACGCATATGGTTTTGAGAAGAAAAACACTTTACTTTCGTGACCCCAGAAACTTGCCGGACTACTTTCTTCAGCATCAAAAACGATCAAAAACGGGCTGGATCTCGGCTCACAGGACGCTGTCGGGGGGTAAGTCAGTGCTGATCCACAACGTTGCTGACAGGGAACCCATATAACTTCGTGTCTTAAAACCCGAACTATCCCTTTAAACAAGGACTTAGTTTGCCTATTCTGATGTTCTGATGTTCATGTCACTTGAATGTCACAAGGTACATTGACAGGTCTTTCAACTAGAGATCCTTCACCAAATCCATGATGATAGTTGCAAACTATTAAATTAACATTTTGATCTGTTGGCTTAACTTGTCAAGACTATCATCCTTAAACTAACCAACAACATAAATAATGGCCTTGCCTTCCATGAGAGTTTAATTGATTAAAAGCTGCTCCATTAAGCTGCTACCATATTCATAGCTCAACAGACACCTCTCTTGATAAACACGATCCTACATATCTAAACAATCTCTATATCTATTCTCTTGCATCCTTGTAAATATTTTTTCATTGGTGTCACAATAAAAATAAACTTTACTTATGTGATTCATTGCCTTCACTGATATAATTTCCCCAGCAAAATGGCAATGGCTGCAATATCCAGCTATTTTTTTTTTTTAAAAAGCAGAGGTTACAGTTTGGTGCTCACATTGTAAATGGGCATCCTCTGGAGTAGGTTGTCCATGCGCTTGAACGTGGTCTGTGCAGCAGGCTGCAGCACGGCCTGTTTGGCCAGCATAGACCGAGCCTCCTCCATCCTCCCCTGCAGCACAAAACTGATCACCTGGCAGGAGTGAGAGACAGAGACAGAGACCATGAGACGCCCACGTGCCACCACACAAGCTTCAGAGTACAGATCAGCAGACCTGGCTTAGGCAAAATGAGGAGCAGGAGAACCACATGCATACCACATCCCAGAAAAACTGGTGGCGTGTGGGACTCTCACAACGCAGGACGTCCTGAGCCTTCTCGTCCACCTCTGCCTTGTGGAGCCGTACCCAGTCCAGCAGGTGGAGCAGCAAGGAGCCAGCTGAAGAAAAACAGAGATGCAGCAGCTAGGATTCAGAATGGGACTTTCAATAAGATCAGCTCAACCCAGTAAAAATAAAGATAAAACATCAACATGAGCCCAACTCTGTTTCTGGATAGCAAATAGTTCACATTCTCTTTATTACTGCATATTTTAAAGCGCAAAACAAGCATTTGTTCAGTAAAGGTTTTTACAAGGACACTAGCAAAAGCTCCATTAAAACACTCCAACGACTGCCAGACACTGACTAACTAACTGCCCAGCAATCCCACCCCATTCCTGCCAGAGGGATGTGCGTTATGCGTCACTACAGCAGGGAGAAAGGCACAAACTCTACCTGGAGCAGCGTCAATGAAGAGCACCTCACAGAGGTTCCAGATTAGCTCCACGGCCAAAAGAATAGATACCTGCAATGGAAAGAGGGTTTTTGTAAGCAGATGTGTAGAAATGTGAGTAATATAACGTATGCAGACCCGGCGAAGGGTACCACTTAGGAATAACCATATGCAAACGGTGCTTTCCAAGATGATCAGTTCTGTACCTGGTTGCCATACTGTGCTGCTAGTGCAGGATCTCGTGTTGACACTGGAGAGGAAAGAGAGTCAAAGAAATGTCATTTTTCACCAAATATGGAAACAAATGGTGCTTGCCTTAAGACTTTAATCTATGTGGAGTCAATATACTAGAGCACTACTAGGAAGAGATACCTGCGATTTGTTGGAGCTCTTCCATGCATGCTCTTATAACAGACCTGTAGTTTTTGCTGATACTGACAAACCTGCAAGAGGATGAATAAAAGTACAGCAAGTGAATTATATTTATCCCAACTTGACAATAATATATTAAGAAGAATATATGTCAAAGTAAACAATATATTGGTCTTACTGCGGCTTTTTGTTCTTGCTGGGCAAATCATCTCTGATATTCTGAAGTCCAACAAAGATGTGATGGGACTCATTGAAGAGTTTGCGCAAAATTGGAGAATATATGTCTTCATCTTTCCTTACTACCTGTACGTCTGGACAACTCGGTCCCACTGGTTGTCTACCTGTTATATATTCAGTACAAATATATTCAAACCAAAAAAGTTACAGACCTTGAGAACACGGTGTTTATGGGGTTCTTAATATCTGACTCACCTGCGGCTTTGTGACTTGTCTCGTAAACTAGGATGTCTCCGGGTCCCCATACGAAGCCAACGTGGTTTTCTTTCGAGTTTATTCCTGGGATTAACTGCAAAAATATTTTTGTTTTCACATGTGCACCAGCTGCAACTGGATAAGTTACGTTACACAATACTTTTTCTTGAATGGCTGAATATGTGACATCATCATTCAACAAATGAATGAGTTAACATTAACTAACGTTATTTACGGATGTTTAACTAGCGTTAAAGAAATAAGTTCACGCCAATTCTGCGGCCAGCATCCTGCCCTTTCAAACATAGTACCCCATTATAAGCAACACAAGAACGATCAATTACATTTTAGCTGTAACTAGGAAAGTAAGCGTTGATAGACAGGCTAACATTAACGTTAATGTTTAGTTAGCAGCACGTTAGGGGAAGGCAATTTTAACACTAACATTTATAGATAGAAGAACGTTGATCTCAGATCTAGTACTTACAGTAGTTGTTGGCTCAACATCTACCTCCTCCATTTAGTCAAAATTGTTTTAAAATATTTGCGAGATGAGATCTCTTGCAATGCGAATGGCCAAGAATTATGTCAAGTTCACTGCATTCACCGCTCACGAACTAGCCGCCTCGAGAAAGACCCCTAGTAGTGCATCTTAGCGCCTGATCAAAATGGAATGCAACATTTCCTTTAAAATGTATCGCCCCTCGTTGATCAAATCATTTATAATATTTAGATCAAGATATTTAAATTATGTGTGGTAGAAATGATCACAACCGACAATGAGGGTAAAAACACCTTTCACTCTGATCACTGATAACTAGTCATTTCAAACAGATAATTCCCATTAGACTACCACTCATAGACTTCCAATTACACCTTTAACAACACGCACTAAAAATAATTAATGTAGATGAATGGGCTGAATATCCTTTATCATAAAATATTTACATTAACTTGCCATACAGGTGGATGTTAACTAACTCATATGGTGTGCTTTGATGGGAAATATCTAGTTGTGTATTTTGCACCTCAATAAGTGATCCCACAGATTAATTCTTAACTCGAATATACTTGACCAAGTCATAAACAAGATGGCTACAGGAGCAAGAAGGCATGTTGTTACCTGTGACTAGCTTCATTTGGATCAAACGTTAACAATGTTTTTAACAATGTGTTAACACATGGTTAACATGTTTCTAGCCTATGTGACAATGTTGTATGGGCCACTTAGGCTAATAAGAAAAAATATTTCCCAATGCAATGTTGAATAGATTGTTTCAATGACATGTTATTCATAAAACATGGATTGTTGTGCGCGTTCACGTGAGGAGCGCGACCAAACCACACCTCCTAAGTGACATCACAGATGTTCTGAAAATATAACAAAACAACTCATTGGTTGTTTAAAAACACTTCAATTCACTGGAGTGGTGCAGGCTAGTCTCCATGAGTGACAGTGGGGCTAAATTGGATGGAATACAGTATTGCTTTTGAACATAAATTATATTTTAGTGAAAATGCGCGTTCCCTCGTGAACGCGCACGCAAGATGGGCTTTTAAAAAGGGGGGCGCGTAGGCGCGCGCACGTTGACTCTTTGTGTAGCAGGATAGAGAAGCCCAAATACAATTAGGTACCATGGCCGACGAAAAGCCCAAGGTGAGTGAATTTTAAGATGTCGTACTGCTCAACTTTTACTCATCAAATGCAATATGAAGGAAATAAAATGGAACTTCTGACAGGTCTTTAGGGGGGAGTTATTCCCCTTAGTGGATAAATACTGCAACTACTCCTTTGGAAACACCGGAAGAAATGTGAACGCGCTTGCAAAGGCGCGCAGTTAGCATTTTAGCTTTTCTGTTGTAGGAAATAAGCTAATGTTAATTGAATAGGTTTAGGAATATATTTATCTGTGAATGATCAGAAGTGCAAATACACAATATTTCAAAACGAACTCACTGTATAGGATGTTAGTTCATCGCCCGTTAACTTTCACCTCATGTAGCATACTTAGTGGTTGAAGATTTTGGCTGACAAAGCTAACCAGTTTTCTGGCTAAATTGAATCCAGCCAGCCAAGAGTGTAGCATTGGCCAACATGAGTGCTTCACTATCCGATTCTGTGCTCTACTGGTAGTCATAATCATTGGTACATTGAAGCTGTCTTGATCATTTTGTTTTCTGAAGTAACGTTAAACATGGAGACAAGTTGTTAGGTGTTCTTAGATCTTTGAAGAGGGCTAGTTCCCAGTTGTCCAGAGCGATGTTTAGCTTACAAGCACGGGTAAATGTTATGGAACATGTGGAACAGTTACATTATGGAGCAGTCTGCGTTCTTTTAATCTTTTAGTCTCCCTCACTTAGATATCAACTAGCATTTTAAAGTTATGTTTATCATGTTTTGTTAGGAGAGGGTTTATTTATGCGTGGCTCAACTTTAAGACACATAGGCTAGAAGTGGGGCTGTGTACGAATGTGCCCGGTTACATCGTTCATGCTTTTATTTCGCAGGAGGGAGTGAAGACGGAAAATAATGAACACATCAATCTCAAAGTGGCTGGACAGGATGGCTCAGTAGTGCAGTTCAAAATCAAGAGACACACACCACTCAGTAAACTGATGAAGGCATACTGTGAAAGACAGGTGAGGTGCAAATTAAGTCAAATTCTCAGGGTGGAAGTGGGTATAGCAGCAGTGAAGTCGGCCTATGAACTTATGGTAATGGTTGTGCTTAAGGCATTGCTTGTAAATCAAATAGTCAAGGAAGACAAAATAAAAGTCACAACTATGTCACCTAGCTGGTGTATTATATCAATAGTATTTCACATATAACTTTTTGAAACTGCTGCAAATATGAATTCATTTAAATGTACTGTATGTTTGTGTCATTTCAGGGTCTGACCATGAGGCAAATTCGCTTCCGGTTTGATGGACAGCCCATAAATGAAACAGACACACCTTCACAGGTAATCAAATCCAATCAGAGCCATAGAAAGAGACCACACAACTAAACAAAACAAAACAAAACAAAAAAAAAACAGTGTTGAATTGCTGTATTGCAGGAGGTGGGATGTAGGCTATCTCTGGATGCGGGAGGGCGTAATATGTTAACTCATTGACTACTGACCAAGTGATTGGCAGTTTTCTGTTCCATAACTCCCATAATCCGACAACTGGCATGGAAAAGCGCTGCCATCTTTTTCCACGGTCTCTAAGGGGAGTGTCTGTTTTCTCTACTGTCCTGAATCCAACGACCCCTCTCAGTATGACTTTCCCTCACAGGTCACTTAAACCATCCTGTGTCATTTAGTTTAGTAATTTATTTCAAGAATACACTTTGAGTCTAGGTTACATCACCACACACTCAGGTATGCATGTAGCCTGGCTCCGCCTGATTACATACATCACGCTCAATTTCATTTCTCTTCATACTCCGTCTGGTGTAGCTTGGTCCAGCTTCGTTTACTCCGGCAAGTGCATCTCTTTTTTTCGAAGTATATTTTTTTGGCTTTTGTGCCTTTAATTTTGACAGGACAGTAGAGAGAGACAGGAAGTGAATGGGTGAGAGAGTCGGGGTGGGATCCGGAAAGGACCTCGGGGCGGGAATCGAACCCGGGTCGCCAGTGTGCGGTGCGGGTGCCCCAGCCAGTTGCGCCAGAGCTGGGGCCTGGCAAGTGCATCTCTGCCCAATCAGCAAACCGAGGGCGTTCCCAAGAGTGATTACATTAGGGCTGTGTCTGAAACATAAGTACACACGCTGGGCAGTGTGCATTTTCCGGAAGTTACGTCAGAATAGACTCTCCGAAAGTCAAGCGCTCCCACTAGATGGGTACTTCGTTTGGCGTGATTTCCAAGCGTGCATCGATGCATCTTTTTTGGCCTCAGATATCCCATAATCCATTGCGCAGCACAGGTCAAGCTCCACACGTCATGCAAATCGTCAACACCCCCCCTCCCCGAGTCAGGCGAGGCCAACTAGTTTGTGCTGTCCAAATGTAGGTAGGGACGCATACTGAGGAGCAAGCTAACTGAGACGCTACTGGAAAGAAGGTACTATCCAGCGTGCACGCTTGACTTTTGGACACAGCCTGCAATCCCCCTGAAAGGAGATGTAGGTGGGTGTGGCCAGGCTAGGTAAAAGGTGGAGCCAGGGGGACAAAAGAGCTATGGACAGCAGCAAGCAACCAAAAGGGAGAATTTGACTCACAGGAGTTAAAGCAGATTATTTGCAACATAAAATAATATATTATGAAAATGTCACTACATTCTTTACTTTAGTAATCATATGCATGTGACAAATAAACATCCTTGTATCCTTGTATATTAATTGATTCAATGTTTTCTTGGCAGCTGGAAATGGAGGATGAAGACACAATTGATGTTTTTCAGCAACAGACTGGAGGCTTCTTCTAAAAGGGTGAAGAATGTTCCTCTTCTCCACCCCTCCAACTTATACAGCTGCACCTCCTCACTTTTCCCCAATATCATGTTCAAGTCGAATCCGTTCCAAAGCAGACCATCTCACAGTTTAATGGATCTGTGGTTATACATTGGGGCTCTTTTAGTTTCATTTAGATTTTTTTGTTTTTTGTTTTTTTTGTACATATATTGATTTTGCAAGGCAAATGCTACATCTGAAAAATGTTTAAGTGTATTGCTGCATAATGTTCCAAGCCCACTATCCTGCCACAGTCTGCTTTTACTAGAGGTTAGGTTTCAGGTATGTTGGTGTTTTGTGCTGTGAGGAGACAAGGGAGTCCAATAGGGAGTAAGTAAGCTTGGGTTTCTCTGTTGTGTGTCCATGCATCGCTAGTGTTCCTACTTCAGTCACATGTTAGTCACATTGCGATCTCATTGGATGATTGGATACCAAACAAAATCTTTATGGTAGCCTTATCCAGCCTTATCTATTAAACTATGCTAACAGGTGTTAAGTGAACATGTTAAGTTAAGTTAACATGAGCCTAACTTTAAGTAAGATTGCTGATTCCTTTGTCCAAAGCTGTACATCACACAATATACATATTACTACATTGTTATCGCTCATACTCTTAATTCAGCTCATCACCATGGTATTAGCTTGCAATTATTTCATAACTAAGGTGGCTGGTGCTATACAAACCAAATTGTTTGGCTGACAAATTAGGTAATTTCTAAGGCCATTTGCAATAAATTTGTTTATCCTGTTATCGTGAACCAAATCTAAATATGTGTGCTGAATTCTGCACTGTACCTAAATAGATCTTAGAGTAAAGTTAAGAAGGACATACATACAAACCCAAAATTGCATCTTATCTAATTAGGGTTAGATAAATAAAATGAGATACGATGTGATGGGCAATGAGAAAGCAGGGTAGCGGACAGGAGGGCGCTTGACGAGGTATGGACACAAATAAATCATTGCTTCCATTGGACAAGAATATATGAACAAATATCTCCATTTACGTACACGTGTATATGAATGGAACTGTAAAACCCTAACTTCATAACCATGTATATTTTGTTTTGCTGGAATGGTGAGTGGAGAATGTGTGGCACCCCAAACAGAAAAGAGATTTACAGTATATACCAGCACACCAGTATTTACATGACATGATATGGAGACAGAACAACACAACCTTCATTCTGAATGCTTGTACAGTCATTTGTTTGGTTTGCTTCCTGACAGTCTTCAGGTCATGATTAGCCTTACAGTGAATTTCAGAAAGTTGCGCACCACTTTAGAAGCCATAAGCCGTTTTGATTATGACCGGAAGGGGTTGCACCGTTTGCCTCATTCCCTGAAATTAGAGTGGCTCCTCACCCAACTTTTCTGTTGTTTCCGAATATTTTATATCTTTATATATATATATATATATATATATATATTATAAATATAAATATATATATTGTAGCAGTTGTGTATAGTATGGAACTGGTTGGAATAGGATAAGGATAAGAAAACCCTAAAGGATGTTTCATTCAAGATGAGTATCTGTATTGTGGAATACATTTCTTGTTAAAATAAAGTTGTTCATTTTTTAAATTCAATTCTAATTCCTTGACTTCTGAGAGGTCGTGGTCATGGGAGTGGGGGTGTAATCTATAAATCCAAGACTGGAATCATTATAATGTGACACAATGCTCAGTTAAAGTCCAGCCAGCTGTAGGCAAGCTGTCAAAAGGAAGCTATGTGTGACTGACACACAATTATGATAATGGCATAAAGTGATTCATGCTGTTCCATGACTAAATTTAGATTAAAACCGTGGTTCAAGACTAACAATAATCCCATTATGGATTCTTTTGCCCTCTGAACTTTGATGTTACTACATTTGTAATAACCCATAATTATCCAGGCTATCATGTGTCATCAGCAGTTATGTCATTGCGTATTGTGTATGTCATTGTGTCATGTATTGTGCTTCAGAAGTGGGGCACCCTTTCACCACCCCTCTTTAGCCTTTTGTGGGTTAACTGTGGCACATGGTCCTGCCACTTAGGAGGTGGAGGGAGGGCACATCTTGGGTTCTAATGAGGGGTAGAGAAGAGTATTTCCAGTTGGACACAGACCTAACAAGTTAATTAGGTTCTTCAATAAGTTAATAATTTGTGAAAAAGAAAGAAAGAAAAACATGTGGTATCATATGCCAGCTGTAATAAACCAAGTGAATGCAATAGTGATAAAGAAGGTGATTAAGGCTAGCGGTGAAACAGACAGGAGGGAAAGTGAAAGCCGACTCAAAATAGATTGTAAAGGCTTGACATCATCAAATATGCTCGGTCACTCTTGGTTTTGCTTTTCTTGATTTGGTATCAGCATAATTTACCAGTAATTTTTAGGGCATGTGATGTGAGTAAAACACTTTTCCACATTTGGTCGTTAATATTTTTAGGCTGTTAACTGTCAAGTTGAAACATTCGGCCCATTTGTAGCCTGGGCCTATCAATGCGGACTGACAGATAGGAGACTAATGATTTTCGCGCATTTAGATACCATGATTGCGCTCAGCAACCTCAGTCAGTCATAATCTAGGATAGACGTATGGCCCTTTACTTTAAGATTGTCGCATGCACGCACGTGTGCCTATATATAATCTGAAATTCCTCAATGCGAGAGAGAGAAACTTTAATGGAGAGAAATTCTACAGGATCATTGTTTTGTCATCATCGCACAGTGTTTTTACCTTTGGAGAAAATGCTCTAGATTTGATTTTGGTGACCAGTGTCCTTGAACGATAGATTATTTATCCAATCACAGCGGATATTCCTCAATTCTGACCAACCAAATAGTCTGGAATTCTTGTGGGCTGGGGCTTTTGTGCTGCTGGGTCGGAGCAAAGTTGGATCAGCGAACGACGTTACCGTGCTCAGATTACACTTATCTGAAGTCGGGTGGAGTCCATGCGGAATTTGAGGAGAACGGATTTGCCATTTAAAAGATAGCTAATTCATAGATTTACGCGCTATTCAACGTTGCAATTGACATCATGACGACCACTACCACCTTTCAAGGATTGGAACCTGGTTCAAAAAGTAGTTCCAGGTAAATGAAGATTTGTGAAACAAACAAAAGAAAATGGTAGCCACAGCTAACGCTATCCTCTTGAGTTTGACTTCCAGAAGACAAGTAACGTTAACTGTAACGTTAACGTTGACGGTACTGCGAACTAATTAGCATTTCATTGCGTTCTCGTGCCTGGCATGTTCCCCAGAAAATTGATTTGTATGTGTTTCACGATGAGAAGTATATACCTATAACTTTTTGCGTTTTTTTAAATGCAAGCTCTATTTAAACATATTTTGTAATGTCAGCTAGCTGGGCAGGGGAACTAACGTTAACAGTACGATGACGTTAACCTTTATTTCGACCAAGCTGACCATTATGGAGAAATATTGTAAAAGGGCCAGCGAGCGATATGATGTCACTAACTTATCAGTAACTAGCGGTAAATCTAACCTGATTTTTTTATTTGATTAATTTGATGTGAAATAAATGTCAAAGTAAGGTTATACTATTGCCAGTGACCATTACATTAAGATAAACAACGTAAAGACATTAGATTAGTAGAAACGCCCATAAGCATAATGTTTTGTACATATCCAGTGAATTGCAGTATGTGTAGTTTGATAACTAACGGGGAGCAAATACTAACCTGGGGTATGAACCGTTAGCTAGCTGGTCCCTAGGATATTGAATGTTGGCCAGCATCAGTCCTACTGACCCCTTAATGCACGCTCGCTAATGTTCACCTGCTAACCTTCGTTTGAGCTATAATCACTGTTCGTCTGACATACGATACTTCGCCTATTTTCATTTTAAGAAATCTATGTTATTCACAGTGTTGTTTACATGATCAACAGTTTGAAGCTGCTTGAAAATGCCACTGACTCATGCGGCAAGTCTTCTATTCTTCAAATAGCTAATGGGCACAAGTTGTTAGAGTTCAAAGCGTAGAAAGTAAAGGTGTTGCCAGTTGGTTAATATTAGCAGGGATCAAATGTGAAAAGGTAATACTTATGCATTTTCGAAGAAGTCTAATATTAAGTTTCCTTATCTTAATTATGGTGCAAGCTAACATGATGGCTCGTTTTAGCCATTTGAGGATTCATGTGGCACATCTTCGTGTATTTCAGAGAGGTCTCTTATTAACTGTTGCTATGTTTGTTCGATAAGTTAACTAATTAATCTGGTCATTTTAGCTGTCTTAATCTTTTCCCTTAACGTTATTGGCTTGAGAAACAGCCTCAAGCTCCAGAGATGTAGGTCGAGCAAACTGACTTGGTCTGCTAACACAAACTCATACGCCTTCTTACTTAAGCTTTAACGTTATAATCCATACTGGCTATTTTAAAACTATTGATTGTATATAGGCTGTAGTCGTCTATTCATTTATTTCGGGTTTGTGCAATTTCTTGCTATATTGATGGGAAATTATTGTCGTTTCACTGTGGGGTGGGGTCTCGAAAATGGCTTTTTCTGCTTTCCGACTGGAAAAGCTTGAGCTCATCTCATCTGGAGGATCGGGCCAATTTCTGTCATTATTGTTAGTCAGGCTTTGAAAACAGCGGCTTCCAGTTTTATATTTTCGATTCTGTACCGTTAGTCTTAACATAAATTGATCGACATTTTGATATGGTGGAAAGTTGTGGCATGCCTTATTCGGACAGCTGCTGAGCGTCAGCTGCTGAATTAAAAAAGAGGGCTGAGGGGAGGGGTCGCAAAAATGTCCTCTGTCGAGTCATCACCATTCGAGTCGCCACGTTTGTCTAATAATGAGTCGGATCCGAAAGCATTTTTTAGTCTTTTACTTTTATTTAATCGCGAATCCATTGTTTCCCGTGTGTGGACGGTATGGAATGAAAGCCATCCTGCGTCTAAGTGCTTGGGAATTTCTGATTGGCTGCCGACCAGGCTGCAGACAGGGGTCGGCTTCAGTCAGTAGGTTGAAACTGTGTGTCTGGTGGAGGGGCTTAAGGAAGCAGACCTTCCCGTGAGGGATCCGGCTCAGCAGCTAATGCGGTGTGTTGTCATGTGCACTGTGTGTACTTGCATATGTGCCTGCCTGTCCTTTCTGCTGTGTAACCACTTTGGTATGCCTCTCCCACACAGCAGTGAAGGGCTGTGCGGTAGACTCCCATGGACTGTCAAATGAGTATTGATCAATAATTGCTGGTCTTGACAGGGTGTTGCGACCTCCCGGTGGAGCCTCGAACATATGCTTTGGCACAGATGAGGAGAAACCTGCCCGAAAGAATAAGATGGCCTCCAACATCTTTGCTGGACCGGACGACCCCCACGCTCACCGCAGGAACAACCCACCTGGTAGCCTCTCAAACAGAACCCTTTGATCCCTCACCTTTTTTTACTCCTAACCTGTTAGACCTGATCTGGCACTGTTTGCTGACCCTCTGCCTTTAACCACTGACTTTCACATGGTGCACCTGTCCTATTTTGCCCTTATCTGGTACGCTTGTGCTCTTCTGTTGCCACTGGCATTCTGATCTTGTCATGATCACCTAGTATGTCCCTACATATTTTCTCTCTCGCTCTGTCTCACTCTTTCTCTCTTTGATTCTGACTTTTTCCCTGTCATTAGGTATGACTACTAGTCTCTGAACCTCCTGTATGTCTCATCTGACATTGTAAAAACACGTACCGTAGATGATCACAGTACACCTGCATTGATCTTTGCCTCTTATGTTGATGGTAAAGGACCGGAAAAGTAAAGTAGCCATGGAATTAAGTTAGCAGAAGTTTGGTATGGAGGAACAGTTTTAGGTTTTGTGTTTAATCATGTTTTTGTGAGCAGGTGTTATTTTGGTGCAGTTCAAGCACACAGACATTAATTACAGGGCTACAGGCCTTTTTACTGTAGTGTTGTGGAGTGAGCAAATGCATATTTGAAGTCTCTTTAAGGTATAATTTAGACTGCCCAGTTAAGTTCTGTCTTGTAAAATGAAGAACCTGCTAAATAAGAGAGGGTGAGAGAATGTGGAACAATAGTCCGTTGAAGAGATTTGAACTGTGAGTGTTTGCTTTTTGTTCAGTCATTGGATACATTTGCCACAGCAGGTAGTTTCCAGCCTCTCCTTTCCTCCAGGGTTGTGCATATTGACCCCCTGTGGGTGGCCAGCAGACAGAAGTCATGTGAGGGATGAGTCTGTGGTGATACTGCAGGGACTATGATGAGATACCGAGAGGACTTAATGCTAGGAGGTAGCATGAAGGAGCTGATTGTTTTGCCAGAGCTGCCTCGCAATAAGTTAACTTCATTAGTCAAGGGCTCGGTCAATATGTGAATGGAGTCTCTTGTGTATTTTTCCCTTCCTTCCTTGTCCAGTGTGTGTAAATCCTGTGTGTGTGTGTGGGGGGGGGGGGGGGGGGTGTAAGACTGTACAGGCTTCAATATGTAGGACATATTGTACAGTGTAGACAGAGGAGGGGGGAGGGGGAGGCCAGCTTATTTGTTTTGTCTTTGGGTTGTGGTCGTTTGGAGAGCATCTTAAGTGATTTCTGAGCTGTGCTGCCCCTCCGTCAGGATGCAGGGTTTGGGATTTGGGTTTGATGACCACAACACGAGTCATCCTGTGTGTGTGTCTGCTGTTTTTGTGAGGGGGGGCTTTTCTGGTTTGTAAAGGAAGTGATGCAGCCTCTGCAAGATGAATCAGACAGGCATGCTGATGTCAACATGACTGGTCTGTACTCTGTAGCAGACCATCATAAACCCGTGCGTGTGTGCATGTGTATGTGTGTGTGCGCGTGCACACAGATTCTTAGATTTGGCTGAGTATATATTCAGTGGGTGTGTTTCTGTTGAAAGACCTATCTGAGCACACTGTTACTCCATGTGTGTGATGTGTGGACATGCGTAGGGGCCTGTGCGTTTCAGTGTGTGTATATATATATATCTTGTGTTGTAAAGTGTCAGCAGACTAATAGTTCATGTGGCTGTGTGTGCAGGAGGGGAGGCCAGCGGTGTCCTGTGTGGCGAACCGTCCGCCCCGCTGAGGCGCTGCCCCCAAGCTCCCATCTACACCGAGCTGGCACCACCACCGGCACCTGAGCCCGAACCCTCGCCCTCCCGAAACAACGTCCAGGTGAGCAGACCCTCTGGCCCGTGTGCGACTATGCGCGGCTGTGCGCATGCGCTAGCCATCCTAGGCCCTGTCCCTCACTGGGGAGCGGGTGTCTGATCACTGCACCAAGTGCTGTAGAAGGGCCCCCGGGCAGAAAGACTGCAGTAGGCCTTGAAATGACCGCACTGCTGTCTGTTTTATCTGATAAGATCGGTCATTTAAATTGGCGAAGTTGAGAGGTATTACTAGCAGTTTTCTCATTTAATGGGCAACTCCCATAGTAAAATTAACTCCTATAGTAAAATTTCATAAAACATTGGATTTGGATATAGAGCATTTGCCTGTTAATACTGTTTATTTCATAGTACTACTCAAGGTCGAAATGATTCCTAATATTACATGTAAATAGATGTAAAATGAATATCATTAAGACTGTTCTTTTCACGTAAGACAATTATTTAACTCTTCTCCTGCAATGTATTTGGATGGTAATTACACCCTTGTAGCTCATGCAAGCACTGGTGGTATCAATACATGTGATCGCTGTTGGATTATGGTGGATGCTCCTTTAAAAAACACACACACACACACACACACATACACACACACAGGTTTGGATAGTCGTGAGATTTGTGCTCTGATTAGGAGAGCTGGAGCAGCCCTAGTGATATCTGGGTCATACTACCAGCCGATTCCGTGTCATGAAATGCTGAGGTCACGTGCGGGTGTCTTGGCATGTTGGTGTCCCTGGTATGCAGTTTTGAATTTGACATGGCTCTCTGACTTACTTGGGTTTTTTTTTTTCAGGTTGAAGATCAGCAGCAGCCTAACGATGGTGAGTTCAGTTTCTTAAGATTATTAATTTCTTAAAATGGTCTTAAAATGTTTATAAGAGCTGTATTTCCGATACTTTAAGCTCCCTTAATGTCATGCTATGAAATTCTGTGTGAAACATCTCATTTGCCGAGACAAACTGTTGCACTGTTGCATGTCTGGAGCACAAGTAACGTGCTGTCTGAAGATCAGCAGTGCGCCGAGCATTCCTTTCTATAAACGGCGCTGCATGACACCCATTTGAAAATTATTATCCTAATGAAAGTCTTTGGATAGACTTCACTTCCCCGCATTGCTATGTGTGAAAAAGAAAGCAAACCACAGGGATGAGTTTGCACTGAACACCCATATGAACACGTGATTACAATTTTCGTGCTTAAGCAAGAGCATGTGTAACTTGAGCTCTGCATATCTTACTGATGTTATTCCATCTAATTTCTAGCAGCTTTGCCAGCTTTCTTTAGGCCCCAACAAAACTCTTCATCTTCAAGTACTTTTCCATGTGTGACATTAACACAGAAACCCAAATAAAAATGACAGAGATGTGCAGAACAAAAATTACTGTTTTCCTCACTGAATGGGAGTTTCATAAAATGCGCCGTTGCTTTGCACTGATTGAATACTTAGTCGAGCAATTACTAGAAACCTACTCTGCCACTGCACCTAACAAAATACTAACATGGGGGGGTATAGGGAAACACAAGCGATGGTATTTTTGCACCCACCGAGCCACAAACTCACGCACACTCACTGATCTGACATCTGACACCACTCGCTCTGTTTACCCAGAAGCGGAGGAGGACCAGAACGAGGAGGCCTCCGAGCGCTCTGCCCCCCCTGCAGGTGCTGGGACTCCCGGCGGCAGGAGAAACCCCCCCGGCGGGAAGTCCTCCGTCATCCTGGGCTGAGGGACTCCCACCAGACTCTTGTTTTTCTTTTTCTTTGTCTCGTTTGTTTCATTTATTTTTTATTATCTTTGAATTTTTTTAAAGAATCGCCATGCTTTTTTTCCCCTCAGCTCACCCTCGAGCTCCGGGGATGTGATTGTCCTGCACTCTGTTTTCACATTTTTTCTATCAAAACAAAAAGAGAAAAAAAAAGAGCAGAACAGAACGTTGACATGCACTTTATGTTTGTCCTCCCCGCCAGTCAGCTCGTCCTGCGCAGCACAGCGCGCACAGCTGCAGGTTGAGCTCCTCTCAGCCTGTCCCGTGCGAACGGATTCAAGAAAGACAAAAATTTTGTTGCGCAAAATTTCTAAATACAATAAAGATTGATTATAAAATTGCACTCGTGCACCGTTGCTTTTTACCTACCTGAAGTGTCACTTGTTTCTAAGGCTGTAAAAAACATAACAGCACAGAGTTTGATCCCTAGGCTTTTGGACTTGAAGCTGTACTTTGGTCGGTATTTTTTTTTTGGCGATCTGCTTCAGAGAATTGGATCATTCAAAATTTAAATGAGTGCTACTAGAGTAAAAACAGTTGATCTGAGCAGGTGAAGTTTCTTGGCTGAGTAGTTTGGTTGAGTAAAGACGTCAACTTCTGGCCCGTCTGGTTCTTAGGAGGAGGGTCAAAGTTTGGCTTTAATCTTTCCGTAAATCCTGGTCTTTGACCCACTTGTAGTTTCTTAAATGACGGACATTACACTAATGACAGGACTGGGGTAATGGCTATAAGCTTCTTACAGAAGACCAGACCTGCAGAGAACCAGACGGACCTAGGCTTCTCCAGTAACAATGGAAAATTGCGACGGGAAACTGGCATGGAAAATCTTACACATCCTTTTGTCCATCTAAGGCCATGAAGCCTCTTGTTGAAGAAATGCATCATCACATTCAGGGACCTAGTGGAATGGCTAAAAGATAAAAGCTATATCAACAGGAACGCAACACTCCTAGGTGTGGCAAGGCTGGGTCGATTTGGATGCTAGTGTTTTGAATTGGTGGAAGCTGAAGATTCGTGTTTAATCCAGCAAATATTAGGCAGGCATGTACTGCATGATAGAGAGATTTGCTCTTTTCAAAAAATGATCCAGAGGAGCTGATAAAATATTGGCACATTTGACTACAGTGACCAACACCAATGTAGGGCATGGACTAAACCTCTGCATAATGCATGTTAAGGGCCAGTAAATTATTGAACGCAAAGGAGGCCTTCCACAGAAATAATAATCCTAACGCTGAACTCTCTCTTGGGTTGGGTCCCAACTCCGCCTGCAGTTTGGAGGAGTATGAGGTAATATGCTGAATTCTCTCAGACACAGCATTTCACTATGTCGCCTACAGGTGGCAGCATTTACTTGTGTTATACAATGTGTGCTGAGAACCCTTTGTGTGGGTTGGAAAGGTCGGAATGAGGACATGCCCTTTCAATAGGATCTAATGGAGGGAGCTTTTTTTCATCATTGAATCAGAATCCAATCATGAATTTGTTTTCATCGTTAAGTAGTGATGGGATGACGAGGGGTGACATGAAAAGGATGTTTGCTCTTGCCACCTAATAGTTCTGGCTTCTGCTTGCCCGATGTGCAGAAACAACACAAGTATCATGAAATTATACTCACTTTCATATCGCCATAGTAGGCCACTAAAAATGGAAAAATCAATACACATGCAAGAATGTGGTTGTTGTTGTGCTCATTCATTTCTTAATTTTCTACAATCAATCTGGTTAAGTGCAAAATGGAGTTGCACAGTTCTAGAGAAAGTTTATGATGATTTAGGATATACGGTAACCTTTATAAATGAATCTGTTTATGATAAACAAATAAATATAAATAAAATTCCATAGGGGTTGGCACATCATGCTGTATTGGGCAAGCAACTAATATCTTAAATGTATTTCTTAATGACACTAAAAAAAATAATGTTTCCAAAAAAAGAGTGAACAGTACAGCCTCGCTGGGAATGCTGAATAAAAAGAAACACAATTTGATGTGCATTTCACATTTCCTTGCATTTAATATCACTTGGCATAGCATACAATCAGGGAAGTGTGAAATACAGTCTTCACCCTGTCCAATGGATCAGTCATCAAAGGGGCAGTCAGCCAAGTGCCTCACAGGATATCCTGAAGTATTAGTATAAAACATGATATTTGTGTATCAGTTTTCCATTGTAAGCTTGACTCGATAGTTTAAGCAACATTCAGATGAATGTGGACAAGCAGAAATATTCGATATCTCAAGCTCTCATACTACATGTAGTTGCATAGATAAGTAACCTATTGACTTGGTATTGCTTGAGCATATTTAATAGATCATAGCCAAGCATGCATATATAAATGTTACCTATTTTAGAGGCAGAAAAGTAATTAACTGGGCACAGTCACAGTTTTCGAAGCTTGCAGTCATTCTTTGGCGATGCTGTTAGTGAGGAGTCAATAAGAATAGAATTGGCTAGAATACAATTGACACTGGATTTAGGTGTAGTTTTTTCAGCTGTTCCTGTACAGTGCTGCTAATGACTTGCATGTGTGTTTACATCTACCTTATCTTAAGACATCCAACAGTATCTTTTTAAAGTCACAGTCAAAATATTTTGATGTCACACTGCCATGGCTTTATGTTAGCCTGTCTCTCCAAACATTTTGCAAAGGAGTTCATTTCATGGGGATTCAATTTTACCCCACTTGTGGTATTTGGTGTTGTATCTCTGAAGACCAACAGTGCCCTCTGCTGGGTAAAGATGGAAATACAGGTTTGAAACTAAGTGTGCCCCAAGACTTGGAACTGTGGTCCCGTTGAAAACAGCTGCTGCTACTAAATTAAGGCAATCCGTGTATAAATATAAATATAAATGTACATGCAAGGCAAGATCATAATATAGAGATAGTATATAATATATAGAACACTTTAAATCTGGTTGAACTGGATTACATCACCCTGTTTCTTTAAAAATGCGTCCAGTTTGTACTCCTCTACTAGACTATTATTATGTAAAAAAAATATTGGTCATATCCACTGAAACAAAACCATCATCATCATCATATCTGAAACATTTGCATAATGCAGAGAAAGATGACTTCAGTCTATAGTGTGCATTGTTATACTGTACACCCAAAAAAGTGTACTTCATGTAACAGTCTTCCGTGCTGCTGTCATGGGAGGAGGGCCGTGTTCACTTGCAGAGGACGGTGGTGTCGACGTTTAAGAATCGGATGTGCATTCTGCTCTCAATCTCAATCCCCTTCAGGATCTAGTGAGAGATGACATGCATGTCAATATGTGCACAGGGGGTTCAAACAAGTACGGGAGATAACAGAAGGAAATATCAACAGATGTTCACCCAGCAATAACATCCTGTTAATAATCGTTGGACAACATGACATCTTAAACGAATAGCTGTAGCACCATGAGTAATGATCAGAACTCAGGTGGTGTATGTGGTTGTGTCCATGCCACTGTGCATTCTGTTGTTACCCAGGAAACATAATGGCAAACATCCGAGTAATTATTTTTACTTTTGACTTTTTCATGGAAAGTAGAAGATGCGTTCAAATGGAATAAAGTAGAGTTGTTTGCAAACCGTCAAAAAATGCTCAAATGTGATCCCCTCATAGAATTCATCTGGCTCCTGAAGAGAAAAAAAAAAAGTTTAATTAAGAACGAACCTGAAAGCGTATACTCTTGATAGTTTGAATTAGTTGAATTACTGTATACACCCTTTTCATTTCACAAGAGGTAAAGCAAAAGACACTACCATGTGACCCATCGAGATGCTGGCCACCTCCAGCATGGCGGCGTCTGCGATTCCTTTGGCTGTCTCTCTGCAGAGAGCTCCACTTCGGGAGAGCAGTTCCTCCACTACCTGGGCAGAAAACAACAACAACTCTGGGTTGGTCACCTGGGTTACCTTCTAGCAATAACAATAACAACTGGACACTGGTCACTAGACTCCCCTCTTCCCTTTATCTTTACTTAACTTCCCTTGAACTGTGCAATTATAGAACAACTGTAGTATAAAACATTTACACACACACACACACACACACACACACACACACACACACAAATAAGTAAGCGTGAGAAAGCTGGCTCACATGTCTGTATTCCTCCAGGGTTATGGTTCCATCGTTGTCAGTGTCATGCATGTTGAACAAAACTGGAATGGAAACAAAGAGGTCTATTTTTCATGACACGGGTTTCCTGGTTAGTTCTAAAATATCTGTGTATCTCTACGTCACGTGTTCTACAAGGAAACAGTAGCAGCAGCTAATGCCTTCAACATGATCAACTATGTTCCATGACTCGTCCAGGCAGCTTACAGCGGAGTTTGACTCTCCTCAGCTCCTCGCGCTGCTCCTCAGACATGTTCAGCGATGGTGGTCTGAAGTATGACATGACCGTAATGAACTCTTCAAAGCCAATCTCCTCTACAGTTCCCCCACCATGGGACTGAAAGTTTCTACAGAGAGATGAAATGTCACTTATGGTGCTCTTCATATATATGGCCAGTTTACTTTGGCCATCATGACACAGTCATAGCCTATGGCACCACAAAATAATGTCAATAATAATATGCAATAATATACTTTTTTAAGGGAAAACGTCAAATTGTATAGCTACAGTATATGGTTACACCTGAATGAGAGAAGGAACGGATATCTCAACAATGTCAATACAAGTCATGAAAAGCACCTCTTCTTACCTACAGCCCTACCTTTTGTCAAAGAAGGCTTCTATAATCTGTGCTCGAATGGGATTGCAGGCCAGGTCTGGGATTTTGTTGAAGTCATCTTTCCTAAAAGTACAACAAATAATAATGTAGTTTTGAACACAACAGCCTTGACAATGTCAGTGAGTAAATTAAGATTCACTATACTGTATGTACAGTGTTATAACAAAACCTATTCAGGTTCAATTAGCATCATTCAGATAGTTTGAGGTGTGTATAAAAAGATGTCTAAAACCACAGCAATGAGTCTAGTGTACTCAGAAAGTAAGGGTGCCTACCGAAGTGTGTCTTCATTGTGGCTCAGCTGTTTGAAACGATTGTGTAGGTTCCCAATTTGCTCGAGAGAAACTGAGGAAAAAAGGAACACATGAATGAGGAAGAGAAGATCCTCAGGGAGCAGAGCACAGACAGAGCTTTGTTGGGAACTGCTGAAGGAAATCCAAGGATTTAAGTGTGAGTCATGCAAACCTTTTTATCTGGCTAATAAAAGTCTGCTTGTTTTCCATTTTGTTCAAATAGGACAATGAACTTTATAAAGAAATCTAATTTTACTGGACACACCGTTTGCCACAATACAACATCTTATATAATGCTGTAATATGACAATGGTTTAAAAATACTTCATGTAATTCCAATGCCATGCAAACAAACAAACATTGGAATGTGGACAGGTCACCCACAAACAAAAAAAAGCTTTGGGGGAAAAAAAGCTTTCAAGAGATGGTTCTTGTTAATTGGAACAGGTAATACTGGTCATGCTCAGGCAATGAGATGGCATTTACTCATGGCCAAAAACTCATCATTCAGCTTTTCAAAATAGACTAATTGAACCCAAGATCATTCTCTGGACTGTTTGTTAGGGTTAATAAGGTATCTGAGGATACCTGACTGTTAATATGGCACAAAACAGGCTTTTCAAGTTTAGAATGCTTATTTGCATTGTCTACAGAGCTCCCTATCAGTGACAATGGCTTTAAATATTCTAACTACTAAATGTGAATGCAGTTTCAACGTATAAAATCCTTCTATAGCTAATCTATTACTGCACTGTGTACTGTATCAGTGACAAACTGTGAGGATATAGGATCAGCTCTCAATTTACGGTTTCTCTGAGCTCACAGCATTGTTCCTCAGCCAAAGGGCTACGTTCAAAGGAGAGAGAGAGGAGAACAAACGGGGTCCAATGATGGGATAGTAGCAACATATTTCCACAAAGCCTCGCGCAGACCATATGACCAACAGACGATCAAGCCAAGCTCTCACGAGTAAGGATAACCTCCTACGTCCATCTCTGCAGGAGAGGACTATTGTGTCCTGCAGCTGATAGAGGGAGGTAAGATTTTAAACCCTTCCCCTCTTGAGGGTTAATCTTTTAAACCACATCTCTGGCCCAAACAAAATCCCAAACAGTGCAGCTCCCCTCCTGAGATAAACCTTGGTGACATCTTAATGCAGAGAGAAGCTGGCAAGGCTGCTCTTCTGCAGCCTCATAGGAAGGACCCGTGGGGGGAGATAAGGAGGAGGGCATGACTAATGGAGACTGTGCTTACTGCACCACACTCCTCATAGAATCAGATTCAGAAATGCTCATACACCCCCCCCCAACACACACACACACACACACACACACACACACACACACAAATACATTCAATAAAAGCAAGCAAGCACATGAAGCTGAAACATACACTGTCAGATGCAAGGTCATTGTACATTCTTTACACACACCATAGATGCCTAGATGAGTGTCGTAGCTTTCATATACACATGCTGATTCATTTGGGACTCAGCCAGCTGGTTTGCTTTGAGATGGAAACATTATTCAAATACATGTAAACAAACAGGTGGTTCTGAACTGGTCAAGAGGAGCTAGGAGAGAGGTCCTCAGCGATGAGCTGGTTTGAAGACTTCCAACCAGATTAGGTTCAGAACCAGTTCTGCTTTAGGCTATTTAATATTAGAGAGTGACAGCAGCTTTTTTAAAGAATTGAGGTGACAGCTGGTGATCATGTTACACCAGGAAGTCAGATATCCATACAATCAAGAGATAACTGCCTTGTTAAAGCAGATTGTATTTATGTGAGGAAATAAACTTGCATGCATCATAAATATTTCAAAATTGCACTCTAGGGTTGTATAACACCCCTAAAAGTGTTCCTGTGGCGAAAAGGTTTATCCATTATTCATCTCACCGATGCAAGGGCATCTTTCCATTACAATGGTCTACACTGTATTCGCGAGACTGAAAATGTATTTGTTTAGCACTTTAAATTGGATAAGGGGGTCCCATGATCCAAAAATAGTTCCGAGATATGCAGTAGCAAAGTATGTCCCCAAAACATTAGCCTGTTCTCCGTCGCTGACAGGGATCTAGGTCACAAAAGCCTTTAAAGAGTTTAAAATAGATGTTCTATCATACCGGCACATATATTTAATTTCGGAGATCGAGGAGACGACTATATCCTATTGGTTAAGTTTAACATCAGATTTAACATATCTTCAGGCTTGTACATTACCATTATACACTAAATAGCCTAATATC
Organism: Sardina pilchardus; assembly: GCF_963854185.1. Lineage (NCBI taxonomy): Eukaryota > Metazoa > Chordata > Actinopteri > Clupeiformes > Clupeidae > Sardina > Sardina pilchardus. Next base: position 17,272,804 of record NC_084996.1, on the reverse strand, counting down.
AACCTCTGTTGTTACATGTCTTAGACATGATAAAGTTCCAAGTGACGATTCGATCATTATCTTGTCATACTTACATCCAGTCTTGTCGGCAAGGTCTCTGTATCTGTGATCTTGAGGTACCGAATGGAATCCCCCCATATCGTGTCCTTTGCGTTTAATTTATTCTCTGTAACCTAAATGATAGATTGTCTTTTCGCAATTCTTGGCTAAAGCGTTAGTTCCACTTCCTTATCCTGAGACTCTCGCACTTGAACTTGCACTTCTGCAGTGCAATGACAAACACTGTTGTGGTTACATGCGAATAGATGCACACTGTTCCTCAGCCGCACAGGTTAGGCTACTTCCCCACGGTCCTAGCGCATGGGTATAGCCAAAAGTACCGGGCTACACACCGTCGCAGATTCTTGCAGGTGTGTCAAACGTCCTTCTTCGTCTCGTTGTGGACAACTTCTGAGACCTGGTCTGGTGGATGCGCACGAGTAAGATACTGCGTCGAATGCCCCATTTTATTGCATTTTTGCAGATTGTCTCTCTAGCATCTGTCGCAGTCACAGTCGATCGCTCAGGTAATGGCAGATGACGTCTACAGTAGCTCCTCATTGACAATACAGCTCATGCTTTGAGTGACACACACACACACACACACACACACACACACACACACACACACACACACACACACACACACACACACACACACACACACACAAAACAACTTAACAAAAGTCAAGGGCATAGACAAGGACCTAAACCACTGTGAAACAGCTCGCTGCAGTTGCTGCCTAGCCATCAGGGCATTGGTCCTACCTTAGGGATTGTTGATCCATTTAGTGTGATGCTTTCATCAAAGCTGGTGGCCTTTTGTGTTGAAGTGGATTGCGTCCATCCCTTCTGATGCTCCTAGGCTGAAGGGGTCATTACTTGAGTCAGAATGAAGCATGTAGAATGAAGATGCAATCCTCGAACATGCAACAATATTATTGTCTGAAGCAACATTATTAATTAATTGCCTGGAACATATTGTATTACTTTGTCCACGCCACTTTTATATGCAGAAACAGGGCAGTGTTTGAGTGCACATTAGACATCTAAAGGATGGAGGCCTAACAACATATTGTTATCTTCTTGATGAGTGTCTCAGGTAAGATATTCACTTTCCCCTTTCTGATTGGTTTCCAGCACCCAGCTCTCTTTTTGGCTCTAGCTAGTTGGTGATTAGTAAAACAGCTATATCCAATCACAAAGCAGAATAGCAGCCAACGGCCGAGAATGAGCGTAGTGTATAGTATAGGTAGCCTATACTGTATATATGTGTGTGTGCGTGTGCATATATGTATATGTATATGTATATGTATATGTATATGTATATGTATGTATATGGTGCCAGACTGGGGTGAGCAAAAATACATGAACATGCATTTTAAAATAAAATATCAAGTACCCTACATTTAATGTAAATCATGTCAAATGTGTAGGCCATGGTAGACCGGGTTTGTAGGCCATGTATACTTGTGTATAAAATGAATTAGGTCTCTGCATTTATCCCATCCGTGAATTAGTGAACACACACAGCACAGTGAAGTGAAGCACACACTAACCCAGAGCAGTGAGCTGCCTTTCCTACAGTGGCGCTTGGGGAGCAGTGAGGGGTTATGTGTCTTGCTCAAGGGCACTTCAGCTGTGGATGTGGGCATGGGAGAGCAGTGCTCAACCACTTCCCCCTACCCACATTTTTCCGACTGGTCGGGGATCAAACCGGCAACCATTTGGTTACAAGCATGAAGCCCTAACCAGTAGGCCACGGCTGCCCCAAGTGTATCAAAAATAAACTACAAAATACAACACACCATGTATACAAATAAATGAATAAAATTACTATATTTTTCCATTTTTAAAATGCTAAACCTAAACCTAAAATGCTTCACTTTGCAAACCTTAGCAGATCTGGCTATTTAATCTATTCCTTCATCACTGGACAATGGACATTGATGGAGAGCAACAGCTTTTCTCTGCCTGTGATCTCAAGGCCCAAATACTGTATCAGAGACGTACTCAAAAAGTCACAACTGAACTTCAAGTGGCACAAACTAACCACCGAACCTACTGAGAGCCACAGAATGTGGGCTTAAAGCAACCCAGATATACCTTAAGATAAAAACTGCAAACTCATGGTACACTGACATAAAGTACGGGACATTAAGCCTGACATTGTTCCATTGTCAATGCATGCCATGCCTGATATAGGTGATGGGGCAGCTTTTCAAGCAATGTTGACGGTTAATGATGAAGTTCTCAAGAAAAATTATGTTGATGAAGTTCTCCAGAAAAATAGGTTGAGCAATACCAAAGGGAATTTGCCAGAACAACAATACACAGGAACTTAAGTCATGTTATGGCAAGTTTATTTTTATATAGCACTTTCATACACAGAGGTCATTCAGTGTGCTTTAAATAAACAAAAACAAACAATAGCAAAAAAAAGCACAGAAGGGCCATAGTCAAAGAATAGTTTAAATTAGAAGTAATAATTAAAAGACATAAAAACAACATAGAATGATTAAAAGACTGAGTACAACTGCAAATTACTGACACCAACAACAACTTAACCTGTGTGCTTTATAGTGTCTAGTCAGCCAACAACTTAACTTAGTGATAGTGGTCCTAGTCAAACAAGAGCAATGGAGCAGGGCAACTGCCACTGCCATGGGTTCAGACTGGATTATCATGCTGATTTGCCTCCTGATTAATCAAATTCTCAAGAGAGATAAGTTTCCCAAGAACATGCCAGAACAGCAATACTCAGGAATATTGCCCAGCAACATTGCTCAGAAAGATGCTTTGACATGCCACAGTCAAAGTTGTTACACATTTTCACAAAAAACAGGCAAACTTGTGTGGAATAATAAGTGTGGATGAGCAAGTACATGTGGTTGAGTGACTACACTACACTACACATACACATCTACAGGTATAAAGAATTTTGATACAAAATGCACTGCCATTTTTTTTAACCCAATAAAAAAAACATAAAATGTATGTACATGCGGATGTACAGAGAACAAAGAACAACAGCGGCAGATGGTACTGTCAGCTCAAGAGGCTAACAGCAAGAGGAAAGGTTCTGTAGCCTGGTATAGGGGAGGAGTTGTGTCCAGGCTGGGATCGTCTGTGACTTCCCTGCCCGAGAGGAGTCCTGGGGGGAAGGCAAGGGAGCCCCAGCGATCTTTTCTGCTGATTTCACTGTTTGCTGAGGTCAGATTCTGTCCTGTGTTGTGGTTGCTCTGAATCATACTGTGATGGATGAGCACAGGACAAAATGACTGCAGAGCCTCAGCAGCTCCAGTTGCTGCAGAACAATATTGTTTTTATCTGCTAGGCCTGTTGAGATGGAGTGATATTGCTCTCCCACTTCAGGTCATGAGAAAGTACAGTTCAAAGGAAGATTTCTATAGTGTATAATACTTCTGTTGTTCTGTAATGCCTCAATAATACTGTTACCCTCTACAGTGTTGTCGTGGTAGCCTGTAGTATCCCCCGCCCTCCACTGTAAGGATTTAAAAGAAGAAGAAAAAAAATGACCCCTTTAATGATAATTTTAGGCGAGTTTTGTGGAATGAAATGGACACATTGAGTCTTACAAATGTGACATTACCATCTACAGACCTAAGGTATCTTGCTGTGAAAGAATATGCCAATTACAAAGCATGATTATCACACATACGTAGCATGATCTGTGTTATTTGACAGAGGGGGCCCATTCAGATATCAAGGGTGAACAACATAACCCACGGTATATGATTGAGGGGCCCAAAGACATATCATATAACATAACCCCTGTTATTTAACTGAGTGACCCTATTCAGAAATCAGAAATTAGAAGTGGAAAACATAGTAGCGACTTCACACAGAGGCCAGAGCTTCAGGGCCTTCTGGGCCCGGTAGGCCCGTTCAGTAATCCATCCTATTCCTAAGACTACACTATTGTCTTGAAATGATTCATTTAGGTCTTTGTATGAGGGAAAAGTGTGCTTTAAGTAGGGACTTTAAAGGAGGTCACTGACAGCTAACCTGATTTCCTCAGATATATCAAGAGACCCAGATGCTCTGTCCTTTTAGTTTCAGGCTTCTGGAACAGTTCAAAGACCTCAGTCTGCAAATCTCAAAGTATATGTGCATCTGTCCACAGCATGAAAACACCATCAATTAAGATTTGTAAAGACTGTTTGACGATTGATTACATCAGATTTTGTTGTTTTCAATACAATCCTGCACACCAACCTCTGTTCTGCCGCCAAAAATCTGCAACCATCACCTCTCAATTATCCCTTGTTTATCACATGCATGTCAGTTAAACATTTTATCTCTGGTGTGCGTGGGCAAGTGACAGAAACTGTCAGCACATGTTGCCATAAGCAGAGTGCTTTTTGCTTGGCCTGCTACACAGAAGGTCTAAGGCCCAATTCAACAAAGATCCGCAACGAGACGAAACCGTTGCAGAAGGAGTTGCAGCGGTGTGAATTAAATGTTGCACGTCATTGCAAGCTGTCAAAAGCATTCACCATGTCTAGTTGGAGTTGCAAGGTTTTAAAACGTTGTATCTTATCTCGTCCCAAATCTTTGGTTTGAACATCCCTTAAAGAACACTGATCTCAAAAGAACTAGAATCTATGGATTGAGGAACTGAATGTTTTCTCCCTATCAGCAATGACCCCAATGTATTTTGAGTGGCACCATAGCATTAAGACCACTTCTGTGTCTGGTCACTAGTCTGGCTGTCACCAAGCTCAATCTTGAACATTAGTCTGGGGAATCTGCGCTGTATTTCTACTGCACAAGGCATAGTTCAAATGACTCTGTACGCATTTGGGGCTATGGCGGAGAGGTGTTAAGAATGAACTTTTTAAATCTTTTGTATTTAATTCCTGAATAAATACATCATTTAGAATCCGGTCATAATTTTAAGGAAACATGAAATTAAAGTATATCATTTGTAAACTCTATAGTAGGCTATGTTTTCATTTAAAAAAAGAGCGGCTTATTTAACATGATGCCTAGAATACGTCAATAGAATGTGTTAGGCCTACTTTTGGATAGTGGGGTACGCAAGCTAACTGGTGCTGACTGCTGACTGAGTTGTTGTGATCAGAACATTGAGATTCAGGAAGATGATCCAGTGCAATATAAGTAACGTGTAAGTGTGTGTGTGAGGTTGCTCATACACACACAAACCTCAAGTTTATTGAGAATTTTTAATGATCTTTCTTGAGAACTTTACTCATCCGTTGGAACTGCAGGAACCGGTTATGTGGTTGCCCTGCAACAATTTGGCCCCCATATCGCTTAAAGCAAAATGATAATTTGCCCAGACTTGTTGTGTGTAGGCCCTATCATAATATTGATAACTGTGATCATCCAATCAGAAAACATTGAAGCAATCATGTGTTTGTCCTGCAACATTGCTCAATTTGGGTATGACTATGTAGGCTAATAGATACTTTGTTCAGTTGTGACTTTTTGAGTGTATCACTGATAGGCCTGCAGCATTTAGGCTACGAGATCTAGCAAGTCATCATATTGATCTGTTGGTTGTTTGGTAGCCTAATGGCATGTCTCCTAGGCAGAGAAAAGCTGTTGCTCTCAAAGACTGTCCACTTAATAAACAGAGTCAGTGTATGATGAAGGACTATGTTAAATTGAAAGAAATGGAAGGTTTGCAAAGTGGTCAGTTCAAAGTGTTTTTAGTGCTTTTAAAATACAAAAATACGCTATTTTATTTTGATACATAGTGTCATGCATTTTGTAGTTTAATCAACGATTAAAATTAGGGTAGGCTAGCCTATTTGATATTTAATTTTAAAATACTGTTTGATCTATTTTTGCCCATCCTTGCCTGCAAAGAACATAAGATTGCATTACATTAGAAGCCATTCAAATACTCGTTTAGAAATAGCCTACTCATAGTTTTTATATTTACCAGGGTTAATGTAGAAAGGGCCTGAGAGTCTTCCTCTAATAATGATGTCATGGCAAAAGCTGTCCCAGGCCACCTCTCGTGAATGCTGTTCTATATGTGCGTTTCCTTCACTCTCTTCTCTTGTTGTAACACAAGAGTGTGCTATTTTAACAGTTGTAGTAGTAGCTTGTGACTGCTGCTTGCAACGAGCTAGTAAGGTAGCTAGCAAGCCTACCATTCAAGAAAGATGGCTACTGAAAACGAGTGAGTAGTTTTTCAGGACGGTAATATCATGTTCGTGCATCTATCATAGTAGCAGCAATATGAGTGACCATGTGTGATAACTATCACATTTAACCATTTGTGACATTCGTATTAGCTTTGGTTGGCCCGTGAACTGCCGTCAGATAGCTAGCAAGTTAGCAAAGTTACCTGAATAGCTAGCTACAACTTAACTAAGGCATGGTTAGCTATGCCTGTTAGTAACTGGTGTCATATTATCAAACGTTATTTAACAGATGGCTCGGATAGCAGTAATTATGTTCACACCATTACAAAGAAGTGTCACGAGTATAAAGGGCCGATGTTCGCGAGAAAATTAGCCATCCGAACAGTATGAGGCCAAGTCGGGTCAATAATGTTAAATCATATTTATTATTAAAATGAAGCTAACTTGGCTAACATCAGGTTAATTAACGGTAGCCAATTTAAACCTATTATTTTGCATGTAGCATGATTTGCTACCTACTGAACTGTCTGTTTAGAAAATGGTCATGTAACATGGACATGTAACGTAGACATTCGAGTAACGTTGGTCATGTAAGTGATCATGATATGATTGATGGCATCGGACACCCTTTAACGTTATAAAAGTAAGACGAAGTATTATCTGTAGTATATAGGCTAACCTTATGTTATGAAACAACATACTTGGGAGTAGACTGGCGCAGGATGGATTGAGAAGTAGGACAGTTAAACAACCCATCAAATGTCTGGTTGTAAACAAACATGCCTTCGTTCGTTAATCGTTAGTCAGTACAGTAATTGGTGGAAATAGGGGCTGAGTACCAGATTGAGTCGAGGCCATCACTGCGGAAACATTCAATGTAACAATGTAACTGTGCCTGCTCTGCCATGCAGTTACTTTGTTAAAATTCGCTGAAGCCATCACTTTAGTTACTCTGTTGCCATTTTGTATCAAAGGCGGGTTAGCGCTGCTTGAGCTATTGACAGCCAGGTTAATCGTGTGAACCGAATCTATTTCTTTCTGTTTCAGTGTTCATTCTGAGATTGAAGTTTTGCAGTCAATCTATCTTGATGAGCTGAAAGTTACCCAGGAAAAGAAGGGGTGAGATTAAAAAAGAATTATCATTACACAATATATACATTGGTGGGTATTTTTTTTGTGTGTTGTTTGAATTATGACCATTGCTACAGGCTACTGACTCCCTTGCTTAGGCACTGAGGGTTTCTTTACTGATAGGCTTATCACCTTTTACTTTACTTTTGTCTGAATGAATTCAGAAAATAATCAAATCAAATAGTCTTCTAGTGTCCAGACCACATGTATGTACTGTTTAGGGGTGTAAAGGTACACCTATTCGTACTGAACTGTTTGGCACATGACGTGGCTCATACCGAATGTGCCAAATGCAGAATGTCTTTAACAGTAATAATAAACCAGGGTTTTTTTTTGTGTACCGTTACGCCGCTAGTAGTGTTTGTGTTTGTGTTTGTGTGGCTCTAATGTACTGCATCTTTCTGTCTTTGTTAGAGGGTGGGAGGTGAGTTTGGTCCTCTACCCTTCCACTGGAGAGGATGTTCTCTCTCAGTTTGTTCGCCTCACGCTTACCCTGACTCTTGCTCCTCAGGTATTCTGCTTGCTTATTTGACCACCGTGTGCATTCCTCAGTCCCTCTATGTCTCGGTCCGTCTGTAAATTCACACTTGTTATTTTTTCCATTCTGGTCTTTGCACTCTTATGTACTCTCATCATTTGGTGCGAAGGATGTTATCAAATAGCCATTTTATTTACTCTCTCTGTTCCTCTTGAGATCTGTCTTAGCATACTTTCAATTGTCAGAGGTTTTATCTGTTTGGTTTATGGCAGAATCTTTTGTTGATAACTGTTCATCTCTCTTTTGCAGTACCCGTGCATTCCCCCAGTCATAAGCATACACAACCCTCGAGGACTGTCAGACGACAAACTGCTCAGGTGAATTTCATTCTTCAAAATCATCTGACTAGAAATCTGTGACATTCAAATAGTAAAAAAAAAAATGAGTGTGTCCTTGACTGCTGCAAAGGGACTTCTGACCAATGTGTCTTCTTTCCTTTGTGGTCATCTCAGTGTGCAGAGATGTCTGCAGATGGAGGCAGAGTCCTTCCCAGGAGCACCAGTGCTGTACCAGGTCATCGAGGTCAGTCCTCTCCCAAACGTCTGTCCAACGGCCTTTCCCCATACTTTCCCACTGGTGTCCCTAGGCCTTCATCAGCCCTACATTTAGTCTGTCCTTAGAGTCTTCTTCTCTCACCCCACAGAAGGCCAAAGAGATCCTGACGGAGAGTAATATTCCCCATGGGAACTGTGTCATCTGTCTTTATGGATTTAAGGTCCGGTGTTATGATTTCATTATTCTCTCTCTCTGTTTTTTATAAATAAAAATAACTACTTACTTACACTCAGCCCAGCACCTGATAACACATGTGTATGCCCTTCCTCTGCCTTCAATCATTATCACTTGTGTTTGGGTGACAGGATGGAGAGGCGTTCACTAAGACTTCCTGCTATCACTACTTCCACTCACACTGCCTGGGCCGCTACGTCAGCCACTCCGAGATGGAGCTGAGAGAGAGGGAGAAGGAGATCGAGGAGGACAAGAGTCGGGGGAGGACGGATGGGGAGGTGAGAGGTGACGACGAGTCTAGAAAGTTCTTCAGAAATTGTTGCCATCTGGTCTTGCGGAGGGGATCTCTCCCACTTTTATTTTCTTTACAAATCTAGTTTTGGAAGTTAAAAATGTGTGTGCTCTCGCACACCGTGTCACAAGAGAGTGAGTCTGAATCTGACCCAGGTCACACATACCTGAAATTAGTCGTTAGTCAAAATAAAGCACTCACACAAAGATGTCGCTTGGGGTCAACCAAATACAGATGGTTTAGATACAGCTCAATTTTGCTGTGTGCCCCTATTGGCAACAACCTTTTTGTTGCACCAAGACATTCCTTAACACTTGACTTCATATGATGTCTGTCTCTTATTCGTAGATGTATGTGAATAATACTATCTCTGTCTCTCTCCTGCATTGCTCTCGTAGGAGCTGGCAGTGGTTTGTCCCGTATGCCGGGAGCCGCTTGCCTGTGACGTCGATGCCCTTTTGTCTTCTCCTGCACCCGCGTCTCCTGAGGTAAAAGTTCACATGACTCACGAGCCGCCCCGATTGCAGCAGACTGGCGGCCACATGGGGGCACTGTAAGCAGATGGGCCTGTCTGGAACCACAAGGAGAGCTGTCTAGAAATCTTCCTGTGGCTTGGAAGTTACAACACAGTTACTTATTTCATTAAGTCAAGTGTATCTGCTTAAGCCTACATTAATGACATCAGGAAGTGTGATGGATCTTATGGTAATCTTAGTGTGAGACTCTAATCATCCAAATTAGTCATACTCTTTCAACCGTGTGACAGAGATCTTTGTCTGCTTCAGTTTCATCTGCTCTGGTCTAAGCTCTGGGATATTAAGTGAGACCTGGTGTATCTTTATCACTTCTTTACAATGCAGATGGCTGGAGCGGTCGTTGGAGCAGACTTTCGGCAAAAATGGGTAGAACTGAAGAGGATTTGGGAACGTCAGCATCAGAGGGGCGGGATCATTGACCCTGAGGTGGAGTCCAACAGGTTCCTGATACATATTAATGAGGTAAGGCTCACACACCATCGGTAAGGCTCACACACCATCGCCTTCTGCCTGACATTTGTTTCCTCTATTGACCACATATCAACTAATATGAAATACTTGCCTCATCTACCGCAGGGCCCCTCTGAGACCAGCGATCCCACCAGTGGCACCTCTGATCTTCCTCCCAGCCCACTAGAGCCCCCAGCACCCATCCCCCAGCACAACCTCCACCAGCCCCCACATGCCCCAGGCCATGGGGGCCGCAGAGGCAACTACGGGAGGAGGGGACGGGGTCACAACAAAGGAGGCAGGAGGGGAAGAGGTGGCCAGGTGCATGCTGGGACCCCAGAGGCCATGCCAGATTTCACCAAGCTCTCCCTTGCTTCTGAGAAGCTTAACCATGTGAGGGGCGACACGATGGTTTTGAACGGCACGTATGTGGATACAGGTAGCTGTGGTGATGACCCAAAGGAACAGGAAGTGAAACCCACCGACGAGGGCAAGCCTGTAGCCGTTAAATGTCAGGAATCTACCGAGGCAGGCAACTCAAGTGCATGTCTCGCCAGTGACCAAGCACCACAACCCACCGAGCCCACTGCAGAGGACGTCAAGGCCCACAGGCAGCCTGCGTCGACAGAAAGGCCGCGCGGGCGTGGCTACGGCTACTGGCAGCACGGCAGGAGGCAACGCCCGCATCACCAGGGGCAACCGCTCGGCCCGCATCACCAGGGACAACCGCACGGCCAGTGGCAGGACAGGAACTTCCGAGAAGGAGAACCGAGAGACCCTGCGAGAGGCCCGCACCATCACAGAGGCTACAGGGGCTACAGGGGCAGCAGAGGCAGGGGAAGTGCCGGCCACCAGAGCCACGGTAGTGGTGGCGGGCCTCACCGCGGCGCCCCACGTGACTCCCACCAGAGGAGAGTGGAGACCGGACCGGAGACCACTGTGCTCTGACAAAGGCCAAGGGGAGGAACGCACACACAGAAAGATGTTCCTCCCTGCTTACCCTTTATCAGACTTGCATCCAATAAACGTGCACATGAATTATGTCGTTCGTGTGGAGTGCCGTCATTTCTGCTTCACAAGGTGTCTCCTGAGCTCTTTGCTGAGATAACTTACAGGTGCAGCTCCAAATTATGGTAGCCGTCATATAATTAAATATGTCAAACCTTTTTTATCTTTAATATTAAAATGTTCAACTCATGGAAATCAAAAATCCTGAATCTCAATATATTACAACAATAAATAATTTATAATACGGAAATGTCAACCTGAGAAGAGCTCTAATCAATGAATTACCGGTAAGTCAAAACACCAGCAATGGTTTCCCGAGCCTTTAATCTCTCAGTTTTGACAGGACAATGGACTTTTTCACAATACTGTGATATTTCGAGATGCACCTGTACATTCTTCCCTCTTGTGGTAGTCAGTGAGGAGATAGCAATAGACTTCTGAAGTTCGCCTACAAAAAAGCCACCATCTTTGCCCAAATAAGGAGATCCGGTATCTTGAGATTTTTTCTATGGGAAAATAACATGGGGATTTTCAATAATCGCACCTGTTAAACTCTCGCGGGGATGATGACTTTTGAAATGCAGACGTTTTTCACTACACAGTTTTGTCCACTGCCGTCTAGTGGATACTGTGATCTTCGGCAGGTGAAGACGGCACACTTTGATCTTTGCTACCTCAAAGCTAACTTACAATACAACTTGCCATAGGCAGTTAGCTTCAATTAACTCCCGGATCTCCTTATATGGGCAAAGATGGCAGCTTTGGATCCTTTTTGTAGGCGAACTTCAGAGGTCTATACAGCCACTAGTTACTAATGATCTGAATTGAGACATGACCTTTGACCTCGGCATTTTGTTAACTGCAAATGAAGCCTGACAAATAGGACTACATTGGATGCCTCTCATTTGGTGTTTTATACACCCTCCCTTCCTTCCTCGATCCTCGTCCTTTCTGATCTAGATAGAGAATGATGGGCCGTCAACAATGGGATAGTCTATCCAGTGTTAGTTATAGATCAGTGGGAACGCCCCTCGAGGATCGAGCATCGAGGAGAGTGTTTGAGAGCCACCCATTGACTTGGGTAAGCACCCAGGTCTTGGCAGTCAGGACTCTGATAACGAGACAATACAGTCCTTACAGATACATGGGTCTGTGATTCAAAAATCAGTATTTTATAACTCACTGACTTAAAACTAATTTTGTTGCCATATTGATTTACACTAAGGAGAAAAGAATCTATAACCCTCTCATTTGGGGTTTATTTGTTTAGCGTACCCTGTAATTGTATACTCCCAAAGCATTACCAAATTGGATACCAGTATGTTGAAAATTAACGAAAAGCAGAATTCCTACATGATTACTTAACCAGATGAAAACAACCAATAATTGAAAAAACAAAGATGTAATTGACACCAATAGGGGGAAAAAGGATATAATTGGAGACCCATGTTAGAAGGATTCATTTATTGCTAATGCGTTACTTGACATCTCATTTTAACTGTAACAGTCAAAATGACGACAGTTTTTATTTATTAAAAAATAAAACTGACAATTCACTAGGTCATCACAGCAGAACACTTAAAACCTGTTAACAGCCCTCGCCAGTTAGACAATTAAATGACAATGAGACATAACGGGACATGGTTCCCTTTCAGTTAAAAAAAGACAACACAGACAGACATAAAAAGCAGAACACAAGAGTGACATTTCGGCACTTAGCAGTAGTTTTCCCCCCCTCCGATAGCTCGGTCAGTGCAATGTTATGGGTTTGTCTTTCATACTGGGCCACAAGATGCTGCATCCCTCCCAACCTCAGCAGCACTTCTTCCCTCTCTTCCGTCGCTCCCGGTCCCGGTGGGAGTTGATGTTGACCGTGTCCTTCTCTCGCTCGCGCTCCCGCTCCGCCCGGCTCTGGCTCTGCTTCTTGGCCCGCAGGACCATGTGAGTAAACGCCATGAACATCTGTGCAGGGAGCACAGACACATCAGCAGTGCAGACACATCAGGAACATACAGGCACATAAGGGATGCACAGGCACATCAGGAGCGCACAGACACATAAGGAACACACAGACACAGACACAGAAGGAGCGCACAGACACATCAGGAACACACAGACACAGACACATCAGGGACGCACAGACACATCAGCAATGCAGACACATCAGGAACACAGACACATCAGGGACAGACACACGCACAAACACATCAGGAACAGACACACACACAGACACATCAGGGACAGACAGATCAGGAACAGACACACACACAGACACATCAGGGACAGACACACACACACACAGACACATCAGGGACACACACCACCAGACATAGGCACAGGTACACACAAATACAGCAACAAAGCAATCAAAGTCAGTAATGTCTTCTAACAAGACACTGTAATCATTTCAACAGGCCTTGAACTGGCCTTGTGGTCTAACTGAGAAGTGAAGTAACATTTTCTAAGTACAAACTAGTTATTAATAGAAGTGGCAGAAACACTGTGTGCAGTGATTTTGCGGACACTCTGCGGTTTCCTTTCATATTTAGAACTGAGCAGTTACCACATGCTCACGACTGACCAATCGTGAAAAGCCATGCAGAAGCCATGCAAGCATGCGTCACCCCATGACGCTCACCTCCTCTACGTTAATGTTCTCCTTGGCACTGGTCTCAAACACCCTGACCCCCACGGACTCCCCAAAGCGTAGAGCATCACTGCTTTCCACTTGCTTCTTGGAGGGGTCATCATTCTTGTTCCCGACTGGCAAGGGAGATCAAGAGTGGTTATACATTTTACATGAGTTAAGAGATTTCACGAGTCATTGAAATGACTCGGCAAACATGATATACGCAACTGTGGACAGTTCCCCATCGTATTTCCAAAAGCAAACACTCTAGGCTCTAGGCTCTGTTGTTTTATTTTATTCTAAATGACAACTGTAAGACATGTTTTAGTTTCACTTTACACATGTTCTGCAGGCATACAGTCCTTAAACATGACTTAAACATGACTAATGATGAATGTCTAGAATGTCATAGAAACCCAAGGCCTCATCACTACCATAGAGATGTTTGGAATGAGGAAGTGGTTTGCCATGATAATACAGCATGAGAAGCCGTGTATTTTTTAAAACATTCAGTAGGTACATATATAACAATGTATAACAATCCTTAAAATAACATCTGCATAAATACATGCTCTTACAGAGTATACCACGGGGACCTATTCTGGACAAAGAGCTATCAACTTCTAGTATAACATGACACCCTGCCTGGCAACAAGCCAAAGTGCAGCTCATATGGCATGCAGAAAGCTTTGTCGGTTGAAGATGGGGGAGGGTGGGGATAGTCGCCAATATGAATGTTATGTAGCACTTAAACAGAGACCTACCCATGATCTTGCAAACATTATCACAGTTTTGTGAGATCTCGTTCAGCCACCTCTTGACATTTACGAACGACTCTGGATTTGTGACGTCGTACACAATAATAACGCCATGGGTGTTCCTGTAATACCTGGGAGAACAGGAGAGACAGACAGAGGGATAGTCAACACAAAAAAAAAACAGGATGAAGGCATTAGTAATGTTAACACACCCATGTATACACATCCTGGTAGAGGGCTATAAAAATGAGCTCCTACTCACATCAGTCTACTGCTGGCCTACCAGTACTTCATACGTTGTATAGCGATAACCTAAAGTCTATGCTTTACTGCCATGGAGATGTTGTAAATGTAGAACTGAATTTGTGTGTTGACTTCTTGTGGCGTTATTCACTTTCATCAGTATGGCAGCACCTGATTGTTAACGGTTAAACTACTTGAAGGGATTGTTATTTGTTTGATTACGTGGAGGTGATGGTCCGAAACCGTTCTTGTCCAGCTGTATCCCAGATCTGTAACTTGACTCGTTCCCCGTCAATTTCTATGGTGCGGATCTTAAAGTCCACTCCGATCGTAGTGATGTAGCTGCCTGCAGAAAGCAACGTCAGGACATGCCATGATCTAAATGATGCTGCTACGTTTGCTTGAACTGGGAAAACTCACAGCATCTACAGTACATACAACCAACAACCTTTATAACAACATGGCCATGAAGCTGGATATGAAATAGCTCATAGCCAAGGCTTTTGAGTAACAGAAAGTCAGTCAGGCCCAATGGCCAATAATTAGGCTGATATTTGTACAGTTGTAATCCATGCTCCATGATCCGGACCTTCTGGCCTAAGGTTTGTATAAGCTTCCTGCTTCAGTGACATATGGAGAGCGGTGGGATGGGTCAGCCATGTGGCCACAGCTGTAGTCTCAGTGGACAGAGCTCCACCTTCCCCAGCAACAACACAGCAGACTGCTGCAGCAATCACGGGCAACATAACCTACAGTAAACTACCTCAAATGTTACTGAGTGGTTTTGAAAAATTGGATTGGAAGATAAGGTACATGTCTGCTTGCATACTGATAAGACACCTTAAATCAATACTGCCTAAGGCAGTGATATGAGTAAGTGAGGTTTAATGGGGTACAACCTGTTAACAGCGATCCACTAATTAAACACAAATGTGGTGGTTCATCTAGAGACTCAAACTACAAACTGAGCACTCCCCTGACTGCACAGACCATTCAAAACAACTATATCTACTATATCTTGTGTCATTCACCCCTACTGGCAACATTATCTATCTAACGCAGGACAAACAAAGGCAAAGTCAAACGAAATCCACTCCTATTTGTCCCACCATTTTGATGACACTACTGAACCATTTCTTTCCTGCAAAAGGAGGATATCTTCTAGGCTGATTAAGTCTCTACCCAACATTCACTGTAAAGAACACATGGGCTGCAGTTTCCCAGACTACACTTAATGTGTATTTGTTTGTCGTTTGGGGGAAAGTGTCTACTAGATTCAAAGTGCACACAGATTATAACAGTTTACATAATGAAGTCATGTTTTCTTTTACATGTTGAGCAGAGTTTTTCTACCCAAGAAATGTTGTAACCACACCCTGTACAATCATCAGTCACAGCCCACACCCATTACCAACAAACTCTACACCATTGCTCAGACACACATAGGACAGAGCTGGCTTACCCGAGAAGGAGTTGTCCGCAAACCGCAAAAGCAGACTGCTCTTCCCCACATCTGTGACCAAGAGAAATGCCCATGATGTAAGAGAGACGTTCCTATTTCACCCTGCATTGAAGCTGATATCTACATCCATGCAGCAAAATGAAAGTGGAAAGTGATCTAACCAGACCGGTAAACAGGAAGGTGCAGGCAGGGGGAATAACAAGTCTGAGTGGAACTCGACAGATAAAGTGTGAAGTGATGCATGATTTCTTACATGGTCTAGGAATACATCATACAGTAGCAGGCAATGTCAATAAGGGATACGTTGTTTTCAAAAGTCCTCTATCCTCTGTACAAATACTGAGAGGTGAACACTAGGTCAAACTGCATTTACTGGAAAGAGAAAGTGTGAGACAATTCCTATCACATTTGAGCTGTAGAAGGAAAATGGCCCCACCAAAGTTTTGGCCAGGAAATAGAAGTGCAACAGTGGAGTAAATGGAGTCGCTGGCCTCATAGCAAGCCTTGCGACTTCCCCTTTGCATGACTGAGTTTCCGGTGGGATTTGTAATGCAAAACAAGCTAAGGCTTAACCAATCTCCAATACCAATATTGCAACACTTGACAGAGGGAGGACAAAGCAAGGGACACCTTTACATGGTGCCAGTTACCCGATGCACTCCTCGTGACCAATTACAGAGGTTAACAACAGATCAGTGAGGCAAACTAATGGAATTAAGGAAAATGGCTTTAGAGGTCTTATGTTAGAAGACACCAAAATCTTGATACTAAGTGGATCTAATCACACCATGTATAGTATTCCAGAAATAGTACCAATTTGTACATGGATGTACAAGACAAGCAGAAGAGAAATAAAACAGATAAAAACCACTACTAACTAGAGTCTCCAATGATGAGCAGTTTGAAGAGATGATGATAGTCCTTCCCAGCCATTGTGCAGTGCTGTCCTTCCTGGTTAAATGCTACTTAGCAGCCCAGCAAATTTCACCGTGTTCAGTCAGTGTCCTCTCCTCTATAACATCAATGTGATGGACAGGTGGGCCCATCAGAATTCATCTGTAAGAAAGGGTAGTTCATCATCCCTGCTAGACCCTGAACATCGGTTCCTGTACAATTCCAGTTCAAACATCCATCCAGTGAGAAATGACCGACAACTCTGAAGTTTGTCTTAAGTTAATTCAGACATCATCTTCTACAGATTTGCAGGTAATACTGAAGTCTTGAGCTGCAGTTCATTCCTACATTAGTGCAAGGATCCAAAATCACGCGGGCATGTTCCAGCTTGCTCCAGGTTGAATTTCTCTCCTCGATCTGGCGTAGAAACAGTCTTTCTAGACTTTGTGAGTTGGTGATCCCGTGTGAAATGTTGGCATGCAGTTCACATCAGGGTTCTCCTATTGTTGATGGCATGAACAGAGGGGGCCAGTAGAGTCCAATCGGTTGAACTGAGGTCAACAGACAGTGGGCATTAGTGGAATCTCATGTTTATTCACCTATAGATAGTGAGGCAGGGGAATGCTCAGAATGTTCCTGTGAAGACTCCTTGGAAAACAATGACGTAAACAATGCTGGCAACTGGCTGTTTCTCTGTCTCACCTAATCTCATCTTGACATCTCTGACAATAGGAAACAGAGGCATTCAGTCACAACAGCAACATCCTCATGGTAGTGTCCATGGCGGTGCCCAACTCCTCTACAGGTTAAAGCCCTCCCTACGTCCTTCATGTGAGGTGAACAGTCATGCTGGCGTCCTTGTCCAAAACAGACCTGCAGAAGAGATGAACGTATGGGAAGTTAACAGCAAGAAATGCAAGAAGTCAAAGCAGGTTAAGGAATGGTCCGCTTGAGTTGCTCACAATTGTCTAAATGAGTGACATTTTCGCTGTATGCCTTCTGTCTATCTCGGTGCCTGTGCACCGTTCCCCGGAACAACAGCTGCGCTTCTAATTTTAACTTTTCCATCGCTGGGCGCGCTGCGTGCCCCATCTCCCTTCCTTCAATCATTAAATATAGCTGAAGCAGGCGGACCACACCTAACGTACTGAACGCACAAGTAGGATAGGTAAGCAATCGTCAATGGTTGAACATACAGACAGAAAGACCAAATAAAACTCACCACGATTCAAAGAATAGAGCTAGGCCTACCTCTCATAACAGACAACGTCTCGTTACTTTCAGGCAATCGATATAACATCCAAAATAGACACAATGAGAAAGTGATAGCCTACGTGTTATCCAACTTGCAAGGGGAAGTCTCAAAAAGTGATGATGAACTACGCCCGATTTCTTAAAAAAAATAAATGGAAGTGAAACCGACAGTCTGAGGGCTGCTAACACAGACACAATGCATCGCTAAAAACTTAACCGTTTTGTTAAAAGAACACTTGTTAACGACTAGTATCACTGGGCCTAGTCCATTCTCGACTACAGTGGTCTCTAAACACAGCGACATCTAATCGTGAAACAATAATTTGCGATATTAGCCTACCGTCAGTCATTGATTGCATTAGTAAAGTGCTGGCCAACCTAGGCCAGAGAATTCCTGTGAGCTACGCGGTGTTTTGATTTTCAACTGAAGTAAACAACTATTCAATCAACAGCTAGCGGCGTTACCGTAACCTGGTTACTAGCTAGGCCTAATCATTCTTGCCTTAGAGCTGGACCGATCACGAATACGCGAACCGATCCTCTTACCTTTGTAGCCAAACCCTAAATCAGTAGCTAAGTATGTCAGTAAGCCAGTGTGACAGCACGCGCCGAATAATCAATGACGAAAGAATGCTGAATCACAACGAACATTGTTATCGAACTGTTAAAATGGCAAACAAACTACAGCCATAGCCTGCCTACCTACTTGGAGGGCGTCGTGGTAAGATGCCAGGGATTGCACAATCGCTGGTCTTGTTTTCCTATCGACCATGTAGCGTCGATTGTCCAGTCCTGGGATCAAGTCTTAAGAAAGTGCGCAGCCTTGGAATGACCACTGGCTCACCGGGCACCGCCTCTGGCCGCCGCACCTGAGTGTTGAGTCACCATCTTCATGGATTCTTCTCAACCCCTCCCCTGGTTTCTCTTAACCCCCGCCTGTTGCAGAGTTTACATTACTTCCGAACTGCATTGAGTTTTCTTTTCATGTGGTGTTGCCTAGTTTAATTGGGTTAAATGATTATCATATAGCCTACACTGCAAGTTTTCATAATATTGGCATGAACTCTTTTTTTTATTTTTTTTTTATTTTTAGCATAAATCCATCAGGATTGTCGTTGACGGCCGGAAATACGCCCTCGTGTGCTTTGATAATCTTTCAACGCAAACTTTAGGCTTCCCTGGACAACCATTTCCGTGTAGAAAGTGGTCTTGATCCAGTTTCAGCCTTTAAAGCAGGAATGCTTAAGCTAGGCTACTGATGAAATTTGTTAAATAGCAGTCTGGAAGCCGTACCAAAGGGTCCCATAAGACATCAAAATAATATGTTCACTGTTTGCAGGAAAAAGGGAATATGTTGTAATTAACAGATAATTACTACCAATCTAAATAAAAATGCTGTCTTTATTTCTTTGACCAGACATTTTAGATTTGTGCAGGTCTACAATTTGACACACAAGACTCTGAAAACAAAAGTGTTTTATTACATATAAAAATAGGTCATGGTGAATTCACAATAAGAGTCCATTTCCAAAACTGAGCGTCATTTTTGAGAGGAAAGATTGAGGTATAAGACGCCCATGATCTTAGAAAGACAAGGAGAAAGCTCTGTAGGACAAGTTGGTGAAAACATCAATATGGTCACTGCTGCCCCCTAGCGTCATAACCTGTAATGAGATATGAGTTTTCAGTCATGAGCATAACGTGAGTACTCAACAATGGAATGTGACAACAGTCTAAAATGTACAGCGACAGACATAACAAACAGACTCACCCGGGGCTCAGACGGGTGAACATTCAGAGCCAGTGTGTTCAGAGATGGAGAGGTGCAGGGAATCTGAGCTTTGACTTGGCCTCCCAATAAACAATGGTACAGATAGGGGCCCTCACCAACTGATAAAATCTAAGACAAAGAGGGAACACAAGGGTGAGATATATCCACAAAGACATACACAAAACACATAATGACCATCAACGTTTCTTACTCGGATGCATAGCAAATAGTCAGAGGTTAGGATAATGGTAAGGCATATTTTCTACTGGTGTGAAGTAGTACGCAGATAACCACTCACCAGGTCCTGGTAAAACATGGCCTGACGCTGGCAACCGGCAATGGGGAAGACTGAGGTGGGAGACATGGAGCGCAGGTGCCAGAGAGACAGAGACGGGCCTCCTCCACAGAGCTGAAGGGAAGAGGGAGAGAGAAGATGAAAGAGGGAAATGTAGCTGCTACCAAGCAACCAGCACGCCTTCTCACTCGGCGGATTTGTATCTCAGTGTTATCACTGCTTTATCAGGATTTGATCAATATATAGTCACAAAACAGTACTCATGGGAGTGCTTTTCCATGCACAGGAATGTCAAAAATCCACAGGGGACTGATAAAAAAAAAAAAAGACTCTAAACAAGAACATACGTGTTGAGATGTAATCTTGTCTCTGCTTGGAAGACACAAACCCTTCTGATGCTCTGACTCGCCCCCCCCACCCCCCCCCCACCCCCCACCCCCCCACCATCAACTCCCCCATCCCATGAACAGAGCCAGCCTGTCATGTATACAGTAGACAACCACCCCACCCCCCCTCGTCTCACCATCCAGTCGGAGTCTGTGGTCAGGCAGCTGATCCATCTGCCAAGCTGGGGGCGGGCACATTCCTGTCATAACACACAGGCCGGGGGGGGACAAAGTTGGTCTGTGTTCTCGGGTGATTGTTTATGTTCCCCTGGCATTGTTATCACACATGAAACAGCAAGCAATCATCCATGGTTCACCTTAAGCCTCTAAATAATTCATTATGGTTATTGTGAGACTCTTCAACCACACTATCATCATCCCGTGATCCAACAAAGCAATCGTACCTGATATTTGTGAACTTCGATACAGTGCACTGACTGTGCAGTCCTGGAATCTGAGAGGAGGTGGTGTTCAGTTAATCAACAGTGTGCACTAGAGAGCTGGCATAACAGAGTATACTTAAAATAAATCAGCAGGCAAGGCTTGTAAATTACCCCATATCCGCACTGCACCATCCTCCCCTCCAGACAGGATCTCTCCCTCCCTCTCCCTCACCGTCAGGCAGTGGATGTAGTCGCTGTGGCCCTGCAACACCAACTGGACGAGGGGGGGAGGGGGGGCACAATAAAGTCAGCTGTGAT
This sequence comes from Sardina pilchardus, assembly GCF_963854185.1. Taxonomy (NCBI): domain Eukaryota; kingdom Metazoa; phylum Chordata; class Actinopteri; order Clupeiformes; family Clupeidae; genus Sardina; species Sardina pilchardus. The sequence goes on along the minus strand of NC_084996.1, from coordinate 17,251,545 downwards.
ACACGACCAGCTGACATATCATCAACACACCAAGAATCACAACAGGAATGGAGTCGTGGCAAGTGTGTGTGTGTGTGTGTGTGTGTGTGTGTGTGTGTGTGTGTGTGTGTGTGTGTGTGTGTGTGTGTGTGTGTGTGTGTGTGTGTGTGTGTGTGTGTATAAACAAGGGAAGTAAGAGGGTGAGTGGAGGGCTAAGATATTATTAATCAACATCATTTTTTAAATCCCAATGAATATTAGAGGAGAAAGTTGTGTTCGGACCTTGAAGACGCCACTCTCTAGGTCCAAGATGTGAATGTTATTGTCTCCTCCTCCAACAATCAAGCTGTTGTCCTGGAAAGCGAGAAGCAAGAGGGGGTGAGAGTGGAAAAGTGACGGAGAGGAGGGAGACAGAAGGCATTGTTTTCTTTTAAACCTGGCAATTTACACCAATCCCCAGCCGTGTTTTAAGTTGAACATGACATATTGACAGGCAATTTATGTTCTCACTTGACTACTGCTTGATAAATGTAAGAGTATGTAGTCTAACACATAGCTACCCACTAGGCTATGGCACAGTCCCCTCTACTCACTTTTGGACTGTGCACCATGGCATTGATTTCAGGAATCTCTAGACTGGTTCTGGAAAGTAGAAACAAAATAACATTATATCACATGAAACATAATGGATTATTTTTTCAGTATAACATATCATAAACATGATTTTTTTTTATTGTATAGTATTGTATAGGCTATTTATATAGAAAATGTAATCTAGCATATACAGGTCTGTCAAGTTTTGCCCTTTGGAGGAAAAATAGTGGGACTAAGGCTGGGATTATCCAGTCCTGTGTACAGACTCGCTGCAGCATTACGCACCCAACTGGAGGTCTTAACTAGGGGGAGACTATAGTAATATCAGATGTGGATGTGGCCATGTGCCATTGTTTACTCTCATGATTGCCCCCAGCTTCGATGTCGATAATGCATCTTGCAGTCACCTTTTTTTGGAGTGATCGCCCCCTACTTTCTTATCAGTATTGCATCTCGCGGACGCATCATGTTCGCTTGCGACGACGTGCACGACCGACGCACCAAACGACCGCAAAATACACGAGGTAGCCATGATGCGAACACAAACGCGTTGTCTGCAGCAAGTCTAACCCTGGCTTAAAGCTCTCCACACGTAGGTGCTGACGTGTGACATTAGATTCTATTTTTTTTCTTGCCCTGATGTGTGGGGCAAGTTTAGATGTCCTGAAAAAATACATGTGGTGTGAGGTTGTGTGAGATCTGTCCATTGCATGCATCTCATCAATGTATGAGACTTGAGAGCCCTGTATATTGTATACACAACTACATTGAGTATAATCTTACTTGTAGTTAGGCCTTCTTGTCCATACAGCCTTCGAGTTCTAGAGAGAGAGAGAAATGTTAAGGCAACTTTCTTCCCACCATTGTTCATCAGGTTTGAGGTAACTGTATATCATCAATGACAATGGAAATTTACAGAGTGACCATTACAAAATCAATGTCATTCTGAAAGGAACTGAAATAATCTGATGTCAGATTATAATATACAGAATATGTTAAGGTGATGTTCAGTAACTATCTCTAAAGTCTCTGAAGGTGACCTATCCCACTCAAGTGCTAACCGAGGACAGTAATACTTTACACCCATTTGTGCAAAATTCATGACATCGAAAGTGTCCTGATTTAGTAAGATAAGTTCCCTTTTTAAGTGTGAAATAATGTGAAAACATACTCAACACAGATCAAGTACAAAATCATCAATCTGGACACTGAAAACACTCATTGGAGAGCCACATCACAAGGACAGACACGTTGTGTAGTGTGTTCTCTCTTGCGAGATGATTTTGAAGAATACTCTCCATAGTACAAGTCGACCCACCCTTTTGATGAGTTCAGACCAGTTCCAGGCACTGATCTCGCCATTCCCCGCACTCAGAAGCTGGCTATCCGTGGAAAGCAGGGAAAACACTGGACCCTCATGAGCTGGCGCAAACAATGGACCATAAGATGAAGGAAATAGGTCATAGCGATCAAAGTGATGGATTGGATAAGTCACAAGCAGACAACTACGAAATAGCTTATGGCATGTTGACATGGTGGTAAGGTGGTTTAAGACTGACCTGTGAAAGTGAGGATTGGTTTCTGACTGAGGTCTGTCGCCTCTGGACTGAGAGCAGATGATAGACTGCATAAAACAAATCAGAGGAATCATTAAAGCTTTCATTAGGTCTACATCTGACAATCTGCCTGACTTCGACTACTGCTACAAACAGACCAGAGAAATAAAGCCAAACTGTAAGCGTCATTGCAGTACCTGAACAAAGCAATCTCTCCATAGTTGTTCCCTACAGCCAAGAAACGTCCGCAAGGAGAGAAGCTCTGGGAGAACACCGACATGTGGAGAAGCTGCATAGAAAACATTTGCACTGGTGTTGTTTACTCGAGGTCAGCCTAGTCAGCCATTATACCAGCATCCTCTGGGTTTAGTAATAGCATAGACAGTAAAATATAGACATAGACGTCACACTCTTATGTACACACGCTATTATGTACACAACAAAACTAGCACACTGCAACCATTCATAATTTCGAAGAAGCACTTGCATTAATATAAGGCTAGCAATTCATATTTTCAAACAATACAGCAAGCGCTTAACATTAGTTAGCGTTACTTCACGATTGACGCTACGTCCACCAGTACATTGACAAAGATCCCCGTGGAGAATAAGTCGTCTTAACAAATAAATGGCAGTCTTAAAACATTTCAAGATTAAAATGTACCTCTATAGGCCCCATGGCTGCAATTACTGTTGTTTGTTTTTGAGGTATGGACACTTAGGTCTGTTTAGAAAAAATCCTAACACAGGGCAATCCAACAATTCAAACGCGGTCGCCCAAATTCTACGCAGGCGGAAGTGGCTACTTTGAATTGTGGGAATTGACGTCTTCGCTACTAGGCTACTTGAGACCGTCCTTAGCAGTGTCTTCAGAGAGGGTTAAAGCGGAGCATATATATATATATATACTGTCAATAATTAAGGATCTTTGGTGTCTTGAAACACATGTAGCCTACAACCCCTGGCAAAAACGATGGAATCAACACTCTTGGGGATGTACATTCAGCGGTTTTATTTTTAAGGAACAAAAAGACTAATCACATGTGCCTAAAAAATATGTTTCTGTAACAGATGGATATTCTGCCTTTGTGAAACTACCTCCAAAAAAATCAGCAAAACGTAGGCCTAGTAATAGTAGGCCTAATGTAGTGGCTTGTATTGCCGCATAAATTCTCTGAGGCATGGACTTATAATGTAGAATAGTAGCAGTATTCTTCATCAATTCGTTTTCAACTTTGTCAAACAGCAGCTGGATCAGCATTACAGGATGGTGCCCTTTCTTCAGTTTGCACCATACATTTTTAATGGGATTGAGATGCAAACTCTTTGCTGGACATGTCACTGACTTTCCTGAAGAAAAGTTACAAATTCTCTGCTCTAAGGCAAAATATATTATAATTCTGGAAAATTATTTTTGATCGATGGAATGACAAGAGTCCAACACCTGAATGTACACTTGTGCATTTACTGTAGTAGAGGTATAAACTGCCATCTTCCCTGGTCCTTTTGCTGACATGCAACCCCACACCTGGAAAGACATATCAAATCAACCACAAGGCCAGACAACAGTCTGTATCTAAATTCCGTTGAAAATTGATGGTGGTTACTGAAGAAAATGGTGAATGACGAGGCTCCACCTTGCAAAGCTGATCTATACTGCCATTCAACAAAGTTGGAATCTGGATATGTACATTAGTGATGTCTGTGAGAAAAAAGCCAGAAGAGGCACACAAATGTACAAACTATGTTTTAGGTTTGTGATTCCATATTCTTTCGCTCAAGATTGAGTGATTCCATATTGTTTTACCCTCTACTATATGATCTGCAAAATAGAGTGCCTTAAATTACGATTTTTGGTTATTTTTTTCAGCTAGGTTTCACAAAGCCAGAATGTTAATATGTTACAGAAAAATGTTTAAGGCTCATCTGTGGTTTGTCTTTATTAAAAAAAAAAAAAAAAAAAGCAGCTGAATGAACATCTTCCAAGAGTGGTGATTCCATAATGTTTGGGGTTGTATATATATTATCAAAAATATGGGAAATTAAAAAATACCAGACAAGAAAAATTACAATGTAATGCCAATTCACTGAAGTACTGGAAAAGGAACAATTGAGATTTAATGGATGACAAGGGTTAAACTGGGTTAAACTTTGTTAAACACAAAGTGGAAGAATAAAAAAAAATTCTGAAGGAAGAAAAATCCCTAACACTGCTTAAAACTTAAACAAAAAAAAGAAACAAAATGTTTCCAAATTATCTTTCAATCATGCCTTCCATGTTACAGCAATGTTATAGCTATGCCAAGCCATTATCGTTTTTTGACAACAGATAAAAATGACATGTTTAAACCCATAGTGCAGAACTTGGGAATATCCATACTACAGTAGTTATCTGTAAGTAAGCTTTGCTTATGAAAATACACCCCTGATATCAGAATATAAAGTCACCAATGCACCACTATAGGAAACAAGTAAACATGTAAGAGACACAAGAGTCTTTATTACTCAATTCGGTATTTTTTTTCACAAAGAGAACAGAAAGGTTTGTCAGGTCTACTCACAGTCATGGGTACAGCACATTGTCCATTCAGTGAAAGCCAAATTACTGAAGTCATATCTACATTCATAACAATGAAGGGTCAGAGGGGGAAAAAAAAAAGTGTGTGTGTATGTGTCCGCATTTGGGGGTTGTCCCTCACCCTTCACATGTGTCACCATAATAAAAAAGTGAATTTAACCATCATATCACTGGGGAAAGTCCCTAATGTCCTTATCGGCCACCCACGATCAACCCTAAAACGGCTGGGTGGCACAGTCCAGCTCAGTACATCGAGAGTTTCCAGAGGTACGAAATGGGACAAAAAATGAAGAGACGACGTGTAGGAGAGCACTCATCTCCTCCGCTTACTGCTAGGCGACCTGCTTCTAGACCGCCTGCTTCCACTCCTGATAAAGAGAAAATGCAGAGAGGTCAGCACGGGTGTGTCTGTGTGTTTTTGGCCTCATGTTCTAGAACCACAGACACGACGGAGGAACAAGTTTCTGACCTTCGGTGGGGCGGGGAGGGTGCACCACGGCGCATTCTCATTGGAGGAGAATAGCTGAGCGAACGGGAGTCTCGCAGCGAATCAGCTGGCACCCTCTCAGGCCGAAGAGGGCTGACGGGGAAAGCACAGGATTACATGAGCATCTCACTTCACCTGATTGAAGGAAATGTCTTCTTGTCCTAAAGTAGAGTTCAGACCAAAGATTCCCGACGAGACGAGCCGCGACGTTCTAAATCCTTGCGACTGCGACTCAACGTGTTTAATGCTCTGCGACGGCTTGCGACTGCTTGCAACTACGTGCAACTTCTAATTCACACCGCTGCAACTCAGTCTCGTCGGGAATCTTTGGTGTGAATTGGGCTTAAAATAGTGGCATTTGTATGCGCTCTCCAAAGCTGTGAATTACTCTGAAAACACTGGTCACGATGGCAAACATGAGCACATTTCACATTTCAGCATCACGTTTTTTTTTTTTAAGAACACAAACCATAGTGAAATGTAAGTGACTAGATGTTAATATGTGCATTACTAGGATGTGGAAGGGGGATACATGGGTAAGCAGTAGACTGCACTGATGATTTTAAGACATGATAGATTACATGAGTTTTTTTTTTTTTTTTTAAATAACTAGGGATGCACTGATATATCTGCCACCATCAGCCTTGTTGATTGATCTCAGCAAAATCATATTTGCCATTTACTGATGGCAATTACTGATGTTTATCTGTTATGCTGCATCAATTCTACACAAGGTGAATGTTGTGCTATGACCGCCTGAGAAAATGGTTCAGTTATTTTATGAATATTCTTGTTTCACTATACTAAGGGTTATGACAACAACATCTAAAATACATATTAATACCTAAACAATGCCATTGGTTATGGGTCAAATTGTTATTCTATACATTACCATCAGCCTCGGCCCAGAATTTCTAATTTGGATTAACTGGTACCAATAATTAACTTAAGTGACCTAGAAATTGCGTTTTTAAGGTAGGCAGAAGACATGTCTACTTGGGATATTCTCCACTGATTGGATTCTTCTATAGTGCAGGCTGTGTGGTGGATAACAATCCACGTTGTGGGTGTATGTTAGCCATCTGTAAGAAGTAATACATTTGACTAAAAAACAACAAAGTACTTACCTCTTTTTACCCTCCTTTTCGCCGCCTGGCGAAGATGAGGACGACTTCCTACGTGGTGGTGGAGCAGCATCGCCACTGAACGTGAAAAAGAGAAAAAAAAGCTGAGATCTGGCCACAACTTGACGGTGTGTTAAAGAGACCCAATGCAACTTTCTGCAGGAGACGATCGCTCCTTGTTTACATCTGGAAGTCTGAGACGAAGAACCACGCTTGCAATTTATATATTTAAATATAGCCTATATATGTATAAATATACACGCTAAAGCTGTCGGGAAAGCTCTGCAGAGAAAATGCAAGCATAAAAAGAGCGAAAACGAAATCCAAACCAGAGATGAAATCGCCAATCCTGCATAGTTCCTCTTTAAAGACTGCTTGTGAACATATGCTGAAGCTCCTTACCCTTTGCCTTGCTCCGGCTCGGAGTCTGAGCTGTCGGATGATGATGACGAGGACGAGGATGACGAAGATGATGATGACGAGCTTGAGCTACCCTGCCAGCTTTTTTTCAACTTCTCCTCGATCCCTGGCTGCCCATTCACTGGGTTCTTCGCCGTGTTTGGCTGCTCTGGTTGAGGGGGGGGCAGAGCTGTGGGCTGGCCCCTGCGACCTCCTCTCGACGAATCCCTGCTCTCTGCCGAGGGCCGGGATGGGGAGGGCGAGTCTTTGCCTGGTGCCCTGCGATCCGATTGGCTGGAAGGAGCTCGTCTCTCTGGAGACCGGGACCTTCTCCTCTCAGCCGTCTCCCTGTCCGGCTCGGTCCTCACTTGCCTCATCCCCGTCTCCTTCTCGGAGCCGGGTTTCCGGCTTTGTTCCTTTGTTCCGGCCTTCCCCGCCTCATTCTCAGAGGCGGATGAGTCCGAGTCGGAGGAGGATGAGGAGGACGACGAAGACGAAGATGATCCCGAACGATTAGGTGGGGAAGGGGCTTTGGGCGGCGGACGTCCTCTCTTTTCTCTCTCCTGCTCTTGTTCTCGCTGTCGCTCACGATTCCTTTCTTGCTCCCGTTCTCTTGAGAGTGACCGACTGCTCCTACGTCGGTATCGGGGAGATGGAGAACGTCGAGACCTGAAAAAGGAAACCCATTAGAGAATAATGCCCAGTAGCAGTGATCACTGATGGGAGCATTTGGACCCTCATGGCTTTAGGGAGGCCATTTTATTGAGTAAGCATAATTGACAAGTGAATGAGTTGGGTACACAATACATACACCAAACATACCTGAAGGGGGGGCTGTTGTATCTCCTTGGGCTTCGAGACCTACTGCTCCTCCTGACCGGTGGCCTGTCTCTACTACGGTCGGCATCTCGCTCTCTGTCCCTGTCTCTATCTCTTTCCCTGTCTCTCTCCCTCTCTCGGTCCCGGTCTCGTTCCCGTTCCCTCTGTCTCTGCCTCTCCCGGTCCCGTTCCCGCTCTCGGTCCCTCTCATGGTCTCTGCTGCGTTCCCTGCGTGGTGAGCGGGCGGGCGAAGCCCTCCTGGGGGAGCGGGCGCGCGGGCCGTCCTGGTACTGCCGCGGCGGGGTGCGCGCGTCCTCCCGGCCCCTCACTCTGGGGGAGTCCGGCGACGCCTCTCTCCTCCTCCGGTCTCTCTCCCCCTCCCCTTGACTCTCCCCGGCGGGGGGCCGGTGGCCGTCGGCGCCCTCCCCACGCCCTCCCCTCTGGTCTCTAGTGGGCTCGGTGGGAGAGTAGCGCTCGGCCCTCTCTCGACCTCTCTGGGGGGCGGGCGGAGGGTTGCGGTTGTCCACGTTTGCGGGCGAGTATCTATCCTTCCCCCTGTCCCTCTGCCTCTCCATCTCTGCAGGCGGGAACATCTCTTTCCCCCGCTCCCTCTCCCTGTCTCTCGCCCTCTCCCGGTCCCTATTTTGGTTGTCCATTTCGGGGGGAGTGTATCGCTCTTGGGCCCCGTCCCGGCCTGGCCGCCTGCCTCCAGCCCTGTCCGCGGCCATGCGGGGCGGAGAAGGGGGAGACCTGCCCCTGGCGGCCGGAGCGGGGCTGTTGCGCTCGCGGCCTCTCCTGTCCGCGTTCTCCTCCCTCTGGTCGCGCGCACGTGCGGGAGGAGATGGGCTGCCTTTCCATGCGGGCGCGTGGGGCTGTTCCCGTTCCCTCTCCCTCCCTCTGTCCACCCTCTCTCTGGTCCCGTTCTCCTTTTGAGCGGGCGGCTGAGGCGGAGCCGGGGCTTCCTTCCCTTTCTTCTCGGCGGCCTTCTGCTTCTTCTTCTTCTGCCCATCGTCAGAGGAGGACGAAGAGGAAGAGGAGGAGGAGGAAGAGGAGCTGTCGCTGTCATCGTCGCTGCTGCTGCTGCTGCTACTATCACTGCTGCTGCTGCTGCTACTGCTACTACTGCTGCTGCTGCTGCTGCTGCTCTCTTTGGCTTTGCTCTTCTTCGCCGGCTTCTGCTTGGCCTTTGCCTTGTCTTCCTTGGCAGGACTCTTCCCTTTCCCTTTCTCTCGCCTCTTCTCCTCTACGTCTTTCTCTTTTCTGCTCTTGTCCTCTACAGCTCTCTCCTTCCTGGCCTCTGCCGCGCTGTCCCTCTCTGGAGTGCGATCCGGTGGACGATGCCTGCCGGAGCGAGTGTCTTCCTTCTCCTTCTCCCTCCCCCTCTCCTTCTCCTTCTCCCGGTCGCTCTCTCGCTCCCGGTCATTCGGAGCCTCCCTCTCTCTGCCCCTCTCGTTCCTCTTCTCCTCCTCCCGATCCCTCTCTCTCTGTCTGCCGTTGGCGATGGGCGAGCGCCTCGGCGGGGTGGCAGAGCCGCTGTGGCGGTCCCTCGGTCTCTCCCGCTCCCGCTCGCCCTCTCGTGCTGCCCTGGGCGGCGGTGGAGGGCTGTCCTTCTCCCTCCCCCTCGGTGGTTCCCTCGGCCTGCCCCGCTCCCGGTCCCGCTCCCTCTCCCGCTCTCGGTCAGACGGGGCCTTGGGCGTGACGTCCCGCTCTCTTCCGCTCCCTCGCTCCCTCTCTTTGCTCCGTCCTCTCCGGGGAGGCTCCCTGTCCGGGGACGCGGACGAGTCCTCGCGCTGCCTCTGGGGCTTGTCCTTCCTCTTCTCCTCCTCCTCTGGTCTCCTGCGCTGCTGCTGCTGCTGCTCCTCCTCGCGACTCTTGCCCTTCTGCCGCTTTGGGGACGGCGAGGGGGACGAGGAGTCGTGTCTGTTTCGGTCCGGCTTCTCCTGCTCCTTCTCCCGGCCCCTCGGCCGCTCCCCACTCCTGGACCGACGGGCTCGATCTCGCGAAGGGGAGGAGTCGTCGTGCCTGGACTTTTTCTCCCTGCCTCGGTCCTTGTCCCCGCCTCGGTCTTTCTCAGCCCTCTCTCCATCAGAGGAACTGACGTGTCTGGGTGGGTTCTGTGGGAAGCAAGCGAAGAGAAAACATAACACGCCATTAAAAAAGGGTTAAACAAAAAAAAAAGACATGGAGAGTGATGAAGAATATACTGCACATTCTCAAGACTACTGAACTAACCGTAGAAATGTGGACGCAGGGCTCACAGAGCACTATATATCTTGATCTGAGTACTGTTACACCACATCAAATCCCGGATTAATGGCTGCCACAGAGGACAACACAAATGTCCAGACAGAGCGTCATTGACCCTACCTCCCGTCCTGCTCTTCTTGGGGGAGTCCTGTCGCTACGACCTCTCCCCATTCTATCAGGAGACCGCTCCTTGCGCCCCTCCTCGCCTCTTCGTCCCGGCTGGTTCTGCTGTCGCTCCCTCAGCGGAGCGGGAGACGGACTGGTTACCAAAATTAGACAGAAATGGCGTCGGTCAATCGAAGAGAGCAGTTGGAGTGGAGAGAATGGAGTCAGTAGAAAAAAAGACCCTGTAGTTCAGGGCTCTGTAGGAACTGTGCATTGCAAACTACTGGTAAAACTAAAGGTCAGGTTTCATGTTAATGTTCACACGGAAAAGGTGAACAACACTTTCAAGAGTGCATCTAAAGGTCAATCACAAATATCTTCTGTGACAAAAGACATTGAGTGAGAAGGATCGAATGGACCCAACCTTGAACACTGTGGCTGTATATACTATTGCTGGTATCAAAAGATCAATGTACTACATAAGGAAGCAGCGCTACCTGTGAGCAGGGCTGGATGATGCGCCGCGGCGTTTGTGGGTCTTGGGAGAAGGTGGAGTCTCATTCTCACTCTTCTTCCTCTTTCTCTTTTTCTTTGAGGTCTCCTTCTCAGAGGAGGAACTGATGAGAAAGAATGACAACGGAACATGAAGAACTCAGCAAGACACAGGAAATATTACCGCATAAGTAGGAGTTCTGCTCACGTAACTCACCTATCACTGTCTTCCTCTTCAGATTCCGCCCTAAGAAATAATGAAAAGGTTGGATAAGTGAACAATAGCTATTTCTTAGCTAGTTACTAAGTATGAACAAATCAATATGAAGTTGTAACAGGAACACAGAAGCTGGTGTAATTTTAAAGTGGGTAACTGTTGGCTTGTCAGTTTCTGTTTGTGAATTCACAGTTTCTCTCTCAGACAGGCTTTGCCCCCCAACAAGTTAGTTACAGTCAAAAAACAGTACAATTGCAAAAATATACCTTTTTTTCTTCTTCTTTTGAGCCTTCTTCTTATCACGTTTGGGAGAGGGGGAGGCACTCTCTGAGCTAAAACAGATAACAGTACAAGATATGACCACAAGAAACTCATATCAAACTCACTCCTAAACTGCCAAACAAGGGTAAGTTGCCTGCCACCCGTTTACTCTCCCCCATCCACACTCACCTCTCCCTATGCTTGTTTCTCTTCTTCTTCTTCTTATGACTTTGTTTGCGTTCAGGGGAAGAGTCGGACTCTGATGCTTCTATAAGTCTACAACACACAGGACAAAGGGATTCAAATTCAAATCACAATGCAAAGTCATTCAAAGCAATAATCAGAATGTAAAAAGTTACACGGCACAATCAATAAAAGGATTTTCTATATGTGACCCTGCAAAGCGATATCGAAAAAAGGAATCGGAAAAAAGGAATCGGAATCGGAATCGTTCAAATTCAAACGATACCCAACCCTAATGATAATTTGAGAAAATCCATAATAAACAAACGTCCGGGTTAAAATGTTGAATTTTACGTTTTCGCATAATTCGACAATATAGAGTCTACAGTTTCATATTGTGATTTCATTTCACGGAAAAACATACGTTTTGACTGTTAAGCCCAGTGAAGATTCAATACATTAGCAGTCATTCCCGTTGTCCACGCCGCTTTTAACAGGTGGTTTCTCCTCTTCTGGCATATCGTGACGGGAGACCATATGTGACCATTCATAGCGAAATCAGTCGTTTTGCGCACAACGTTATTTTGAGAAAATCAACAATAACAAACTTCCGGGTTAAAATGTTGAATTTCACGTTTTCGCCTCATTCGACTGTATACAGTCTACAGTTTCATATCGTGAACGCATTTCACGGAAAAACATACGTTTTGACTGTTAAACCCGGCGAAGATTCAACACATTTGCTGTCATTCCCGTTGTGCACGCGCTGCTTAAAAAGGTGATTTCTCCTCTTCTGGCATATCGTGACAGGAGAACCATGTCAACTTTGGATGCTGTTATCTTAGCGATAGTTTGTGTAATACCCTCGATATAGATATCGTTGGAAAGCTTAGTTTATGGCCGTTCACGTGAGCACAATAACTTAATTTAATTAATTTTACCGAAACGACTGGTTCCGCTTTACAGGGTCACATATGTGAACTTTGGATGCAGTTATCTTAATTTGTGCAATACCCTCGATATACATATCGTTGGAAAGCTTAGTTTATGGCCGTTCGCGTGAGCACAATAACGCAATTTTGTAAATTTTACCAAAGCGACTGGTTTCGCTTTGCAGGGTCACATATGCTCTTATAGCCTTCCGTCCCAATCCCACCCAGCTCCATAGATTCATTCTACTCACTGGTACTGCTGCTGCTGGCGCTCCCTCTCCAGCCTCTCCTGCTCCCTCTTCTCCTTCTCACGCTCTTTGCGGTCGGGGTGAAAGGAGGAGCCGTCCACGTAGTCGGAGCCGATGCCGAAGGCCTGCCTCAGCCGGTCGTTCTTCTGCTGGTTGGCTGCAGCCAACGCATGTGTCTCGGTCACGCTAAAGGCAGGAGAGAAGATACAAAAGTCAATGTAGGGACAGAGCATAGACATAGACTGGCAACTGTCTTCAGTCTATCTGTGATATCTTTGAGAGCCTATTGAAATGTGGGTCTGAGAAATGGCCGGGGACTTACTTTGGACGTTCTGTGGGAGTTGGAGCGGGCTCCAGTTGCTCCTGCAACATCAGCCGGAAACTGTTCACTTTCTCGTCGATCTCTTCAGCGGAGTACCTGAGAGAAGCAATACAGGTCAGTGTCAAAGCCACAAAGCTTCCACATGACACATGGATGAGTGCTGTGAGACACAAAACCTCTATAAGATAATTAAACAGAGATTGATGCAGCCATTGGAGGACAATATTTGAACATTCTACCGTAAATAATCAAAACAACTTGGATGTTCACATCAAGGGCCTACAGAGGCATCGACTCGACCAGGGAAGAGCCCAATACAATTCTGATGAGGGGAAACGAGTGGCCTGTCATAATCTGGCACGGCTAGAACAACACCTTACCCTTGCTCCTCCATCATGTCCTGCAGCTCGGCACACTTGACCTCCAGCTGCCTCTTCCGCTGGTGCTCGAGGATCTCAGCGTTAGGCTGGCGGTTCAGCTGGCTTTCCAAGCGCTCACGGTCCTTTTCATCCGTACCGCGGTCCTCGCGCGGGCGCTTGGCACGCACGCTCGACAGGTTCCGCTGCACGTAGCCATTGGTGCCACTACCACGCGGCGTGGTAAGGCCAATCCCGTTATACATCTCTGCTCTAGGAGATGAGGAAGGGAAAAGAAGGAGAGGTTTAGGGGTGCAACCAGTAACAAGGCAGAGAAAGAAGAAGCAAGGAAAAGGCAAGTTAACATAAAGCAAGTGGCAAACAAGTCTAACTATCTAATATTTTCACCATAACACCTAAAACAGGCCTTCAGAGACTCTTCAGATAGGCACACAAACAAGAACAAGGTTTAGAAAAAGAGGGAAGGAAAAGATTCCCATAATTGAGCCTGAGCTGAAACACTTTTGAATGCCACAATAACACACATGATCTCAGGAGACTAAAGCCCTAAGTTTTAAGTCACGTCTATCCAAAATTACATTGCCATGAAAAACAGAACCACCCTGCCATTTGATCTCCAATTTCATAACTAACATTATATTGGACTACAACAGGAACATCAATATCAACACACTTAATTTAAAGCAACAGGATGAGCACCACAGGCCTTGTATAACTGCCATGTTTTACAGTCATTCACGAAAACGTATCCCTTGTAAGATTAAGAACAATTGGCTGGTGGTAAAGCAAATCCATTGACACAAGCAGATCGCCAATGAATGTTGTACTGCCACTGACTGACAATAAATATCGGTGGCGCGCATGATCTAAAGCGCATTTCTAACATGTACAAGCTATTTACCGGTAACTATAAATTAATGCTTTGACAATAGCATATGGCCATAGACTGACCAGTCTAGACAACGCCAAAGTGTCGATCTGCTAACTCGTTAAAAAAATAGTTCGACAGTTTAAGACGAGGACTGATAATAACTACTGAACTCGCCAATCTTCATGTACATTTCGTCAACGTACTGGCACGGTAATGGTTTACTGTGAAAATGGGCCTCGTAATCTCGGAGAACCTCGTCATATGGGACGCAAAGCTAGCAAGTTCAGTTAGCTATCCATCTCCTACTTGTGAGATTTATGGTGTTCGCTAGCAAAGAAGATTGTCGCAACTTCATAAGACGACAAGTTAGCCAACATTAGCTGGATGGGAACTTGCACGTAGCTACTTAACTGTCCTGACTTAACAGGGCTCACGCACCACATTCAACTGAACGATACGTTAGTAATAAACTAAAATATACAAACAACAATAACCTGCGAAACAAAGGCTATGATAAGGAAACTGAAATAACATGGCCGATTCTTAGCTATCTACTAACATTAACGTAGCTACAGCGGACACCTCATGTAACGTTATCATGCTAGGCATTGTCGCAGCTTCTTAGAAGTAGTTTCAAATAACATCAAACACCCATAGATAATTTAATTCGGTGTTTTATTCAAATTACAACATAGATGGAAAATTACCAATACCTGTTGTCTGGCTATCTCTCAAAGTTACTTAATAGGTAGCTAACGTTGAAATAACGTCAGCCATCCACTAGCATGGTAGCCAACTAGATAACGATAGCTAGCGATAATGCTAGTAAGTAACAGCTAAAATACAACTGGGAAACAAACGCGCAGATTAGCGAACTTACCTCTTTTGTTTTCAAAAGAGAGAGAATGAAGGATGGCTCCTCACTCAGGGATTTCAAGATGTCTTGCCCGATAATAAAGAGGGGCTACAACTAATAACAAGAAGAAATGTAATTCTCAAACACGTTGCTAGCTACTGTACCGGAGCAAGGCTAACTTAGACGTCATGGGAAGGCATGAGATGACCCACAAGGCAATGCGATTGGACTACAAATGCTGGGGCTGTTCGTAATGTTATAGCGGCACTCCATTTGCGCATAACTCTTGGAACCGAACACTTGTCTGCCAAGTTTATACTTCCCAGATCCTTGTTGAAGGATTTGGATTTTTATATCTTTAAGCTTCGTACACCTTGCTCTACTCGTCTGTCTTCTGGCTTTAAACTAATTTGACATGAATGGAACATGGTAGGCTACATGACATGGACATGCCAAAAGTATTCGCTCACCTGCCTTGACTCACATATGAACTCCAGTCACATCCCATCCTTAATCCATAGGGTTTATTATGATGTTGGTCCACCCTTTGCAGCTATAACAGCTTCAACTCCTCTATGAAGATTTTCCACAAGGTTTAGGAGTGTGTTTATGGGATTTTTTACCATTTGGTAATGACACACTGATGTTGGACGAGGCGACTGGCTCTCAGGATCCACTCTAATTCATCCCAAAGGTGTTCTATTGGGTTGAGGTCAGGACTCTGTGCAGGCCAGTCAAGTTCATCATCCATGTCTTTATGGGTCTTGCTTTGTGCACTGAATTTTCCAAAATCTCTTGGTTAACGCTGAAGCATTCAGAGTTCCTTTCACTGGAACTATAAGGGACCAAGCCCAGCTCAGGGATGGACCCTTCCTGTGGATGAACTTGGCTGGCCATAAAGTGCTGATCTATACTGAACAAGTCCTTGGGCATGTTTTAATTACAATACTGCCTACTTTTTAACCTCTGGGGTCAGGTGGACATGACTCTAAAAAACTCTTTTAAATCAAGAACCATTTATGCCCTCTGTTTGAGTCCTACTACTAGAAAACATCCTGGGCTTTCATGGTCACAATCATATGTGGTTAACAGAACTAAACAAAACTTTTTTTCTGGGTCCCAGCAGGATATGTCCTGTTTGTCTTGTTCAAAATAATCCCATTTTCATGGAAATCAGTGTCTCTCTGGGACATACAAGCGTAAATATCCCCAGTTTTCCTATCAAGGCAGAAATGTGTGTCATAGAATACATGTGGTCATTAAACATGCACACATACCAACTTTACATTTCCATTCAGAAAAAAGAAGCACTTTATTTCCATCTTTCTGACATGAGTAGGTACTGGAATTAGTGTTGTGTTGTTGTTGTTGTTGTTGTACTGTCTTGTATACTGTCTTTTCTTAAAACATCTGAGAAGTCAGGGTAATTTCATATTTGCAACAATAAAATTGCAATGCATTTCCAAACTGCAGAATTTTTAAACGCTGTCATTAGGTAAAACGTTTAAAACGTTCAGGTGTATAACTCAGTATAAAATTATACAAAATACAACTTTAAAACACTGAAAATCAAAATAGTAAAATTGGGCAGGTGACAGCCAGGGCCAGAGTGGTGATCCAGGGCAGCGCTGTGGTGGTGTGAGCCAGGCCTTTAGAGCAAAAGCAGGATGCAGTCACATGGGTTGTGGGGGTGGGCTCTGCACCTGGAGGGTCACATTTCATCCAGTCAACTGCAGTAGATTTTGCCTTGATGAGCCCTTCGTTCAGCCCTCCTCGTCCAAGCACCCAGTAAGAAGAGCCCTTGAAGAAATACGTGTCTCCTAAAACAGAGTGAAAAATCATAAGGTGCGGGACAGACAAAAGACAGAGGTGGTTATAAATGGGTTATAAAAAGAAGGACAACATAGGTGTAGGTGTAGGAATACCTCCAAATAAATGGAAGAATATAAAGCATAATTTCTACACCAGCTAAGGAATTTGTCACTTTTTGTGGTGCATATTTTCTCTGATCCCCCCAGCCTCTGTAACTTCATTGCCCATGGATGCTGTCTTACCATCTCCCCAGCTGATGATGTCATCTGGATGTGCAGGCACCCCATTCCAAAGTGTGGCTAATTTAGGATAGCCCACTTCCTGTCTCATGCCAGCACCTGTCTCGTCAAACCTCCAGAACTCTCCACCGCCGAACAGGTACGTCTTCCCATTGTGAGCCCACACGAATGCTGCCTCCAGTCTGGTCGGCACATGTCCTGCCAGTGTCCGCATGCCCCAGTCCGCCAGTGGACGAGGGTAGTCAGGGAGCGCCGTCCTGTCCTTAAACACCCAGTACTTATCGCCTGAGAGAGTCATGGAGCACAAGAAAAGCTGTGATTTCCATACACCCCCACACACCCATACACATACATGTGCTATACAACATGTGTTTGGGGTGGGTATAAAGAGACATGTTTGTACTCAGTCACTAGGTACAAACTGTACATATGGTAGAGGAACATCCTTATTTTTTTTCCTCACCACTGAAAAAAACTATTTTTCCATTGGCCCTCTCATAGACGGCATCTATTCTCTCCAAGGTGGAAGGAAGACCAATCCAGAAGTTCTTTATCAAAGCAGGGATGAAGGACAACAGGGAGCCTGAGTGCTGGACCCGCCAGAAGTATTTCCCTGAGAAAGAAAAGAGAGAGATAGACATAGGGAGGAATGGGAATGAAGAGAAAAGAGGAGAAAACATGGAGAAATGTTGTGAGGTATTCATTTTAGCATAACTGTGGGTAGCTTATGTATATTTATGTGTGGGTGTACACATGTTTGTACGTTTGTTTGCATTGACTGAGGCAGTTAAATGAACTTGGCTTTACCCCTGAAAAAGAAGACCTCTCCTCTGATATTGGCTATGGCATCATAACCTCCTTCACAACGATCAGGAAAGGCAGGCATTGGACTGGGAAAGTGATCATCAAAAACATTATTGTAATATTACATTATTGGCTTTGGGTTGCACTCTGTGCACATTAAATGCGCTATACAAATAAAAGTACCTTACCTTACCTTACCTATTATTATATCTCTACACACCACTATCATCACTTTAACCATGTATTGTCCATTATTGTTTTCATTTCAATTGAATCATAATCATCATCAATGACAATATTATTCTATCACACTATTCTATCTTCCTTTGTCTGTGTATAAAGTGGCGAGTGTTATTCTTACTAATCAGTTGGTCTCGCAGGTATGGGAATGGATGGCATCTCTGGCATCACAGGTGTAGGCTGTGTCCGAACACCTTTCCCTTCAAAGACAGTTAAACTTTTCTCATATGCTATTCCTTTCAAAACTCATGACAATATGAATGCCATTCTCAATAACTGTATACATGTGCGTGCATGTGTTGTATGCAAGGCAAGCAAGCGTTTGTTTGAATACAAGAGAGCAAATGTGCGTGTGTGCGACGTGTACCATAGAGTGTCTGTATCCCCAGCTTGTCATCATAAGGCAGTAAGTAGCTACGGAAGTCTCCCACTGAGCCCTGATAGTAGGGCCTCATGATGGATGGAAGGAAGGAGGAGTGGGAGAGACCCAAAGCATGGCCAAACTCATGGACAGCCACCGCAAACAGGTCTGTGGTTCCATTGACATCTGACACAGGAAGGAGGTAAATATATGTGCAGGGTCAATACATAATATTCTCCCCAATTGTCAATAATGTTATACAAAATTGCCACATGCAAATCCATGAGGCTCATAGAGACCTCCATAGCTCCAGTGTTCCCCGTCATCAAAGTGGGTGTTCCCCGCCATGTCCCCTGTCCCGGGAAAGAATGCATGGGCCAGCGTCCCCCCTCGGCCATCGAAGGGATATCCGTCATTATGGTAGCCACGTTCGAAGGACACCTCTATGTCCACGTCCTGCCGCAGTTCTCCTGGTCTGGGGTGCACCATGTGGAAGCGCAGGGGGGTGTGCTCACCCCAGACGCGCAGGGCGTAGGTCAGGAGCATCTCCACCAGCTCTGGACGCAGCCAGGGGGAGCGAGCGGGCGACGGGAAGCTCCGCACGCTGCAACCGGAGAACAGGAAGAGTGAAAAACAATGCACCGTGTCTGAACATCACAGTTACAAATGGCTGCTTGTGTGGAACTGGAGTGGCCTCATAGCCTTTCTCGCTGTTCCATATAAAGTATAATTATGTAGCATCAGGCAAATGCATGGAAAGCAACACTATTCATTTTGTGGTGGACATGCTCACCCTTTTCACAGATACAATACACTCAGCAAAGGCAGAATATCCTTTACATGATCATCACCGTGTGAGTACGTAGGACTGTGTGGACATGTGTAGGAGGGTATGTTGTTTTTGTACTTGGCATGTTTCCACAAACCTCCAAGTGATGTTTGTTTTATACCATCTAAGACCTGTCAGACTGTATCT
>NC_084996.1:17169335-17232266 GCF_963854185.1 Sardina pilchardus | reverse complement strand
AAATCTCTTGCTTGTTTGAAAATGTACCTACAGTCAGAAGCATGCTGGACTCCTTGAACAGGGGGTGGCTAGCATCAGCCAGGATGAACTGGGCCTTATGCAAAGTCCTGAGCTTGTTCAAATAAGATAAGTCACTCAGGGTCAAACTTAGCCTGGGTGTTCCCATACTGCCTTGCGCGGTGATTTCTTTCACGCTGCTAAGGCAGTCTGGAAACTAACGCCCACATTTTCGCCTGATGTTGGCGACCAATCACAGAACAGGGGAGAAAGCAAGACCATATGCACAGACGCATTTGATAGACATCCGTGGCGCCCAATGAACTGATCTGGGCATTTTTTCAAATACGAGAAAATGTCTGGTTGCCAGACCACGTCTCATTGGAGAAGTGGTAGGCGCTAGCCAGGCTAGGTCAAACTTGCAATTTGGCTGCAAACTTTGACAATATCCTAACATCGGTTTCTAATTCTGAGATGAAGTGACCCTTATTTATAATGCTGCACAAGCTCAACAGCCTGGTCACTGGCCACTCCAGGAGAGATGACCATGGGATTTGCCCTAGAATTGTCATTTAGTTGTCTAAGTGATTGTGGCTCTCCTCAGCAGTAATGACCTGACCGTGGCCCTGACACTGATTTCACAGAGTGGTGCAAGTCGTCTTTCTTGAACATCAATGTGCCAAAACCAAATCACTGAATTGCCTGTGAATGACATGATGCCTGACATTGGCTTTGTCGCTCCTCTGTGTACAACACAATAAAAAGAGGATTTATGATGATATCCACGTCATGATAAGGGTCTACGATGCAAACCAATGTTTGCCTCATCTGAGTTACCAAGAGTTCCTGTTTCCTGCAGCCCAGCAAAGCGCTGCATCTCTCTCAAGGCTCTCTCAATGGTCTCCTTGGTGTGAAGTCTCCCAGTCCGTACATCGGCAGGAGGCAAGTAGCCATAGCGGCTCAGCCAGTCCTTAAAACACAGAACAAAGGAGGGCGTCAGTGTGACACATGTGGCATGGTGTAGGCCAAATAACTTGCACATACCGCAGGAACATGGCTGTCCCCACAGCCCCATCTCTGAGCTTCATTTCATCTGTTTGAGGGCATTTCAAAGTTCAAAGAGTTCAGATACAGTTATATCAGTCTGGCTATCACCATATCAATCTTTTATTGAGTCAATAACATTAGTCTGGGGAGTCTGAGTGTTATTTCTACTGAACAAGAGGGGTGATCAATGGGCATAACTCAAATGACTGTATCAGACCAACGATCTGAGAGCGCCTTTTGGATAAGCTAGTTTGCAATAGGACCCAGAAGATGTGAACAGGAAGCAGGAGAGATGGATCTGCAGGTTTCCAGCCTGAGCTGCAGGGCGAAATCCAGAGTTTTCCAGAGTTGTCTTAGATGGTACATCCGTTGTCTGGCTTTTTAACCAGAGCTTGATCTGAGCCTATCTGATTTACTTTGTGCTGCTGGAACCTATCCAAAGCAAGAGCCAGACCAATCAATGAAATGATAGTGAAGATCTTTACGTCATACTTAGCTGCAGTTCAATGTCATACAGTAGCCATGATCTGGTGACACTGATATGCATGTGTCATTTTCAATATAAGAATGGTTGTTGTTCTATGTTGATGTTCTATTATTCTTTTGTGGGAGACTTGGGGAAAATGATTTAATGGCATTGTTTAACCTCCAGACGTCAAGAAATGCCTTTACAAACAAATCATATCAAGTTACTCTTAAAACAGCTTTGAAAACGCACAAACGCAGGAGATGATATCAACGGGGCCTAATGCAAGAGCTGGGCTAAGTGCAAAGTGTACAATCTAATTAAATATTGCTTAATTAGGCTATACTAATCTTTGAAATGCATTGATCCGATAGGAGCTAAGAAGCTCTCACGCAGCTGGCATTAGTTCGTCCAAGAACTTTGAACATAGACTGACTGATGGCCAAATGTCTCTTTTGTGTCTGAGTTTCCAGCCACCAGTGTGCTTATAGGCTATTTTGTCAATATTGCCTAGAGGTTAAAGAACTACGGCTATACAGATAGCCTATTATTTTTCATTGAATAATATAAAACTAGACTATCCTGTGTCCTGCAGATTCTAATTGTAGGCTACATTAGGATGAAAACAGTCCTTAAAACTGACTTTGTAGCGCATAATAGCTTAATCGAACTTTCTAATTGAACTTATAGACCCGTTTGAGGGATTGGACTACTTTAAAATAAATGAAAGACCAGCCAACAGAACTGATTTCTCAAAGTATGGTGCGCGTAGCCTACACTGTTGTTTTCATGGGGTAACGCCAGTAGCCTACTTACCACTCCACGGGAATAGTGGTCCACAGTTAGAGCAGGGAGCGCTGAAGAGATGCTGGGAAGTATTAGTCCGACCACAAGAAGCACGTAAAAGGTCATTTTATGGGACAAGGTAGTCCAAGTAGACTTCGGAAGACAAAGACTTGCGTTACGCAGCGTTACGCAGCGCACACATCTCCAATATTAAGTCGGCACCATAGAGTGCAATTTCACAGTCACGACATAACTTATATTTGAAGCTTTCCTAAAGCGTTCCTTGCCACAAAGATAGGCGACAGTTCACAGCAACAAATTCTCAGCAGACGCTAAAGACTGTTGTTTCCCATTTGCTTTTTGTCTCGGGAGACTAGGCAGCGCCCGGATCAATATCCATATAGGACCTCCTGTAACGGGACTGCTCCGGCTTTTAACTCAGACTGTATGGATTCTTGTCAGCAAAGTGTTCTCTACATCTCCATCCCGCCCTCTCTCTCTCTCTCTCCCACATGAGCGCGCGCACGCACGCACGCACGCACGCACACATACACACACACACACACACACACACACACACACACACACACACACACACACACACACACAGTAAAACACACATGTGAGACAAGTTGCAGCTGAAAATTGTTTTGGATTGATTCTGTTATCACTAGAGTGTTTATGGGCAGTGATTGCTGCTGTTGACTGCTTGATAAACAATGCTAACGCATTACAAATGCATATTCTACATGTGAAGGACCACATTAACCTCTCTCCCTCTCTCTCTCTCTCACTCACTCACTCACTCACACACTCACTCACTCACTCACTCACTCACTCACTCACACACACACACACACACACACAGACACACAGACACAGACACAGACACACACACACACACACACACACACACACAGACACACACACACACACACACACACACACACACACACACACACACACACACACACACACACACTGTGTAATAAATAAAATCATACATACACACAGACACATGTAAACACTTAGATACATACACAGACAGACAGACACACACAGACGCCCGCCAAAACTGTTAAATGGACACACTGTTGTATGAATAATGAAAGGACACTATAAAGCTGCCATAACCCGCTCTCTAACACAGGGAGCTGGAGGACTCCATGAGTCATAAACACTACAGAGTGTCTGCTTACAACTCCAGCATTATGGTCAGAGAGGATGGGGGTGGGGGGTGGGGGGTGGGCTGAGGGGGAAAGAGATAGCTATCTTCACTTGACTAATAATACGCCAAAGAAGAGATGAAG
The DNA here is from genome assembly GCF_963854185.1 of Sardina pilchardus. Taxonomy (NCBI): domain Eukaryota; kingdom Metazoa; phylum Chordata; class Actinopteri; order Clupeiformes; family Clupeidae; genus Sardina; species Sardina pilchardus. Next base: position 17,228,660 of record NC_084996.1, on the reverse strand, counting down.
GGAGTTGTGAGGAGCGGGAAGAGAAGAGTGGCATGTGTGGAGCAGAAAACAGGGGGATGGGAAAGAGGAAGAGGAGAGAAGAGAGAGGGGAGGAGGAGAGTGAGACCTTCTTCCTTCTCCATATTTAATTGAGTCGGTCCATGAAGAGATGAGGCGTTTGGCTTCTGTATGTGTGGCTGAGTGGATGTGTATCTGTTTTTTCCAGGATGCACCCCCTGAAGTGAATGAATGTGCATGTTTGATCCAAGAGAGGATGTTTATGCATTTTTTGTATGAGAGGATGGGAGAGGGAAGCAGAGGATTAAAAAAGGAGGCAAATTACCCCTCTTTTCGGCTGACGCCGTGTTTGAACACTGCACAGTGGGCCACAAAGAGTTTCCTCTATAAGCAAATCAAAACACAGATGCTCACCCTGTAGAAGAGGTTACAGCATATTGACCACCTCTCTCTCTCTGGATATATAGGTCCTCTTTTTCCTTCTGATTTGAACACTACTGGAATAACATCCCCTCACCATATTGTACAGTATACTGCCATAGTTAGATCGAGTATGTTTCAGCTGCTTCATAATGACAATGTAAGGGATTTGGGTGTGCATACTGATAATAATGTATAAATGAAAGGGGATTTGGTTGTACGTCCTGTCATGATCATGAGGCGTTACGCTGTCAAGTACACTCTCTATCTTAAAACAGGCATATGAGTTTAGAATTTACACACTAAACAACAATAAATAACCCAAAAAAACCATTTTCGCTCCCATTTGTCATGAGTTGCCATTCAATTGCCTTTCAGTTTAGACATTTATTAAACTCACATGAAATAGGCAGTGAAGATGAGTCATTTTGAGGAGAAACACAATGTGGACCAACTGTTATTCTACTTTTACCCTCTACCAAGACAAATCCAAGACTATAATTGCAAACTATATGATTATAAACAAAGCCACACAAAATATTTTACAATAAAAGCAACTGAACACTTCATAAATCAAACTTTATTATCATTCCTTTAGTCATACAGGTGGTCTTATTGAGATACTCCATGAATGAAATGTCTACACAAGCAACACCAATGCTCATTTCACAAATAAAAAAGGAAAGCTCAAATGCTTAGGGATGTTGGAGAATCTACAACATAAAGGAATTTGTTCAGAATTCTCAATTCTCTCTCAGCATCTCCCTGAGTGCCCTCTCTCTTGAACCCCACGGAGCGTCATCAGGAGGACTCTCTTACGAACACGTCTCGTTTCGGGCAGAAGGAGTATTCGGCTTTGTGGTGCATGATCAGTTTGTTATTCGCAAAGTAGAAGCTGTCCGACCGTGTCTCATACGGGCACGCTATCATCTCTTCAACTATAGGAACAGAGAAACACACACACACACACACACACACACACACACAAAACACACACATCTGAGTCTTATTGCCATCTTGCCATCTTCTCCATAGCCATTTCAACTAATGGCAATAACTGAGCAAGGTATTAAAAGTGACACTTTGCACAGCCATTTCGGTGGCTCAAGACATACCTATCTCTGGGTCCAGCTGAGGCACAGTGTAGATGTGCTCGCAGGTGTTTCTGCTGTCTGGGATGCAGAAACCAATCTCAAAGTCGAAGCTTTTAAGGAGCAGGTTTCGGAAGTAATGCCTCTCAATGAGCCGGAATTTGTGCACTGCTTTGGTTCCCACTATAAACTCCAACCTGCATAAGAAGAGAGGGAGAGGGAGAGGGAGAGAGAGAGAGAGAGAGAGAGATGTTTCATAATATAGAGTTGCGCTAAACATGGTTTATCATATAAACCATGCTAAACTAATTTGGGAAGAGAATCTTAGAAATAACTTGATTTGTAGACAGAGAGACTGCATGCTGATTGATGGGCTGATGGACTACGGTAGTATTTGAGTAAAAATATTTCTCACAAAATGTATTTGTGAAATGAGAGAGACAAGAGGGAAACACACACACACACACACACACACACACACACACAAAGATTAGCCTACGTTATTAATATACCATATCGACTTACGTGGCTCCGATCTCCCTGATGGCAAGGAAAGCAGGTGAAAAGTGATATCGAATAAATCTCCCTGGCTCCTGCTGCTGCTGCTGCTGCTGCTCGCCAGTGATCTCTTACAGGGAGGCCAGAGTGCTCGTTAGAACTACATTAACAACACTACAACTGCTAATGATTACAATGACTTGTTTGCCATTTCAATCCATCTCCAATCTTCATCGCATCATCATCATCATCATCATCACCACCATCATCATCATCATCTGTTTTGGAATTTCAGTACATAGCTTAAAGCAACACATTTCAGGCATCTCTTTACAAGACAGTGGCAAATGTAATTTCTATAGAACAGACTTGTATAGTTTTATAGACATTATAAAACGTGTAGACTAATACACTTTTATAGACTTTTGCAGTGTTTTTAGTTTTCCCCATTTGGACGAAAGGAGAATCATAAGAAAATACTTGAAAATATATACAGAGACTGGGAGGTTCGCAGGAAAGCAATGTTTTTCTAAATATTTGGGTGATTTCACAACAGAAAGCACACCACGTGACAACACACAAACCACAAGCACACACCTGAACTGTGCATGTGTCTGTGGCGACGGTTTATGTGAGCACATACCTGTTGGACAGTGTTTTTTGATATCCAGAATGATGGCGCCACTGTCCACGTCCCTTATTTTGAAGTGCGAGAAGCTGATGTTGTAAACATTATCCTCAGGAGAGCACAAGTAAGCTGTTCAGGACGATAAACACAAAATGAAAACACAACACTTGAGTACACGCATTCCACTGGTGAACTGCTGCATTCATGAGGTGCCTCTCATTTAGAGTTTATACAGTATGTCCTCCCTCGCTCCTCGGGCCTCGATCCTCACTGATGTACATAAAGAATGATGGGGCGGCAACAATGATAGTCTATCCCTTCGTCTATCTTTCTTTATGTAGATCAGTGAGGATCGAGGCCCGAGGAGCGAGGGAGGACGTATAAACTCTAAGTGAGAGGCACCCATGGTATCATGGCTGATCACATGAGGAAACTGCAACCTGGAGGCACACCACATACCACATCCACACAGGTCAGACAATGGTCATTCATGAGGTCCTAAACCTGCACTTTGTACACGTCGGCATGCAGTTCTGGACTCAATCACTAGAGGGCAACATTTGAGACTTTGAATAGCTTGTCTGTGCTGAATCATCAATCACCATCTTGGTCTACTACTGATTGTGTCTACAAGAAGACGCTAAACCATTGTTAACAAAATGTGATAAATGATTTCTTCCCTTTAAATGTGTGTTGTTCTGATTATATAATAAGTTGAACACTGATTATATAATATGTAAGAAAACAATCGAATATCCTCTTCAAGACTGCAACCTTTACATGTATTTCACATGAATATGCCATGAACTGAGTGAAGGCATTTTTATATGACATTCTGTGGCTCCTTTCGTTCCATGATATGAAAGTGATGTGATGTGATGTGTGTTAGGTGATAATGTACAGAAATCCTTACAGGACCCTATAGCTGAGACACTGCAGCATCAGCATTAGCTTGTGCACATGTAGCATTAACATTATAGCAGCCAGATTATTGCAAAACAATATTGTAGTTTGAAGAATGTTATACATGGGACACATTGGGAATGATGAATGGGAATATAGGCCTATACATTGGGAATGATGAATGGGATATACTGGGAAAATGTGTAGCTCTCTATCTCTCTTTATATTCTGCAGTCCTGTTAGCCTAAGGCATGACAACTATGAACTCTGCATTGTTTTATATTATATCATATTGTCGCTTTGGACAAAGGCGTCTGCCAAATAGCCATAACCATATTTTAGATTAGATTAGATTAGATTAAATTAAATTCAACTGTATTGTCATTGTGCAGAGCACAAGCACAAAGACAAACCAAATTGTACTACAACCACACACAACTACACTTTTTGTGTGCCAATTCATGTTAAGTCATGCTGGTGTTCCATGAAAAGGCCTATCAGCATAGCAGTGAGAATCCAAAGAAAGAGTAAATTCATGAAATTCTTGATTTCGTCACAGCTTGAACCCATGTTGAACCGACGGCAGTTTTTGGGAACCTCGTGTCATCCCAGTTGTTATGGCAACCGTGGACTCACCCCGCGTGTATCCCGCTAGTCTCAGGACCTGCTCCGGTGTCACCGGGCCCGTGGGCTTCCAGTCGGGCCACAGGTCCCCCTCCACCTCGTCCATCTCCCCCGTGATGAAGCCGTTCCAGTCCAACAGCTCGCCCTCCTCTTCCCCTTCCCCCACCATCTCCGTCTCCTGCCCTGTCTCCTGGCCCTCGTCCTCCGTCTCCAGCGCGGGATACTGATATTCTTCCTCATCGCTCTCCAGCTCTTTGTCATCTAGGTTCTCCATTTCTATGCTTCAGCGATTCTGTTGGTAACTGTTGGTCGTTTTACTCTCTCTCTCCCTTTTTCTCTCAACTCTGCCGTACTGCTGGCGCAGACTTCACACTCTCGGTGTCAGTGACTAAAACAGATTAGGTCAATCTGAGGCCTCTAATCCCAGACAATCCTCAATTAAATACAGACCCAGCCTATGGCAACCCGTCAGGGACAAAACACAAAAAAGAGATTACTCGGGGCATGAGTGAGAGAGAGAGAGGGAGGCAGACAACAGAGGACTGTACACAGTATTTATGAATGACCAAACTTTAAATCCATTTCATTGAATTCATTCACTTTATAATTCATTTATGAATAATCCTAAACATTGCATTGTTAACATTATGCAACCATCTTATAAGGTGCACATTGTATATCTTCCATGTTGCAACACAGAGTTCATGGTGTCCTAGAAAACACTGAAACGGGATCTCTGTTCCCGTAACACATTTGTAAATCTAGTGCTGTGAATTGAGTCAGCCGGATGCTTTAGTGTGACTTTTTTGCAACACATGAGATGCAATGACTTTGGAGGCGTGGCATGAGAACCACATCCTGTTTTAGCCTCTGACCCTGTGATCCCACTGTCACCATGGCAATGGAATGGAACTTTTTTTTTTCGTCATCTGTTTCTGTCAGTTATGATTGGTCCCCTGGGGTTTCCCAGAAGTCTAGCTGAGTGGCTGGTGCCCCAACAGAGCAAGCAGAAGTTTGGTAGGAAGTTGAAGACAATGTGAGATGAGCGGAGATCAGGTATGGTAAGTTATATTACGTTTTTATTACGTTATTTTAGACCGTCTAATTCACAGTGAAGATATAGAGGTTTATTCATTAAGAGAACGGTGAGGTCAAAGAGAACTTTCTCACTTTAAAAAGCCAAGTATTTGAAGAAGCATGTGTTGAGCAACTCAGAAACCAAAACAAAAACTGAGCCTGCTTTAATTGTGCTTACGTTTCTCTCTGATTTGATCTTCTATCCATACCTCAACAGGTACTATACGCTCAGAGACGCAACATGATTTGGACGCTGCTTTCTGTGGGTTTTTGTGTCTGTCACGTCCTTGCTGAATCAACACTATCTTCCTTATTCAATGTGAATAACACCATGGCAACCCCAGGAGTAAACAAACATCCGTACAGTCAGATCAGTACGGTGACAGAAGCTTCTGCTACATCAGTGGTCAGTGACACAACAACAGCGCAAACAAATACAACAACCACAAAGACATTAACAGCAGATACCAACAGGACGCTCACAGCAGACAAAGTGGACCTCACTGAGGGAACAACAGCAGATCCATTGGTTGAAAACACAGACATTTCAAAAACAACTCTTGGACTGACAACAAACAGTAAGCCCAACACGCCGAAGACCGACCCTTATGTTTTGGCTGCCGTTACAACCCCCGGACCATCGATCCAACAGCAGGCGACAGCCTCTTACACCTCCACCGAGGAGCACATTGCCACTCAGAGCACAGGAGCAGGCTCAACCACAGCACAGCGGCACACAGGCCCCCAGCCCACACCAGGCCCCTCTCCGCTGGGGCTAGAGGTGACCCAGGGCCATCTGGAGGCCACAGCCAGCTCACAGCCAGCCTCCCCTGAGCCAGACCGGGGCATCACGGAGGGACGGACGGATTCGGCTCCATCCGAGCAGACGACGATAATCGATCGGAGTGTAAACCACACTTTGCCCAGTGAGGCGGCTCTGACTCAAGGCTTGGGCCACACCCACCCGTCTGTGTCTCAGACGGAGAACTCAACGCAGGCTGGGTCAGAGAGCACGGAGAGCGAGCTACGCACAGACAGCATGACAACACAGAGCACAAGGAGTTATGATGCAAATGCAAACATGACCTCAAGAGTCCATCTCCAACTAACCACTGATGGAGTCACACGCACCACCACCACCACCACCACACCCAACAGCACGATATTCATCAGCCTCAGAACAGGAGCGGCGACTGCGGGTCCTTCCGCTGCCCCGCACGCTCCCACGGACTTTGCGACGGACACGTCCAACACCAGCCTGCCCGTCATCAACAGCACTTCAGCATCGGACATCTCCATTCAGCTGCGCACCGTGACGACCACCACCACCACCACGGTGAAGATGACCACAGGAGGAGGCCTGAGGCCGGAGGATTTGCTGACCGAAACCAAAACAAACATCTCGGGATGCACTGAGGGAAGGCCCACTCACAGGCTGACCTGCTTCCTCATCATCTGGGGCCTGGCCCTGGTCGCGTCCTTCTTCCTGGGCCTCAGCATCTTCCTGTGGGTCCGTCTGTCCGCCGTGAGGAGGAGGAGCGGGCGCCGGGAGACGGACACGCGGAGAGGAGGGGCAGGAGGCGCGCAGAGAGGAGCCACCGCCGTGGAGGAGAAGGGGAGCCTGTGGGCCAACCCGCGGGCCAGCGTCGAGGAGAGGGTGGAGTTCTGGTACCACAACGGCACCATGACCAACAGCAGCGACCGACGCAGAGGGCCGTGCGAGGAGCGAAGAAGGAGCGACAGAAAAGGGGGGAAGATGAACGGAGGCCTGTGGAATCAGCCTAAAGTGACTATGTCCGACATCACAGAGTTCTGGTACGGGAGGGAGAGGCCGACGGGGACGATACTGGAGGAGGAGGAGGCCTAGGGAGCAAAACGAGGACACGAGAGAGAGACTGGACCATTAAGGCTGAGCCTTACAATTCTCTCACTGTTCTATCTGTAAGGCAAACGTATTTGTAGATTAATGGAAGATATTTGTTATTCGTCGGCTCTATGTTTTGTCTTGCAGAGTAAATGTTTTATATTCCACTTGTGTGAGAGTGTGCTTGTGTCAGGGAACATGTGTGTGAATGCGGATGTAGTAGGGGGTTTATAACGGCGTGATTGTTCATGTGCAAGAGATGGGCAGAGCTGGTAGCAAAGGGAGAAGGTTTCTGACAGAAAGAGGAAATGATACCGACTGATCTTATTTAGGGGACGGGGAGGGCGCCAACACCACACAGAGAACAGAACAGATCACCTTGTTAATACGAGTCGAGTGTACACCCTACCCCAAACACGTACATGCACGCACACGCGCATACGCACGCACGCACGCAAGCAAGCATGTGCTCACACACACACACACACACAAATGGCATACAAACAAAAATACAAAATACAAATAATGAACAATACAGGACCAAATTACAAACAGATACATGTATCTGCATGCAGAAGAAGTTGACTACATGTATATGTACAAAAATTCTCATTACTATGAGCTCATGCTGAATTGAGATTTCACAGAATTTCACTGACACATTTTCAAGTGAAATCTGATGATAATCTGATATCCGTATGTACCGTATGTGTGAAACTACTATGACGTATTCAGCTTCCTGCCTTTAACGTTTCTCATGAACTCATAGCATCCCTCCACCCAATGGCATATTTCACACAAACACACAACCGCACACAAATGCACAAACACAAACACACGCGCACACACACAAGCACACTAGTAAACACACACACACACACACACACACACACACACACATTCTCTCTCTCTCTCTCTCTCTCTCTCACACACACACACACACACATACACACACAGTCCAGATATAAATACCTGCTCAAAAGCACAAACACATGCATGCAAACAGCACAAAGCAATGCCCACATGTCTCAACACACCCAGCATGCGGCTTCCTCTGATGGCAGTCGACTTCTCGTTTGAGGGCGGCACCAGAGGAACATTACGACAGAGCACTGAGGTATAGTGAACCCTTGGCCTTTATCCAGTTCCAACTATCTCACTTCAACAGGAGCCACGGCCAGCAAACAGTCTCTCTCGGGTGAGGAGAGATAGAGGGAGAAAGAAAGAGAAATCAAGAGAGGATGGCGCAGCGTGACTAGAATACACTGACTCCTTCCAAAGAGAGAGCAGGCCAACCAGGGGAATTGCTTAAAGTGTTTCTTTCTATCTTTCAAGAATGAACACCCACACTACAAGCAACCTCCACCAGTGATGCACATGTATCAGGTAAGCCTTGTTCTTACTTAAAAAAAGAAAGCTAAGCTAACAGCTCCTAACCTGACACATACTGTACATTCACAAAGGATTTCAAAATATCCAGAAGAATGAATGACATAGTCAGCTACCGACATACATATACTGTAGTAGATACTGTATCTTCCAAAGGTGGAAGAGGAAGAAAGTCACGCTCTTCAATTGTAGCCATAAGCCCATTAGTTAGTAATGACTTCTCCAATGAATAACCAAGAGCTCTTTGTTTAGGTATTGTTTAGGTATTTGATATCCCGTATTGTGTATGAGTTTATACATTTCTATAACACATTTCTAAAAGACTTTGCAAATGTAGTAATGTGGTATATTGTCCACTACAACACATGCGCTATTTAGATAGATAGAAAGATTAATAGATACTTTATTGATCCCCAAGGGAAAATTCAAATTAATTTCCAACTGGATAGCTTAGAGACATTTAGATTAATTTACAACTGAGATGCTCATACCTAAAACACATGGTAAATAACTGAATGTACAGTATATTGGGGAACCCTACACTAAAGGTATGAAAACCAAATGCATATTTTGAGGTAATATTCTCACTGACTGGATTGTACTGTATATAACATCACAATCAAGTTGTGTTGAGTTTGTGTTGTGTAAATGGTGATCCAACTGCCATTGCCACAGCCATCATGCACATTACACAAGCAGTCCAGACAAAGTTTTTTTTTTTTAGCAGTGAAATGGTCATCTAAACTATTTATTTTTGTGTAATGTAGTGTAGTGTACAGAAAACGTTTGTCTAGGAGCGCTTCTTGGACTCAGAAAAATTTTGTTTGAGGTGCTCTTTGGAAGGGAAAAAAATCAGTTGGAAAAACCAGAGGAACTCCAAGGCACTCTCATGTAACAAAAGTTAAAAAGCCTTTATTGTAGCGGCTTGGTCACAAAACTTGACTCCCTGATGAAGGCTACATTGCCGAAACGCGTTGGAGTTTTTGAAAAGGTTTAATGTGACCAAGCCGCTACAATAAAGGCTTTTTAACTTTTGTAGTGTAGTGTAATTGTAATAGTTGAAGTGATGAAGGCATTCCTTTTGGAGCATTCCCAATCTAGTAAGAGCTCGTCCTGGAAGAAACGTTGGCATAATTCATTTTGTCCACATTTTTTCCCCACTAATTGTGAATATTTTCTATTTTTCACTCTGTGAAGATCTCTGCAGCTTGAATTCCCCTCTGCCCTGGTACCAATGCCAAGCAACCGGCACGAAACCTCACTTGAGTGACTGAGGTGAAAAGAGGAAGAGAGCTAAGGAGGTAAACAGAGCTGAGAAAGGAAGAAAACGTGGCTGTGCGTTTTCCGGCCACCATACACCCGCGAGGCCCGAGTCTGCAGAAGCACCGCAGCACCAGTGCCAGTGAGGCAGAGGGCACGTCAGAGCGGGCGCTGAGGGCAAACAGAAGTCTGCGGTGGGGTGACAGAGGAAGAAAAAAGGTGCCACCCCCTCTCGTATGCCAACCCCTCTCGTCTGCCACCTCTTCTGCCAGGCCAGGGCACGGTCACAGATGTGATCCTCCAAGCGCTCGTTCACAAGCGTCAATCTTCACCCCTCTGCCTGAGCCCCGGTACAGACCACACCACACCACACCACGCAACACCACACCACGCCACACCACACCACACCACACCGTGACGCCAGGCCTGCTCTACAGAAATAAAAGGGGTATAAACACACCTAGCCCGTGCCCTGGTTGCTCTTCAGCATGGAAAAGCCTGCATTGCTTTTTGTGACTTCACTACTCCTCCTGTCCTCCTGTCCTCGCCAGCTCCATGCACAGGCAACTGATGCCGATGCAGCAGTAGTAACAGATGGCGGCATCACTGCTATGATCCCCACTGAACCCCAAACAGAGCTCGCTAGTGCTGTAATAACCACAGAGGCAGAGCCTCTCACCACTACTGAGAGTAATACACCAGAGTACACCATTTCAGACCCTCAGACTGCTCCTGAACTCCTCACCACCGTCCTTGATGAACTAGTGACAACAACCACCACAGAAGAGCCGACCACCGTTACTCTACTTCAAACTATACCTGAGACCACATCGATCCCTGAGAAAACCACTCAAACCACCACACAAATTCCTATTACAATCCAAATGACTAGTCCAGGCCCAGCTACCCCACCAGCAACCAGCCAAATCATTCCCGAAACCACTCAAACCACTAGATTAGACCCCACCTCCACAACACCTCCAACCGTACCCACAACGGAGCAGTCCACTTCCACTTCATCTTCAGCACCCCACGAGTCTACCTCTGCTGAGACCACCAGCACAGCTCCAACACCAACGACTCTCCCTCCACTCTTCATCCCAGTCATCCCTATCTCCTCAAAACCGCACCCTGAAACAAGCTCCTCCACCACCACAGGAGTCACAGATAGTTCTGGTACCTCAGACAGTTCTGGTACCCCAGGAGGGCCCATCATTCTCGGAGGCTCCTCCTCTGCAGACGACTCAGGGAGCTCGTCCAACAAGTCAATGTGGCTGGGGGTCATCGTGGCCGGCCTGGTGGCCGCACTGGCCAGCATCGCCTGCATCGCCCTGGTGGTCCGGCGCAGGAGACAGAAGCAAGGCCGCGGGTTCGGCGACGCCGCCGTCAACGGCCGAAGCCAGAGGTCCCAGAGGCGGAAGGGCAAGAAGAAGGGCGAGGAGGACGCGTGGGCCGGGCCGGTGTTGATGGGCGGCGCGGACGAGTGCGACGGCAACGGGTACAACGGCGACGCGGAGGAGGACAACAACAACGGCGGGCCGGCGGACGGCACGGAGCCCATGTTCGGCACGTTCGCGCCCGGCGAGGACGAGGAGAAGAACGCTGTGGGCGCCGAGGGCACCAAGGAGGCCAAGAAATGGCAGGAGCAGTCGCCGCTCCTCTACATCGACGAGGACGCCGAGGAGGAGGAGGAGGAGGAGCTGGACGGCATCCCAGCCAATCAGCAGGCCTCCTCTCGAGACGCACAGAGCGTAGAGAAGAAAGGGGAAGCGGGGGCAGAAACGGGTGGGGCCCTGGACGGAGCGGTGGCTTTCTGCCAAACCACAGCGGTGTGAAACTGTGCTTACTCACGACCGCTCCCCTGAATTACAGCCCCATGTGCAGTAAATGAACTTCTTTCCGTTTATAGGGGAAATGGATTAAGAAATGTGAAAACAAATCTGTGGGCAAACGAATGTAAATGGTTAGCTCTATACAGGACTTTGAGTGAACTGGAAACCAAGCCTTTGAATTCACCTGTACTGAATATCTCATGTAAATTATATTCAGCAGAACAACAACACATTCCACACTGTGATTCCAAAACCACTAGAATACTAACGTTACTGCATTGAGAATAATATCCTTACCTGAGCCGCCCAGCCACAATCTGTGCCTTTGCCTCTCTGAAATGGTGTGTGTATGGGGGGTATTGTGTAATGATGTGTGAGTGTGTGAGAGTGTGTGTGGGGTGGGGGGTTGGGGGGGGGGGGGGGGGGTATAGTGCTGCGGTTTGTATGTGAGGAGGTTATGGTCTAATGGTATGATATTGCCTTTTGTGTAAACCAATGCTCAATTCAAGGTGTCTCAATCAGATCTCTCTTTTTAGCAGACCTTTAATAATTATTTCAAGTGTGAATAGGAATGACTGTTCATAGGGAAAGTAATGTATGTCCATTTCAACATGCCTTTATGAAATAAATATTGACTTTGTTTTTCTGAGGATTTTTCGTATGTTATGCACACATTTTAAGTTTACAATGCTTGAAGGCAAAACCATCTAATACAGTATAAGTTTGACTAGTTGTTTCAAGTGTAGCCACTAGAGGGAGCCTCTGACCTATTTAGCTCAGAGATGTAGGGCTCTGATTTAGCTTCACTGATGCTGTGGGTGTGGCTATGAGTGGACAACACAGTTCTTTTGGTCAGTCCAGGGGAGGCAAATTCTGCCACAGTCTATTAGTAGTATTAGGAAAATAGGCACCTTTGACCATCCCAACTCCCCACATACAAACACTTACACATAAACATACACACACACACACACACAAGTATTTTACCTACAACTTTGGCCCATATAACATCAAAGAACATGCCATGCAGTCCATACATGGAAGATGACGTACACGTATGCATGAATACATACACATACCTGGAATATATATAACACAATATTAAGATGCTGGGGACAGTAGAGCCATAACTAGTGGTGCCATGGTCAAGTCCACACACAAGTAGCGCCGTCAGCCAAGTCCCCGCACCATCAGTGCAGTCGTAGCCATGGTAGATTTCTGACTTTTTCCCTTGACTATCAATCTGTTACGTAAGTCTGCTTTTCAACCTTCACTGGCCATGCGCCACACACACACACACACACACACACACACACACACACACACACACACACACACACACACACACGTATATACTGTACATGCACACACAACCAGGTCAGGGAAGAGTTAAGTGGAGGGAAGGAAGGAAGGAAGGAAAGGGTGTGTGTGTGTGTGTGTGTGTGTGTGTGTGTGTGTGTGTGTCTGTGTGTCTGTGTGTGTGTGTGTGTGTGTGTGTGTGTGTGTGTGAGAGAGAGAGAGAGAGAGAGAGAGAAAATGGACAGCAAAAATTGTGAATACAGCAGAAGAGATGCCCATCATGTATGTTTGGGTCACTCCAGCAGTTTACTAGATCGGCTGGGGGTGGGGGGTGGGGGGGGGGGGTATCAGAGTGAGTGGACAGAGGGGGAGGGGGAAGTGAAGAAGGCCAGTGGAAAAGAATGAATTCTCAAGAGACAGAGGACTGCGAGAGAGAGAGAGTGGGATAGAGAGAGAGAGAGAGAGAGAGAGAGAGAGGGAGGGAGTATGAGAGAGAGGGGAGGGCAAACCCCTACATCTGGAAACCATTGACAACAGGGGAGAGAGAAGAGGCAAAACTTTAGAAAAGTGGAAAGAGGAACAAAGGAAAAACAAAACAGCAGAGGAAGAATACAGAGAAAGACAAACACACACGTCTAAGGCTGTAACACACAGCAAGGGAGAAGAGACAACATCCCAGACAGAGAGAGGGAGACAAATGTTCCGAGTCCTATGAGTCGAGCAAAAAAAAAGAGGTGCACTGGTTTTCATCTGCGCTGCATTCTTGTGTGACGGAGTTCTGAACACCAAACGGGCAGCCGCACGGACGTCTATGGAATTTAAAACAAGGAATCCAGCGACTACAAAGGATATGCATTAGCTGGGACCAAAAATCCCCTGTCTCAGCAAAAAGGCATCTGGCCAAATCACAAGAGAAGCACTCAGGCCCACGGGAGGACCTCGTCTGTCAGCTGGAACACTTACTCTCTCGTCACCTCGTAGATATCTGACCACCGGCCACAGGTACAGTACAGGGCACGCTCTCAGGACACTGGGTCAAGACGAGCTGTCAGAGGCGACTTTCTAGGAACGCTACACACATATGTCTACTGGACATTTGCATCAAGGCCTGCAGTGTGTTGAAGTGTTACTTTGGAGTACTGTGCTCTTCATCTGTTTTTCTGCCTGACCTTAATCGAATTATGATGGTGCTCTTGAGTCATTTAAATCAAAAACAGGCAGATACTGTAGAATCCTTAACTAGTAACACAAAATAACGAAAGAGCGATATCCTCGTCCTTCTCGTTTATTTTATTAGTTATTGGATTAGCTGATGAGGTGCTTTTCAATGAAACTACATGAAAAGTGTATATGTGACTGTATGCGTGTGTGTATGTGTGTGTGTCTGTGTGCATGGATGTTCATCAGTCTGTCTCTCTGTCTCTCTCTCTCTCCCTCTTTCTTTCCCTCTTTCTTTCTCTCTCTCGGTTTATTACTAAACTGGTTTTCATTCCTGTCTGGGAAGCTAGCCATGAATTTTATAGCATCAAAATGTCACAAATCAACATGGTGGAACGTATTCATTAGTCCCATTTGAAACGATGGGTGGAATAGAGTCATGTTGTCATACAGTAAAGATTCCATATGTTTTTCCTTTGCATGTTTCAAGTGAAGAACTTTGTGAAGAACTTTGATGTGGCGATCAACAAAAGCACTGTAATTCTGTGTGGCGCTATAGTCATAATCTGAGATTTTATGGCCTTAGACTCCAAGTGATTTTGTCCATAAATCCTGTGCTACAACTTAAAAACGACTACAGTTCTTCCTCCACACCAGACTGTGACTGAGAGAGCTCCATGTTCGGTGAACTCCACACTATTGTGTTCAGCTGGGGAGATGGTTCCTGACAGACACATCCTGGCGAAAACAGGAAAATCTCTGAGTCATGTCACTAGTGTTCCCCGGCTCTGTCTTGCCAAGTGTAGGCCACATTTTTAAGTGCACGGGGGGGGGGGGGCTATTGTCCCTGACTGTGAAAGGCCCTGCAACGACACAATTAGCACAGCAGTGGGTGAAGGGTTGTCACTTCCTGTCTGAAAACACCATTTCCTGTCAGTATAGGACAGGACATTAGATTCCCCTGGACTGTGTACTCGACCACTTTGAATAAACGCGTTCTGAAATTCCTGAATAAGTTCTTGTTGCCAAATATGATAATATCTGCTGTCTGGAATAATTAATAACCCTCGTGTTTTTCTAACTTCCCTCCCCATCTCAGGATGACCGTGACACGGAGATGCCTGTGCTGCGTCAAGTACCTCATGTTCATCTTCAACTTAATCTTCTGGGTCAGTTTCCCCTCAGCCTGGACTACTAGGCTGTCCCTTGTATCTCTGCTGTGCTTGCTTTTCTCTGGCCACCAATGATCAGTTCATGCAATCACATCATGTTCTTGTTCATATGCACTACTGATATACTCGTAATACACTCTGTTCAGTTTTGTGGGGTATAGTCTGGACATGTGAGTACAGCCTTGAGTTTTCATTTGTGCTAACTTGCCTGTCTCTCGTGCAGCTAGGAGGATGTGGCCTGTTCGGCGTGGGGGTCTGGCTGTCCTTCAAACAGTCAGAGATCTCCGCTCTCCCTCTGTCCTTTCCCTCCCTCTCTGCTGCCAATCTGCTGCTGGTTGCCGGGGGCATCACCATGGTGACAGGCTTCCTGGGTTGCCTCGGTGCCCTGAAGGAGCAGCGGTGCTTGTTGATGACGGTAAGGCATCTGGGCATAGCTGGGTGACATCACAACAGCAACAAGAACCAAATACGGGGGTCAGGCTGGGGGGTTCAGCTGGACGGCTGTTTCCATCTGCTATTGCTGAGCAGAGGAATGAGCTAGTACTGCAGAGTGCCCTACACACATTTTGATCCTCTGCTGACCTGGGTCGCGTTTCCCAAAGCCATAGTTACTAACTAAACAACTTTGTTCCCATCGCAAACCAACTAACTTGTTAACAGGTTAGCAACGGTGGTTTTGGGAAACGCACCCCTGTTCTTTTAAAACAGAAATGCTCCATGTACCTCAGCATACCTAACATATTTTCTGAGGACAAACTGGCTTTTCATCAATTCAAATCTGCCGCCTTTTCAATGCCTGTAGCATATGCCTATCTATCATGACAAAGAATATTGTGTAGTGACAGTCTGATCCTTCTAAACCTTAATGAGTGAAATATTAAAGGCAGTGACTTCAAAGTAATATTCAGGATAGCAGTTCAACAGATATCAGAGAGGGGGTGGAAACATTCTGTCTGAAGTGTAATTTGTCTGCCAGCTCTCTGGATGCTTGTGCTCAGTCTATGGACTCCCCCTGGTGAGCACTATGCTGAATGGCATGGCAATGTTGCCAGTGAAAAAAACACACAAAAAACCTTGATTCTATTGTCCTTGTCCTCCAGTTTTTCGTCATCCTCTTGATCCTGGTCCTCACTGAAGTGACTTTAGCTGTGACTGTCCACTTCAAAGAGGAGGAGGTCAGTGGCTCTCCGTTTTCCAGACCTGACATGTTTTTATTAGTCATGAAATGTTTCAGTGACTATCAGACGTTTCAGTGACTCACTCACCTTGTTTATTATCTCTCACCTACTCTTGGTTTGTTTCTTCACTACCGACTCCACCTTCAGCTGAATGAAAAAGCACAGGCTGATCTGTTGAAGGGAATGGAAAACTACAAAAACGATGAACGTCTAAAGCTGTCATGGGACACTGTGCAGAAAATGGTAACATTCCAACCTCAAGTTCAATTTCCAGCTTAAGTTTATTGCCATTTCAGCAACACAGTTTATTAAAGGAAAGTGTTTTGGTGTGCTCACACCACAACACAACACACCACAACACAACACAACACGATACAATTTGTAACTGCACAAAATTACAATTGTACCTGAGATGATAGCTGAAATGATAAGCTGGTGGAATTACAGTCCTCACAGGCGTATGCGTGTGTTTGCCTCCTAGTTCAAGTGCTGTGGT
The DNA here is from genome assembly GCF_963854185.1 of Sardina pilchardus. NCBI lineage: Eukaryota > Metazoa > Chordata > Actinopteri > Clupeiformes > Clupeidae > Sardina > Sardina pilchardus. Next base: position 17,211,774 of record NC_084996.1, on the reverse strand, counting down.
GTGACCAAAGAGGAGGACTGGCACAAGGTGATGGGCGAGCCCGTCTTGCCAGACTCCTGTTGTCAAAGCGGGGATCGATGTGATGCTGACAATGACTACAGATGGAAAGAGGTCAGGATCAGTCACAGACTTGGAGAATGAGGGACTGTTTAACTGCTAAATTGTATAGTATTATGGCTTACAACATATGGAAAAAATATGTTTTCTCCCTTTTGTGTGAGTGTAAATGTCTGACTAACCAGGAGAGAGAGAGAAAAAAAAGTCACCCTTACAGTTACCCTACTACTCTTCCGTAAGATTATGTAGAAGGTCTGTGGTAAGCATTTCTGTCTCTCTCTACAATAGCCCTGCTACAAGAAGGCCAGAGATTGGCTCATCGAAAACATCACCTCAGTGCTGGTATTTGGGATTTGCATCGTTATTGTTCAGGTATTGAATCTCTTAACAATTTCTGTGTCTTGAGCTTGAGATTCCACTGACACGTTAACTGTTCTGCTTGTACAATTTCTAATTTTTTATTCAGAAAACATAGCCTAAACATTCTCACAACCAACTTTCCTGGTTGGCCTTCACTTGGCTCTTCGCTCATAGCATCACTTCTGTAGAAAAAAAAACTGTACAGGGAGCTTCTATTTAAAAGTGAATATTGATTACGACAACAAATCTAAGTCTGTTCAGTGACAGTAGGCTAAATAGGCCAATAGGCTATGCCAGAGCCGTGTGTGTATATAAATCTGATGCAAACCAATGACATAGTTATGTAGCCTGTATAGCCTAGGCCACTAATGATTCCCCTTGATGTGTTGATTGTTCTTGAATGTCACAGGCCTATTAAATGACAAATTGAAGCCATTGCATTTCAGATATTTCTCAAACACTATAAAGTTGATCCAAATATTATTTGATCACCTACACCTAGACAATAATTAGAGTGCACTCTACTGTTATCCGATATCTTCTTATTTTTCTTCTAACGAATTTGTGCGTCTAATTCAGCCTCAACCGTTTAACCCTCTCTGGTGAGTCTGAGGCTAACCAAAGCCCATTTGACACAACAGTCGTTTATGAGGGTTAATTCCGAAAGACTGAAACCTGAGTTCTGAGCTATAATTGACCCTTCCAGAAGTCCCGCCCTCCATAGTTACTGTTGCTACGCCTGTCAAACTTTCGCACCTTGCCCGTCTATTACAATGGAGGAGACACGGGATTTTTTAAACAAATGTAATTTACAAAGACATCGCACCACACTGAAAGTTCATATTTGGTCACTAGCGAGCTACATCTGTCCTCTGTCAACTACAGTTGCATTTTTAGCTCTGAACAAAACCGTTCATGAGTTATTTAAGCAAAAGTCGAAGGTACGCGTTGTTTTCGATGGTTCCTCCAGGCTAGTACGAATGAAACGGGCGGGGGACAAAACTAGCATAACGTTTTAAGCTATACTTCCATAACGTCAATATTTGACAACATAACATGATTGGTACTTCAACTAGGTATTATTTTAGACAGAATTGCTGACGGGCTATACATACGTCTCGTTGAATGTCTGTTAAGAACTTTTTGCCGCCATCGTGAAACGTATCTCGCGGTTATGGAAATATCACGCAATATGCAAAATTTAAAGTTAGAAAAATACGTATTTCAAACTATATCATGTCTTTATAGTTCAACATGTTATTTCACCGTGATTTCACGTGTTTGGGGGCACCACACATCCAAATAAATGCCCTTAATGGCCCACAGGCTATGCAGTCTCCATAGGTTAACATGGCAAAAACTCGAAAGCTTGCCAGGCCTTGCTTGCCTAGTTACGGGTTGCTAAGCCACGATTGGCCTGTGGCGGTTTTAGGGCGTGGCTCTGGAAGGGTCAATTTAGCACACATAACCAGTTCATTACAGGATTCTGGGAGCCAATCAAATTGCAGGATTCCAACAGCCAATCAGATTGCAGGATTCCAACAGCCAATCAGATTGCCGGATTCTGGGAGCCAATCAGATTGCAGGATTCTGGGAGCCAATCAGCTACTTCACGGGCATGATAGGCTAGTCCTTGGCTAACTAGCATAGCTATGACTAGCATTAGCTGCGCTGCCTCATAGTGAGTGAGTCCAAAGATCCTCCGCTTTAACCCTCTCTGGTGAGTCTGAGGCTAACCAAAGCCCATTTGACACAACAGGGTCGTTTATGAGGGTTAATTCCGAAAGACTGAAACCTGAGTTCTGAGCTATAATTTAGCACACATAACCAGGGCTATGTCCAGAAGTCAAGCGTGCACGCTGGGCAGCGTGCATTTTCCGGAAGTTACGTCAGAATAGACTGTCCGAAAGTCAAGCGCTCTCACTAGTGGGTACTTCGTTTGGCGTGATTTCCAAGCGTGCATCGATGCATCTTTTTTGGCCTCAGATATCCCATAATCCATTGCGCAGCGCAGGTCAAGCTCCACACGTCATGCAAATTGTCAACACACCCCCCTCCCCGAGTCAGGTGACGCCAACTAGTTAGTGCTGTCCAAATGTAGGTAGGGACGCACACTGAGGAGCAAGCTAACTAACACGCTACTGGGAAGAAGGTACTACCCAGCGTGCACGCTTGACTTCTGGACACAACCCAGTTCATTGCAGGATTCTGGGAGCCAATCAAATTGTAGGATTCCAACAGCCAATCAGATTGCAGGATTCCAACAGCCAATCAAATCCTTAATTACTAAGACGGTTGCGGAGAGCAGTTGCGGCAGTGTGAATCAAAAGTTGCAAGCAGTTGCAAGCCGTCGCTAAACATTCAACATGTCAAATCCTAGTTGCAGAGTTTTAGACACTTTTGCGCGGAGTTATTTTGACGTTGGCTAAAAACTTCTAACTTGTCCTCTAGACTGTTGTTATGGTAACATTGTTGCCGTTTTAATGTCGTTGCAGTGGTCTGAACGCCCCAGTTTTAGAACAGAAAGTTGCTGGTTTTTAGAATGTTGCAGCTCGTCTCGTCGCAAATCTTGTGTTTGAACTGGCCTTAAGCATACAATGTGGCTCTAATAAGACTACAGATCCTGTTCAACTGTTTCCTGTGCGTCCTGAGCAGAAATTTGCATTTTCATGCACTCGTAATTCCCTGGAATTACTTTCTCTAGTTTAGAGTGAACTCTTTGAACGTAAGAATGTATTATAGGCTATGTAGCTTATAATTTTAAATAGTCTATGCCAAAGTGTTTTGAGGTATGCTGTTTATTCATTTCACTCATTTTATTCAAGAGTGAAGACAACCAAACTTGCCATTGATATCCAATCACAATAATTGCTACTTAAATGTATTATGCTTTCATTGTTCCCCACTTTCTGTAGCCAATTTATTTTTCCTCAATGTTCAATTTTATGACAATAGAAACTTTTGTAAATGGCGCTTGTAAATCAAACAGAAATCTCCTACTTTCCCCTTCATTTTACATTATATCCTCTTTTAGTCAATCTACTGTTGTGGTTTACTTTTCTACCTCACGTCCAAGAAGACATGAAGCGGACCTAAGGCAAGACGCAGCTAACTTGACTTAATGGAATGGCTTCAGCCTCAAGTGAGAGTCGGCGCAAATTCAAGCCAGGCTATTTCTGTTAAGCGCTGCCTTCATAAACAGAGCACTTCTGTAATTGTCTACGTTCATATCCCCTTCCGCATTTTGCTACAAATGGTGTCCATGTGTGTGGTTTCAGCTCCTGGCTTTGGTCTTCTCCATGATGATGTACTGCCAGATCAGACGGGCAGAGAAGTACCTGGACTGACCAGAGGTCTGTAACTGCGCAGAGGTGCAATCTGGACGGAGATGATTCCGCTCACACACTCCCCATACTCGGTGTTACACCTCAGTTGTGCAGCATCAACCTAACATGGATGTACATACCCCTCCTGTCTTTTACCCACACAATATTTCAGGAACTTTTTTTAAAAAGAACTTCAAAATTGATTTAAAAAAAAAAAACAAAAAAAAAAACAATGGACTGCTATGTGTGTATAGTACAAAGTAGTGTGGTGAATGTAAAGGACAGTGACATGTATACAGCAATTCTAGTGTAATTATGACAGTATTATCGTTTTCAAATACTGTAATCCAGTCCACTGCTCTGATATCTGCCATCTCTTCTAGGCAGACTAGGGACTACTTTATCTCACGTTTAAGAACAAGGAATAATACAGTATACTGGAGGATGTTACCTGATTATCTGGTATGTGCACTGCATGCTCTGCTTTTTCAGAGGCAAGCCCTTGTGTTGGGATCTAAGGGATGTGTAATTGGTAATTAATGTAAACATTTCATTTAAAAGAAAAATAATGCGTAATACTGATTTTGAATTGTAGTAAGATTTATGGGAAATATCCTGGTTGTTCTTTAAATGGCAATTTAGACGCTTTTAGTTGTTTATAATCAACCATATGTCCCCTCTCGCATAGGCACATCCTGGGCATGTACAGTAACCTAGCAAACTGTTTCTCATTGTAAATATCTGTATGAATTTATCATAGTGGAATAAAGACAGCAACAATTTGTGTTTTCATGATTTCTTTAAAAACATTTAAAAATGAGTATAAAAAGCACCACACAGTAGAAACAATTTGGCTTCTTCGTCTGAAAACCCGGTAAACGAAAATAACCTTCACGATCATTACGACCATTTTTTTTTTTTCTCCATTGCATCCATGGCCGACGCCAGTATCCACAGTTCATGATAAAAGTCCATTCTAAAAAGCTCTTCAGGATCCCAGCTGTCAGTCATACTCGTGGATCTCCTCCACAATGTTTCCCTGCAGAGGAGAGGAGAGGGTACTGTTACAAGGACAGGTGGAGCACTCTCCACCAATGAACTCTCACATTAGCTTTCAATTTACCTGACTAGATATCTTAAAGATTCTGACTATCAGATCATTACAGAGTACTGAAAACTTGTGACAAGACACCTTGATTAAAATACATTAGTTCTTCGTTCTGAAGTTAGGTTGATGCACGCACGCACGCACGCACGCAAATATCTGTATGACACACACACACACACACACACACACACACACACACACACAGTTAAGGTGAGATTACCCAGCCTCCTTGGTTCTTGACCCACGGCGCAAAGTTCTCCATGTAACGCTCCGCGTGCTCCTTCAGGTGCTGACGGGCACCTGTTGCCGTGAGAACGCGGCGCGATGCCTCCATGGTGAGGGCTACCTTGCGTAGTGTGGGGCTGGCGGGGAGCGGCGGGGGCGTGGCCGGGGGCAGTGTTTCACTGGCATACGTGTCCAGCAGCTTAGCAAAGGAGGGGTACGACAGGCGGTCCAGTGATGTGCGCAAGAACGGGTTGGAGTTGATCTGGAACCAGATAGGCATTGTGAGTGTAACCTATCCCAGAACCCAAACACACACATACACACTTACCTCTCACGCACACTGGGCAACATGCAGCCATCCGGGACAACTTCATCTGACAGCGTACATGCTAGCCAAGCAGGCTTCACTACAACTCCACCACGCAACACAGAGACAAAAGCCAGTGAGTAGCCTGAGGATAACAACCTCCTCTGCCACATCTCTCACACACACACACACACACACACACAGCAAAGCAAGGCATGCAGTCATTACGACTAGAACATTTTCTAACACAGTACACACACACACACACACACACACACACACACACACACACACACACACACACACACACACACACACACACACACACACACACACACACACACGGCAACATGATGAAGACAAGCTTGGGCTGAACAATGCAGAATGTCCTGCAGTTATTTGTTCTACCATGCAGCATGAAATCTGAGCCCCCAACTAATGACAGCCCCCACAGCCCTGATCTGAGGTCTGTAATTACCCAGATGCTGCTGGTGGCTTTAGAATCTAGCACATTTCAATAGAGACAGTATAGGATAAAAAGAGAGAGAGAGAGAAAGAGAAAGACCAGGCATGCAAACTGGTCAGGGGTGAAAAAGGTGAGACTCTTCTCCGAGCCCCCCCCCCACCCCCCCGAAAACCTGTAGGCACAGACTAGGCTACTGATCAGGGTCCTCCAGTAACTCGACAATCAAATGTAAATTTAATTTACGCATGGCTTATGAACTCGTAATGAACCGTGTGTTACTGAAAATTGTTGCACACACATATCTCAAACGGTTACGTGCGTTACGTGTGGTCTGAAGCAGTCGCCAATTTTTTTGGCTACGTTACGAATCATTTGAGTTGTATATCTTTTGCGTAGGCTTTGCGTAAGGTCTATGCGCAGTGTGCTTCGAGTAGCCTAACAGGGCCCACTTTTCTTAAAGACAGCATTATCATGTCAATGAACTACGTCTCTGGACAAAACAAACCAGCCCAGTTTATGAGCATTTAATTCAACTGTCACATTAGCCTTTGATATACTGATAAAGTCTGCCTATTTGCTTCACCTTTTGCCGATCTAGATGGTTCAAACTGCACGCATTCTTCATCAAGAGAACTCGTTATGTCTACATGTTTGTCTAATTTCGCTAACTTTCATCATTAGAAGAAAACAACCTATGCTACGTTGCTACAGTAATCTCAGCGTCTTTTTCTCATAGAAGTTGAAAGTTTTAACAAGCCCACCTGTGAAATCCCTCGGCATCTCTTCACGCCAGAATCACTATATTCCTGACATCTCAGACGCATCTATCTGCGCTCACAACAGAGGCTATACTTGGCGTGCGCTTTCTGTTCGCGTTGCGTCTTTGTCAACAATTAGCTTCCACTAATGTTTATTAAACGCATAGGGGCTACATTCACGCATCCCTTGCTGATCAGAAACGTTTTAAATGCGGCTCTAGAAACACCTCAAGATGCGTTAGCGTCTTCGCATGATTTCTAAACTCAGTTGTAAATTCAATTCACCTTGACCCCTCCCCCCCCCTAAATATTTTCTCATCGGATCTGCACGAACCATGTAAGTCACCTATTTTTGATTCAAAACGGCGAATTTCGCCGAAAGGTGAGGAGTTTGCATGCCTGGAAAGAGAGAGAAAGAAACAAAGCAAGAAAGAAAGAAAGAGAGAGTGTACCAACTTCAGCAATCAGCATTTAACAGTAACAGCATTAACTCTTTCTCCTTCACCACCAGAACACTCAAAGCAGAACTGACCCAGGTCATGTTAATCACAATGCTGTGTGTGTGTGTATACAGTGTATAAATAGTATAGTAGGTCTACCTTCTCATTGATGACGTCACCTTCTGTACATAGCAATTGGACCAGCTGCTGAACCACATCGTTCTTGTTATTGGCTACAACTTAAAAAGGGGGGGAAAAAAAACCTGTCACTTCAAGACATTTGTCATGTGTATGTGTATGTGTATGTGTATGTGTGTGTATGTGTGTGTGTGTGTGTGTGTGTGTGTGTGTGTGTGCGCGCGCGCTTGTTGTGTGTGTGTTTCCTGTTTGATTAAATGATTAGGTGAAGGCTGCCATACTCAGACCCCAGTACCTGCAGGTTCGATGGGCGAGAGCTTGAGGGGGGGCGGCACAGGCTTGGGCTTCTTGACGCTCTGCCTGGCGATCCGCTGCAGAGTGTTGGCCACGTCCACATAGAACTCAGGAGGGTGGGCTGGGGCACAGAGGGCCAGCAGAGGTCAGATTAAAGCATTACGGCATCAAATGGCTTCACACACACACACACACACACACACACACACACACACACACACACACACACTGTTACTCTCAGTTCACTGAAATGCCTTTGGGCACAGACATGCTCAAAAGAATCTGGTGAATGAATACCGTGAAGACAGACAACAGTGCTTCTCGTGATACCCAAATGTACATATTTACATATTTCATATTTCAAGTCAGTCCCCATAGGCCAATAGTGGCCGTGTGAGACGTTCAGTGTGTTTACTGATGACTCACAGGGTGAGAGTTGTTCCGACGAGGTCGGGGGGTCAGGTGACAACACCAGTGTGCTGGGCCTCTGCGGTTCCTCACTCTTGGCCTTCAATTTTTTAAAGATTGAAGAGAAGTGGAATTGGCGTTTGCTCTTCGTCTTTTTCTTCTTCTTGCCGTCCTCGCCCTGCCTCTTCTCTTCATCCTCGGAAAAGGAAGACGAGGAGCCTGCATCTTCCTGCAGAAGGCAGCGACAGAATTCAAAGATCATGAAATTCTCCTTTACTCCACACAGCAGCCACAACGGCTTTAAAAAAAAGTCAAGTAATGTATCTGCATACCAAACAACAACTGTTATCAGAAAAGATCAATTTAATTTAAGCTCAATTAATTTAAAATAAGCCCATGTGAAGAAAGCAAAAATGTAAAAACGGAAATGTAAGATGAGGACTACCTCTAGCTTGTTCTGCAGGATCTCTGGCAAAGACGACGGCGGGCCATTCTCTGACTGGACAGTTTTCCTGTCCTTCTCCAACGAGGCGCTTTTGTGCTGTGCCTCAGGCCGTGTGATGGTGCGGGGACGCAGGCGTCTCTTGATGAGGTTTTTGATGCTGTGTTTCTTCTCCTCAGCGGAGCTGATGGCCTCATCCAACGAGTCCCAGTCATCGTCTGCCTTCCTCTGCGCTTTACAGCTGGCACTGGAAAAAGAGAAACGTCTTCTGATTTCTTTTTCTGTTCTTAAATCATAACTCAAACCCTCCCCTAATCTTAAATTAGGGAATTATTATCATGACATCAAATCCATAGTTTTCTATTCCTTTTCTTCACTGTACTGAACATTTCAGTGATTTATTTCACTCTTTGGAGATGCCTCTACAGTGAATTTTGAATAGCTAACAAGGGGGGAAAAAAACACTACAGCGGATGGATAAGTTCATTCTTTTCCAGTTCGCCAGACGGCCACTCAATGTCCACATAAGGCTGACTTACGAGTACTTATTAGTGTCGCGGTAGGCCCCGCCAACCCTGCCTGCCCGCTCAGCTGGGGGAACAGATAGCGCTTTACGCAGGAAGGACCTGAGTACCAGTTGAGTTTCAGCTTTGACTTCCAGCAGCGAGACTGAGGGGGACGGGGATGAGGGCCTGGCTGCACCCTCAGACATCACTGTAGTGGCACATGAAGGGGTGAAGGAGAAATTAATTTGACGTTATTTTAAATGATCAAATTAATTCGCAAAGAGGAAGATCATTTATTGTAGGTGTATTTGTGAAAGAGAAACAAACTAATATACATAATATAATATAATATCATATCATGTCATATAATATAATATAATGGCAATAAAGGCCTATACACCAAGGTGGTCAATGTTCACACCTTTAGGGCCCTTCTATGATGCTTACAATGACGACTCCTTTCTGCCACATGTCAAAACTGAACAGGCCTTGACACTGAAGCTAATCTTTGCCCTCAGGGGTAGTGTTTACATCAGTGTTGTGGCATGTTGTTCACATCATAATCCATCTTCAACAGATGAGCAGTGTGCAGGCCTATCTTTATACAGTTCGGCCAGCCCTGGGCTAAAGTCAACCTCAGCAATAAAACATATTCTAACAAATATCACTGGTTTACAATTGTAAGACTGATTCAAATGAGACTGCTGTTTGAAAATTGATGCACATTGTCTGATGTACATGACAATCTTAGTCTGACATTAAAGTGCACAACGCCTTCATGCCAAGTGTCTCCTGAACCCAACGACTACTTCACTGGGACGACAGTCAGGTAGAACCCGTTGATGAGCCGTTGGGGCACAGGAAGTATACTTTAACCACATGTTATTCTTTTCCCCCAAAAGACAGTATTACTTCCTGTGAAAATGAACTGCAACGCAGATATTTAGACCACAAACTACTTTCTGAATACTCCCTGAATGCATGCCACTTGCTCAGATAACTAGTTCTGCAGAGCATGCAACATGAACCAGGTCATTTCAGATATGCGGATGTTGAAGGTAAACCTCTATTCACCTCTTCATGATACAGTACATTGCTGCAGGTGAAAGATGGTATCTAAGGCACTTGTGGTGTGTAAAACTGGTTTTCAACCCACTGAAATCTACTTTCGTTTGTAATCAAAGCTACAGGGAGAAGGTAGTTACAATTCATCAAATCAAATCTTGGTGTTGTGCAACAGTGGCATGTGGTGAGGTCAGTATCAGGGTAGGCAGTGTGCATTCACATAACAACATTTATTTGCTTTACCCTGTTTTAATAGTGGCCTCTTTGTCTATTTTTTGCAAGAAATAGGAGCAGGGGGGTACTAAATGTTTCATCACTCTGATGAAAGTTACCCAACCTCACGTACTGTAAGTACGAGGGCAGTTGGTCTGTTGTTTACCAGCAATCACAAAGATAGTCAAAGTGGGCTTTAAAGTTCCCTATATTTGCATAAGAGTATGATAAAGTTGTAGGGCTATCCTATCATCACAGGCTACAATCACCCTCTCAGTGTTTTGGTCTGTGGCTGCTTAGGTAGCAGGGCAGTTCCAGTGCTATGGATGTGACAGTTGGATTCATATTGTCAAACAAAATGCATTCGGGCATGGACAAGATTTGTAACAATTTGCCAACTTTACGAACTGTCAATGTAACTACTGTCCTTTGAATACTGATAAATCCTCAAATTTCACATAATGATTTGCATTTTAAGAAAATTCCCATATAATAAGAAGATTTGAATGAAAACAAAAAGTATGTTTTTGAAACTGTGTGTAATTTTTGCAATGCATTATGAGGGAAATTGACGCGGGGTCCCAATTGTTGGGAAGCACACAAAACTTCCACATGCACGTTGATGACTATTCTTGTCATGCCCCACATGCACGAAACACAGACACAGGAGCATTTCACGGCCTTATATGTGCACAAAGTCTGTGTATAATTCGGACACATGGCCTTTGGTTTCTTCTGCCCATTTAGTGTGTGCAGCGCATAATAGGCCTACTTTCACTTGTGTGCATTCGTTATGTGAAAGATGCTTCAAAAATGTATGTGTGCCCCTCCACACACACACACACACACACACACACACACACACACACACACACACACACACACACACACACACACACTTAATCGCCCCTATGTGAAGCACTGAAGGGAATATAATCTAGCCTATATACTGGATATTATACTCTTGATGAGAACTCCATGGTTGCTGTTATGACACAATCAGCTTTGCTAACTTGTGTTAAATCTAACTGTTACCTAGCCTGCTGGTCTAGACAGTGGACCAGTAAGCTATAAAAAACATCTCTAAATATGTCTATGAGGCAACGTGGTGGCACACCAAGATGAGTACATAGTGCACTAGGTTACCATGTATAAGTTATGTAAACACAATATAGCTTCATGTAGACATCAGGGAAGTACAAACAGAACCTACCATCTCTAATCTACGGACCTGCAGGCTCTGTCTATCTTATGACCACACACCACTCTCTTTCTCTCTCTCTCTCTCTCTCTCTTAGTCACACACACACACACACACACACACACACACACACACACACACACACACACACACACACACACACACACACACACACACACACACACACACACACACACACACACACACACACACACACACACACACACACACACACACACACACACACACACACACACACACACACACACACACACACACACACACACACACACACACACACACACCTGCAGTGTTGCAGAGCTGAAACCCAGATTTGTACTCTCTTCCACAAGATACAGTATACAGTAGGTGCAATGGATAAAGGTATAATGAAGTTGATAAAGGAACCTTAGCTAATGGTGTGTGCTACCAAAACACTTGAATAGAGCCACCAACACGCCAAGACCTTACTAGCCTCTGACAAGGAGAGTTTGAGCTTCACAGTCAATCACTCCTCCAATTCATGCTCCTTGATGAAGGCAATGTGCACACTGGAGTTTTGTAGAGTAAAACTGAGCGGACACAACTAAGGACAGTGAAGAACAATTTGACCACAAGTGTACGGTATCAGAATTGCAGACTCTAGGCCTACTTTAACTACAGGCAAAGAAAGGCCATTGGTAGAGTAGACATTCCTGTTTGTCTGCATTCTGTAAGCTGTGGGTCACAAAGAAAGGTGACATCACTCATCACCATGCCGCGTTCATTTTATCGTTCAAATACAAACACACTTTGTTTGTTTTGAAGCAGACACACACGTGACGTGAAGGAATCTGCAATATGACACTGATTCAGAAGAGACAATAACCTCACAATGATTCATCACAACTCATGCGGTTCGAGCATCTTACCCACTTACTATGCCCTCACGCACCTATTGGCTTATTCACCCTAAGCATCACACATCATACCTGGTCAAACCACAACAGAAAGGTACTACCAAAACTGCTACCCACTACCACTCAAAGCCGTAGGCCATTTACGTTTCGATAAATGGATTTCAAACGTCTTTGTTTAACTGCCTCTTTCTTGATTTCCCCGTCTTTTCAGTGAAAAACTAACCATAGGCCTATATCAACACTGTGCTACAGGACTAGGCTGCAGTTCAAAATGATTGTGTTGTTCTAAACCACATCAGAAAAGAATCAGCACAGGCTTCTTGATGTTGTGATGGCAAGATGTCACAGGCAGAATCACACATACAGTTTCATTATGACAGTTCCCCTTAATCTACGAAGGTTTTTTTCAAACAACAGCAGGAACAACCACGTTTCAATTCATTTTTAACCTTGAGCCACAAATGTACGATAAGCACTTGGTACATCTTGGTCAGATGTAATGGCACGGCAAGGAAAGCCCTGGCAACTGAATGATTAATTTGGACTGGAATCCAAATCCACATTATGGGCATGTAAACATATCACTGTTCACACATTTGGCTGTCTTGTCAGAGATATGCATTTCATTCATAGCAACCTGATGACCATAGGTTATGTAATGCAATTATTATTATTATCATTCAACATGTAACAAATGGTGAAAGAAAGTTTAGTCTACTCTACTGAATATTAGAACGTAAAGGTTACTTCTGCATGTTCTGAGGAATTGTTTGCGCTTCTCTGCTGGCATAAGCTACACAGCATCAGACTGTGTGATTCAAATTAAGTCCCATTAACAGCAGACTCATTTAATCGATGCAAAGAACAACACACCCACAAAACCAACTTTGATGATTCACTTTTCGGATTGGTTGATGAAGGTGAGAGGAATTCAGACAGGTAATAAGCCACTAGCACACGAAATGTCTTAAGTTAATATCAAACACAACACATTGTAACTTCAAGTCTGGCATAACGTTATGTTTAGCTACATACTTGCTGTAGCAGCTACATTTTCATAATTTCGAATCGACAGAGACGCCGAATATTGCTAGCCTACCTTCAGTGACAAAAGTCTTGGTTGCCAGATTTACAGAAATAATAGACAAGCGTTGACGTTACTTACCTTTGGGTCTACCTCGTAGTGTTTCGTGGGATTCCACAAGCTTAGAGAGACTGTCTACCTGGCTACTTCACTTAATAAATAAAACACAAATTAGTTTAAAACGGACAGACGGAAAGCTAACGTTACTGTTAACGTTAGCTATCTGGTTAGCGTATATCGTCTGAAAACAAATGTCGACTAGTGTAAACTTTTGCTTGCTAACGTTACCATGACCTAATGTAGGCTAAAACTGATTTAAAACACGACCTCTGCTATTGACCTATCTCAGAGTTCCAAATTCATCTTGTCCAACCGAAAGGTTTGCTCTCTTTCTGACAGCCGACTGCGTTTCAATGAGTTTCGATGACCACTGGCTGGGCTGGAATGGACATGCCTCTCCTGACGCTGGGACCTGTTGGAATCTGCGCATGTCCAATTATGGGTGCCTCGCGAAGGTGGGCAGGGTAAATGTCCTTTCAAACCTGTTGAAATGTGCTTGAATTTGAAAATAGGCTAAAGTCAAATCAAGAGGTAGCCTACAGTAGACATACTTAGACATATTTGCCCCAGTAGTTCCCTCCCCCATGCAATGCATTTGCAGAACCTATGTGAACATAATATGACACCTTGATGAATTAGAGCATGGTGCAGTTTATTAAGTCCACATTCAACAAAATAAAGCAACAAAATGCACAAAATAATCTTCACTGTAGGCCAACTCACAAATCTTTATTGAAATGGTATATAGTGGGCCTACATGACTTTACATAGCGGATAGTAAATTACATGCCAAAGTCAAATAGCCTATACTGGAACATTACAATATCACAATAGTTTGAACATTATAACGGAAACACAGCAACTTATTGTGAAATGTGAACGGATGTCTGGACTCCCATTCACAGCAGCAACTCTCCCACTCCACCCCCCCCAAACCCTGTCCAGCGTTACAGAAGACTCACACACTGGTACAAGGATTGGGAGAGATGGAGAGAGAAAGATAACTTAGGTAGTTGTGGTACGAACGAAAGAGAGAGAGAGAAAGAGAGAGAGGGAGAGAGCGACAGAGAATTCAGTACGACACAGTTAAGTAGGCTACCTGTAGAGCAGTAGCCTAACATGACTATAATTATAATCTAATATAATTTAAAAAAGAGTATTAGATCATTTGAAAATGACTGCAACTTTCCCCAGTCTTTTATATGCCTGTGCATGAACACTCTCCTCATAAATATTTGAATTTTTTTCAGAGCTGCTTTTGTAATCAAGCGCCTGTCTGCCGCTCTCTCTCAACGGTGTGCTGGTCGCAGCCTCAAGTCTTACCTCAGTGTCTAAAGAACCATTTCCTCTTCAGTGCACTTCAGTCCTCTTCATCTTCTCTCTCTCTCTCTCTCTCTTTCTCTCCTTTGCCATGCATTCTCTGCATCCTGCATGGCCTCTGCCCTGTCCCAAGTCCGTCTCCCTCTCGGCGTCCCTCGCTCCCTCTATCTATGCCTCCCTCGGTCGCCCTATCTCTCCCAAATCACTTCCCCTGACTGCGAGCCAATAGGGAGCAAATATGCAGGGTGAGGCACTTCCTCTGTGACAGGAAACGAGAGAAAACAGAGTGTGAGAGCTCGAGTGTGTGTGTGTGCGTGTGTGTGTGTGTTTGTGTGTGTGTGTGTGTGTGTGTGTGTGTGGGTGTGTTTGTGTGTGTGTGTATGTGTGTGTGTGTGTGTGTGTGTGTGTGTGTGTGTGTGTGTGTGTGTGTGTGTGTGCGTGTGTGTGAGCGTGTGTGTGAGAGAGAGACAGAGAATGAGGTTTGATGGGGGGGATGGGAGATGGCCCAGAGGTCACTTGAACAGATACATTCACAAATGAATCTTGTGCACATATTTGTAATGTTCTTTTGTTTTAATAGCAGCAGCTACATCAATGGCAGTCAATAACCATGCTTCAAAGCATGTCCTCTTCCTTTGGTATTCAAACTTTGTGTTCCATTTATGCATATCATCGCAATGTTCAAAGCCATACACTCACAGTGAGTGTGACATGACTACGACCTCTGGGTTGAACCCACATGAGATACTCTGGCCCCTTGGGCACCACCGTAAGGTTTCACAGCAATCAGACAGATAAAGAGATACAGGGAGGGGCTGGAATAAACACGCCAGGGTGTGGTGCCCACCCCAAAAGACCACATAAAGACCCTCGGCCCTGATGGGCATGATTCCGGGGGGTCTGTTGGGGATAGGAGGTACGTGATGGGCTGTGCATGCATGCGAGGAGTTCCAGCTTCCTGTCTGCACAGCTCATTACCCTCTGCCTCCAGTCAGAACTCATCAAGCTAATCACCATGGGAATACACTCGGAGAGCAGAAGTACGTTGATGAGTCCACAAACATGGTCTTGAGTTGAATAACATTCCGTAAAGAATGTGATTTTAGTCATGAAAGTTGTACACATCTAAATTGATGTGCTCCCAAAACATTTAGATTAACGCACTGGAAATGCTTCAAAGGAGTTTTTTTTGTTTGTTTGTTTGACAAAGTGCAATGCCACGGAGAGGGGCACAATCTATACAATGGGCTTTGCAGCAAACATATTGAGGAACTTGTAAGAATTTATGAAGATAAGACGTAAATATATTCTGTTTATCTTTCCTGCCCTCATCCGTCCTACTATAAATGAGTACATAGGCTATCCGTGCGTGTGTGAATGTTTCAGCCCCCGAGAGAATTTGAAAGCTTTGTCAGTCAGAGCATTATTTTTGGAGGGTGTGGTAATGTGTGTAGCAAAAACAGGAAATTCACAGTCACATAGGCAGGAAATGCTACTGTTCAGTGACAGGGAGAAATAAACAGAGGGCTAAACAGTCGCTACATTACCCTCAGAGGAGAAAAGAAATAGAGAGAGAAAGGGAGAGAGAATTCCACTTTAGATCGTGGAAAAGATTCTGAGTTTGAAATAAAAATGTGAAAGGATAGAGTGGAGTTAACAGTATTAAATAACTGTATCAATGGGAGAGAAGTTCTGATTTTATGATTAATGATCAACACTCAAATCTACATATTTATTTCACATTTCAAAATTTATTTATGAGTAAAGAGTTTTCATGTAAGGGTATAGACACAAAAATGCTCACAAAACTAATCATACACACAAGATTGTCTGCTTTCACTTTCTCTCTCTCACTCTGAGATGAATACGCTGCTTTGACTGTGTGTTTGTGTATCATGACATGCACAGACAAATTAACACTCACATGTTTCTCTCTTGTGGATGTACATACCCACACACACATTTATGTAAAGATGAAGTTCACTCTTTTTTGATGGATAACATACAGAGAGAGAGAGAGAGAGAGAGAGAGAGAGAGAGAGAGGGAGAGAGGAACCATAGGTATGTGTGTAAGAGAAAAGTTCTAAGAATGCATGGAAAGCTAGACTTAAATGGCAATGACATCAAAATAAAAATAGAATGACTAACTTTTACACTTGATAATAATATCAGACATCTCTCACCCGTGTCCATCTCTGATCTGCATGATTCCATGCCCACCTTTTATATGCACTCATATTCACTTCAATCCTGTCTAGGACTGTCATAGGATTGTCATAGGCTGTACAGCATCTGTGTTCAATTGGGTCTTTTCATTTACAAAAACTGATTGTCGCTGGCATGTCCCTGTTTGTCCGTGATTGTCAGATAGGTGGTGTTCATGCGTGTCGTCACAAGCAGCACGTCTGCGCTGGATTGTCTCTGCTCCACTCCGTCTGTCCTGACTGGTGTCGCACGTTGATTGTCATCACTCGCGGTGAGTATTTGCAGGTAGTCCAGTCCACAGCCCACAGGCTTGCTGATCTCTGCTGACTGGTCAGTCCTCCTCAGGTCAGTAGAGGGGAGATGGGGGGGGGGGGGGGGGGGGGGGTTGCTGCTGCTACAGGCCTCTCCTCCGTATAAGGTCAGTGGTCTGGGTTAGGCCACCCCTGTGTGTCTGTGCTCTCAGTGTAAGGGCATGGCTTCACAGTGTTGGGTTTAGAGATATCTATAGCTGATTCTGGAGTTGGTCGTATACTGTACTTCTTTTCTGCTAGTGTTAGGCGGTTATACAAATTGTGTTGGTAAGGGGAATATTTGTTTGTATGAAACTGGTTTTGTGTGTGTGTGTGTGTGTGTCTGAGTGTGTGTTTATGTGTGTGTCTGTGTGTGCGTCCGCGCGTGTCTGTGTAAATGTGTGCACGCGTGTGTTTTTTGCGTGTGGTGTGTTGTGTATGTAGGTTGAACTGCACCTAAGTTTGACGTTTTGGGGTATCGTGCGTAGGTCACACTCTAGCTCACTGCAGTCTGGTCCAGTACTGTCCCAGGTCCTGCTCGCCACCTGGAACTGTTACCGGACCTGAGGACAGAAAACCTGGCAGGGGCGGAAAAGAGTGGACAGGGAAAAAACACGTGAGGTCACAGCCGAACAGTACAGGTAGTTTTGTAATTGTGGTGATTCCATGCTCCCATATGTAACCCATATTCTAGCCGTAGCCCCTAAGCCCTGTGTGATGTGACTCACCTGCGCCGCCGCTGGCTGAGGGGGTGTGGGGCATGTGAGGGGAGGGGTAGGGGGACGGGTCAAACTTGCGTGGAAGAGAGGGAGGGGGGCCGGAGGGGGAAGGTGGCAGCATGCAGGAGTAAGACTGCTGAGGGGGTAACGACTAGCGAGGTGGGGAAGGGAGGAGATCCGGCAAGGTGAGAGGAGAGGAGGAGAGGAGAGGAGAGGAGAGGAGAGGGAGGGAGGGAGGAGAGGAGAGGAGAGGAGAGGAGAGGAGAGGAGAGGAGAGGAGAGGAGGAGAGGAGGAGGGAATATAGGATAAGACAACAGGTGAGGGAAAGATAAGAGAGGAGAGGAGAGGACGGGAGAGGAAGAGGAAGGGAGGGGAGAGGAGAGAAGAGAAGTAGAGTAGAAAGTGGAGAGAGAATGAAGAAAAATCAGAAATTAGATTTAGAATGGAATGAGTGTGTCAGAGAGTCTCATTTAGATTGTCCTGTTGCAGTCAAATGAAGTCATGTGTGTGTTGTTCTGTTACTATTTACGTGGCAGGGTAATCCAATGATGCAATAATGAGAATGTGACACACACACAGACAAACTAGACCATACATGCCATCTTTCAACATTGTATGTTGAAACAGCAGATTATTTCTAATCCTTTTTCCATAAGAATAAAGGCTGACATTCCACTTGAAATAAACAGGCAACACCCTCAACAAACATATCCGCCTGAGCATGTCCAATGGTGGCCAGCAGGGGGCAATATATCCCAAAAATTTGGATTCCACTCAACTTATATCATCCCCATTATCTTAAAGCACAATAGTGCTCATCTGTTTTTCGTCTGAGCATGGATTTGATATATTTTTGTGTTAGTGCATAAGGCTGACCATAATGTTCCTGTGTTTTTGTGAAAAAGTTAAATAGAGAGAGGGGATCTTACATGCGAACTTGGAGTAAGTCTTACCTGCACACTGGAAAATACAGAGAGGGACCCATATCCTGAGAGTGAGGATTCACTTCGACTGTGAACAGAGCCTGAAGGTGAGAGGAGAACAGACACACAGGGAGGTGGGGAGGTGGGGTGGTGGGCAGTGGAGGAAAGAGGAAGAATAAGAATTGTACACTTTCCAACATACATTTCAGATGGACATAGCATGAGATGCTGTGTCACGCAACTTTACATTGGCAAGCATAAAGACAGAAGAATGCTGCACACCTGAGTTGTTGCCATGGTGAGAGTGATAGAGTGAAGAATTAAAGGAAGTGCTCAGAGGTGTGTGCGCCTGAGTACAGGAAGTCCCGGCCCCCGACCGCTTTTGGTTGCGAAGCTTCTCCTCCCTTCTCCACTTGGCTCTGCGGTTGGAGAACCAGACCTGCCAACACAAACACAACTTTCAGTGGGCATACAAGTTATTTTTGGGTCACATGGTACATAGTGACCAAAGACCAAAGACTGCATGCACAAGTCTGCACGTCACTTAAAAGGCCACACCGGCCATGTTTGTTCTGTAATGTCTACAGTAAGCAGTGAGAACTGCAGGAATAAGAACTCAACTAAAAGGCTGTGAAGAAACTCGATACATGAGCCCTATGGCTTTTAGAACAATGTTATTGTTGGAATTGAGGCAGCACAATATTTGTTGTGTATAACTAATGTTGTTGTTGTGTATAACTAATGCAATTAAAGCAACATGGTCTTTGTTACACTGACACTGACAACCCCTCAATTGAACTTCAGGTTTTTCAAAAATATTGGTCCCTGCCAAGGTTAAACATGCTGAATTAAGGTGGTGACTGAAAGAAAGACTTTTGAATTTCCCTCATTCTTAACTTTACCCGGCAGCTTTGAATATGTGGCACATCCTAGGGCCATGTTATCAGCTAACGTATTTCCCTTGTAATCACTTCTTAGGACATCACACACTGTTGGTACCAGTATTTGCCAGAAGGGGGCAGTAGAGTTACCTGAATGCGGGCCTCTGGGAGGTCTATTTTTGCTGCTAATCTCTCCCGTGCAAAGACATCTGGGTAATGCGTTCTCTCAAACTCTGCAACACATGGAGGGAGGACAGTTTCATCTACTTGCACACATATGCACTCACACACACTCACAAAACGAACACGCTTCTGCACTAGCACCGTGATGTTAACATGATAGGAGTAAATGTTTTTTTTTTTTCTTGGGATGGTTGGGAAGGCATTGTAGAATAAAGAATCCTTTAGAGCGGTATTTTGTACTTTGTGCCCTAAATCACACCTTAATTCTAACAGATTGACCGCATTCCTTAACCTCTGAACCCCCTCGCTGAGTTTTGAATAGTGAGATGTGTATGGTGCTCAGACCTTTCTCCAGGGCGTCGATCTGCTCCTGGGTGAAGCTGGTGCGGTTCCTCTGCAGCTTCCTCTTGAGCTGCAGGTGGAGCTGGGACTCCTCCGACTCCTCCCTCTCTCCCTGCACCCCTCCCTCACCTGCGCCTCCCATCTGCAGGTTCAGGTCATCAACGCAGCCATCTAACAGGTCAGAGCCAGGAGTGGAAGAAAAAAGAGAGAAGTGGAGAAAAGGAGAGGAAATAAAGCATAATACTGTCAGCACTGGTAAACTCAGAGGTACAGTATATATACAGTACGTATATATACGTATATCTATGGGTAACCTGCCTTGACTGCACTGATGTTTCTTATGGCCTGGTCAGATTACACGATAATACTTTCGGTGTACATGTATGTGGCCACTCTCCCGACCAAGACGCGGAGAGGTTTTCATGGTTCTAAATGACATGGTAAATCGTAAACGACAATCGTGAGCGACAAAAAAAATCGTATAGTCTGACACCCAGCCATTAGAGCCATTTTGCTCATGTATAGAATGTTTACTCTTGGTGTCACAGAGACTGTTTGTGAAATACTGGTATATAATGTGGAACATTTTGTGCATGTTCAACTCAATTTTATTCATATAGTGCTACAGCACATGAATGTGCCTGGAGGCGCTTTACAGCGGCCTTGAACTTGAACTTAAACCCTGTACAGCAGGCATTAAGTGTGTATGTCAGGGGCAAAGAGAACAACTCCCTTTTAACAGAGAGAATGTTTGAGCTGATCCACATTGCATCTATCTGCTTGGGGCCAGCAGGCCAGTGAGATGAGTGAGTTGAAGTTCATGCACGGATCAGCAAGCATATTGGCAAACATGTACTGTAACACATAGGTAGATGATTCAAACATACTGTAAACCGGCTCTATACAGGACATGATACAGGGCTAACAGGAGAGCCAGCATTCAAAGAAGGGGCTGTAGAACAGCTTATTTGCTACTGTGCTCTCAAGGTTACTATTACAAGGATGAGTAGAGATACGCAAAGGACTAAAAATGTACATTGGTCCTAGTTTATAGATAGATAGATAGCATAACCACTATACCGGCGTCATATAGCGTTTAATGTGTGTATATGTGAGACAGAAGAGAGAGTTAGTGTGTGTGTGTGTGTGTGTGTGCGCGCGCGCATGTATACATGTGTTAGTGAGAAAGAGAGAGAGAGAGAGAGCAGGAGAGGGAGATGTTGTAGCTATTGGCACCCTCGGTTTAAACTCAGTCATGTGGAAGAGTCTCCAGCTCACCCCAAGCTGACTTCACAAGCAACACAGACACAAGGCGTGAGCAACACATACTGACAGAGAGCAACAAACTGCCTCCATGTACAGACATTCACACATAAACACACACACGCAAAGCACACACATACACACACACACACACACACACACACACACACCCATAAACACACAAAGCACACACACAAACACATACACACTGTCTCTGTCTCTGTCTGTCTCTCTCTCTCTCTCTCTCTCTCTCTCACACACACACACACACACACACACACACACACACACACACACTGCATTCACAACAGAAGTATGTGTGTTTGTATGAGAGCGTGTATCTGTGTATGTGTGTATCTGTGTATGTCCATTAATGTCCCCTGCCCTCATTTACCTGTGCCATGTTGCGATGTTATTGCATTGGGCTGATGGTACCAGTTAGTGGGCCCTGTCCAGTTGGAGCCACTCTGGAGATTGAGCATGGTCAGATTGTCGTACATAGAACTCCTGAGCTGAGCCAAAAGATAGAGCCCCTTAACCTTTGACCTCTGCTGTCTTCTTGCTCAGGTCCAGTCACAGGCAGTGCACACTGACTTAAGAGAGAGAGAGAGAAAAAGAGAGGAAAGAGAGATGGAGAGATAATTAATTAGATGATTAAATACCCAAAGGTCTGCGAGAATGGAGCTTGTTTTGTGTACACATACTGACACACATAGACATAAACACACTCACATATACACACAAGCACACACACACACGCACACACACACACAGTCATGCATTAACCTCCCACAGTGACACAAAGAGAGTTCATTACACACACACTGAGTAATTAAGAGCTACAGAACATCTACCCTGACACTGCTCAGCACACATGCATGAGCGGAGAGAATCACACTGTCAGCCAGCATTAACGGCAGTGCGCGCCGCACAATATATCTGCGCTAATATATGCACTGGAGGGGAACAAACTCATGTTCGCACTACAAGAACATTGACAAGCAAACACTAATGCACCAATGTAAACACAAGGTAGGGTAGTATAATTATTACACCGACACACTCCAGGGCTGAATCAAAAACACAGTGGGACAGCCATTGTTTTTAAAACATAAATACAATGAAGTCATCATGAATGGACTTGTTAAGATAGCTGATCAAGCAACAACAAACAAAATCCTTCAGTAAGGCTGACTTTAAAATAAGACTTCTGTGATTTTGCTCAACTTGTTATTGGAGCTGCTGAAAGCAATAACTCCAAGCAGGGATCCCTCTCATGTTAGCAGACCATGAGGCCGACATTACCGCCACTGAAAATGTGACTGCGATAAAGCCACCTACATGAACTAGTAAAGACAGGTATGAATCAATATTGCATTGGATAAAAAATGTAAAAATGACCATACAAGAAAAACTTGAACACGAACAGACCTAATACTAACACACGTCATAAATACAGCACCACCATACGAGTCTAGATAGACTCATCACCCTCGTGTGACAGAACAGAGTACTAAAGACTTTGCCAAGAGGTGGTACAGTGGTGCTGTTCCTCATCATGAGAAGACAAATGAAGTTACACACTTTTCGTCATTGTGACATTTCAGTTTAAAAAATCATGAGTCTCATAGATAAAAGAATGAATGTACACCTGATTCATTCTTCCACCCAAAACACATCCCATTATAAAACTGATAGATCAATTCAGACCAAATTTACTGGCATATCTTGACTTTGCACAAGGTTCGACCAATATTCTGCAATATTTTACAGGCTATGTATTCAAGAGTAAAATTCTAGAGTCGCGCTACCGGCGTGGAGAACGCTGCTGAACGTCACCAAACAACATGGTAGCCAGATGGACAAATGCATTCTATTTACGCAATCTCTACACAACTAAGCGTCTACCTTCTCCCAGACTACAGCACGCTGACATCTCCACCATCCTCTCCGACTCCATCACACAAGATGGGAGAAGACAGATAAGGTCATGATCTTCTGTTTCCAACAAATGTCCCGCTCTTTCAGCCTGATTTTTAAAAATGTTGCCTTTCTGTCTGTGTCAAGCTGAACTTAAACCTTGCTCAGACTTTTCCAATTTCCACATATTTGCTTCTCCTTAGTTCCTTTATTGGCCACTCACCTTGTCGGTAGGACGGTAAAGCACCTCAAACTTCTTTGCTCTCCTCTCACCCCCTTCCTCTGCTTCCTCCTCGGTCTCTTGCTTTGTTGATAGTGGAGCGCGTGTGCTGAGGGGGGTGAGAGAGACACACAGAGTGGAGGGAGAGACAGAGAGGGTTAGACAGGGCGAAAGAGAGGAGAGCAGGGAGGGGCAGTGGGCTACAGAGAAATGCATCTGCAGGCACTCTGGTCCTCGGAGCAATGGAGAGATAGAGTGGAGAGGGGGGGGGTGAAAGAGAGAGAGAGAGGGAGAGAGAGACAGAGGGAGAGAGAGGTGAGAGAGAGAGACAGAGAGAGAGAGAGAGAGAGAAAGTGAGAGAGAGAAATGACATACAGAGTCAATGTCAGTGTCAGGTCCCAACGTAATGCCAGGAAAAGGGGTGATAAAGTGAGAGAGAGAGAGAGGGAGAGAGAGAGAGAGAGAGCAAAGGAAATAAAACCACTAAGGATGTGGTTCCAGACCACCTATAGGTATTAAATAGTTCCCAATAAGGCCCTTTCCCGCCAGTGCTATACTAACATATGTAGCATGTGTGCAGTCGTGACGGTGACCTTTGCTGTTACAGGTGCACCAGGCCAAGGTGATCTCAGAACATCTTTCATAACAATAGATGAAA
Source organism: Sardina pilchardus (assembly GCF_963854185.1). Taxonomy (NCBI): domain Eukaryota; kingdom Metazoa; phylum Chordata; class Actinopteri; order Clupeiformes; family Clupeidae; genus Sardina; species Sardina pilchardus. The sequence goes on along the minus strand of NC_084996.1, from coordinate 17,187,492 downwards.
CGAGGTCTTAGTAGATATTACTCACTTGTGTTAAGAGAGTGAACTCAAAAGAGATGTTAAGAGGACAGGAAGACTAAGGGTTCAGATGCAGAGGAGGGGGGTGGGGGTGGGCGTGGGGGTGGGGGTGGGGGGGTCAACTCTCATGTGGACCTCGGTGTGCGTGGCGTGTTCACACGCATGACACACGCCTGTCAGGGCATGTTGTCTGAGTTTTCCCTCCACCGCACTTTGTCATGATCACAACAGTGCATTTGCATATTCTATTGGATTAGCCATGTAACGCGGGAGGTTTTGAGCACGCAAGACCTAAGAAGGATGCCGTGTGTGTGTCAGTGTGTGCGTGTGTGTGTGTGGGGGGGGGGGGGGGGCAAATAGGGACACCTTGGAGATAGGGCTGCTTCATTATGGCAAAACTCAGTGAATAAAGGAAAATCTTCAAGCTTAATTCACCTGAATTTTTTTTTTTCGAGTACATGCAATGAAAGATAATAGATACTGTACAATAGTTACCACTGTAAAACAAAGGGGTTATAACTCAACACAAAAAGAGATAATTGTTTCCAAATGGAATGCAGCAAAACAAAAGTTTTATTTCTATTATGTTGTTTTCATAATTGTTGGTCATAATTGAGGATTTATCAATTAATTTGATTAATTGCACAGCCCATCTTGGAGAGCTACATTTGGGTATATACAGCTATGACCTCTTTGCTTAGTTGAGTCTCAATTGTTTGTGCAGACTGGTAATGTAAGACCTGGGTGATGACATAGACTGTAACATTGCAATTTAGTCCTGTTTGGTAAAACTTTTGCCATTACGATTACAAATCACGGAGCTGAGAAGACTGCGAAGCAAAAAAAAGGGAAACAGAAAAAAGTGGAAAGCCAATGTTTGATCTATTCACAAATAAAAAAAAGAAATTAAAAGAAAGTTTAAAGGGTCCACTGGATTGTACCTTTGTGCAATCCCTGGTGGCCTGATGAGTTTATGGCATTTTCTACCAAGCAGTGGACTAATCCACTTCATAGTGATTCACTACTACACCCTTCTCAAAGTCAGCTCTGAGACGGCCCTCTCCACCGGAAAACACATTAGGATACCTTTGATTTTTAAATTCCTTTTATGCTTTGCCGTGAATGGTGGCAAATACAACCATCTTATTGTAGTTACGTCTGTGCCTGATTCAATACCCTGGCCAAACATACGAGTTGCACGAGTCTGTGATTGTGACTGCGCAAAAAGTGTACCAACACCGGATTGAACGCACATAACATTGGCGCTGCGTCTGCGAGACCATGCACACAGAAGGCTGAGAGAGCCATGCAAGGAGAAGAGGAGCTCGGAGATGTGGAACACTGCAAGGAGAAGAGGAGCTCGGAGATGTGGAACACTGCAAGGAGAAGAGGAGCTCGGAGATGTGGAACACTGAGGGGAGAAGAGGAGCTGGGAGATGTGGAACACTGCAAGGAGAAGAGGAGCTCGGAGATGTGGAAAACTGCAAGGAGAAGAGGAGCTCGGAGATGTGGAACACTGCAAGGAGAAGAGGAGCTCGGAGATGTGGAACACTGAGGGGAGAAGAGGAGCTCGGAGATGTGGAACACTGAGGGGAGAAGAGGAGCTCGGAGATGTGGAACACTGCAAGGAGAAGAGGAGCTGGGAGATGTGGAACACTGAGGGGAGAAGAGGAGCTGGGAGATGTGGAACACTGAGGGGGACGGCGCAGAAAGTTGCAGCGAAACGAGCGTCACCAGAGCAGGCCACAAACACGGCCGAGATGAGAGCAGAGACTGACAAGGAGGGCACAAGAAGGAAGGGGGTGGAGAGGGGTGGAGAGGGATGGCGTGCGGGAGGGGGGCACTGATGCCAGCTTCCTTTATTTCCGGTTGATAGGACTCCCCCATCCCTCCCCTCTTGCAATACAACCCCCCCCCCACACACACACACACACACACACACACACACACACACACACACCACTGCCTTTCCACCCCAGCATCTCTCTCTCTGACTGAACTCATAAATCCGGTAGAGAATGCATAGGATGTAAAAAACACATTAAAATGTGCATATGTACTCATGTATATTTGCTCCAGGGAGGAAAAAAAAAACATGACTTTGGGTCTTCTAGGTTTTTTAACGTAAGCTTTTTCTGAATTCTAACATTACATTTTTTTATGTTTTAATGTTTGCATGTAGTCATGTATTTCTCTGTTTGCCATTCTATTTATGTGCCTCCTCTGACTGTGTGTGTGAGTGTGTGTGTGTGTGTGTGTGTGTGTGTGTGTGTGTGTGTGTGCGTGCGTGTGTGCATGGATGTGTGAGTATGTGTGTGAGTATGAGTATGTGTGTGTGTGTGTGTGTGTGTGTGTGTGTGTGTGTGTGTGTGTGTGTGTGTTTGTGCGTATGCGTGTATGTGTGTGTAACTTAAATTTGTGCAGCTTTAGGGCACATTTTTTTCAGTGTCTTGTTAGTTCATCCCTGTCACCCTCTCTCCCTCTCTCTTACTGCTAGGGGGGAGGGGGAAGAGAGGTCACCATAGCAACAATGCCAGGACAAATTAACATCAAGTCTTTAAAACAAAGAACAAGTGAATATATGTGTACGAAGGGGAGGGGGCAAAGCTTGTCCCTTATACATGCATATGTCTACGTGTATGCATATTGCTATAGCTAACGCACCGCGTCCAGTTGAAATCTTCCTAATATTAACTCTGTCACTACTTGAGCAAGAGGAGGCAGATGAATGCTTATACACTGGTTATAAATGATTTATTATCCATCTTTGCCTCTTGCAGTCATCTCTCTATCTAATGCTAAAGCACTTTCTGCTTTGTTTTGTCTTTCTCTCCTTCCCACTCTCTCTTTCCCTCCCTCCATCTCTCTCTCTCTCTCTCTCTCTCTCTCTCTCTCCGTGCCCTCGGGCTACACTATGGCACATCCTCCCTCTCTCCCCCCCTCTCTGGCCCTGTCACCTTCAATTGCTCCATGGAACTAGACACAGAGCCTCAGGCAAAGGAAGAGGAGAGAGAAAGAAATGGAGGGAGAGGACTAGAAAAATGAGGGAGGGAGAGAGGGAGGGAAAGACAGACTCACAGGGGGGGGGGGGTGAGGGATGGGGAGGGACAAAGGAGGTAAGGGGAAACGGCAGGTAAACATTATGCATGTGCACAGCTGTGTGTGTGTGTGTGTGTGTGTGTAGGGATGGAGAGAGAGAGAGAGAGAAACTGGGTTACAACTGAATATGCGGTGTATGGTTGTGTAGCTTTCAGAAGATATTTTGTTTTCACTGACTTGCCCTCTCTCTGGCCTAGTCAGTTACTCTAGGTGGGCTATGGTGAAGCAGTGACGAGTGAAAGCACAATATTCAGATTAACAATGTAGAGTTACAAAATAACAGTATGATCACTGAACAGCTTGCAGTAATTTAGTCATAAAGTAGCTTTTTCATGGAAGCTTTAGCAAACGAGGGCAAAATATGAAATACGAGAGAAAATAAATCTATGAGCAACAACTTTTGGGGCTCAATCTATGTGTGTGTGTGTGTGTGTGTGGGGGGGGGGGGGGGGGGGGGGATTTGGAAAAATTGGAGATTGGAGATTGTGGATTGGAAGAATGACTGTCTGAAACTGAAGGCCCATGACACCTGAATGGTAAAAGTGGTGTCATTTGTCATTTGATGAATGAGTTATTTGATGTCTGACATTACAATTGAGGAAAGGAAGAATGACATTGTGGATATCTAAAATGGTAATGACTAGAAAGAACTGAATTTCGCTTATGTGAAACAAGCCATATTAATTGGCGACATTTAAGATATCTTACAAGTACCTTTGACTAGTAAAATCAAAGTTGTGCATATTTTTTTAGATTCAATTCCTATTGGCTATACTATTATGCATAAGGGTAAGTCGACTATAATATAGTATACGATAATGTGGATATCTGATTAGGCCTAAAAATAGGATTGTGGTTCGATTAAAAGTTAAAAAGGACTTGCCATAGGCTACCAAGCGTGCATTTACTTCGACATCCTTCGAAATGGTCCACTCTGCCCTCGTGTGTCGATTGTGTGGAAGAGCATCACTACTGAGCAGTAAAATGGAACTGCTTCACTTGAATACACTTGAGCCTCTCAAAAATATTAATTTAACGGTTCTTATTTAGATTCCATTAGAACCATAGCCTACTCAAGGGAAGAGTTCTAGTTGGTCATATTATTATGGGTAGGATTTGTGTTGAAACAATGACTTCAATATTTATTGTCCATGACGAGCACTTACAGGTGATGCTTTTTATGCGTTAGGTCAGCTGTCATTGCACTATCAACATACATCTTCATCGTTTCTCTAAAAGTGTCCAAATTTCCTCATCCTCATCAACTTCATACGCGCACCCGCGTGGTATTACGCTCGTTCGCGTGTCAACGTGGCGCTCTCTAGCCAGTCAAAATAAGACACTTTCTTCGTCCCTCCCAATTTGATCAGTCTATTGGCTAACCCCTATGCCAATTCTTCGAGGAGTAGTCGTGGTTTAAACCAAATCACCGCCCCATCCCTGTCCACTTTTAAGAGACAGTAAAGTGCCAACGCGTATCCTTCCACAAATCTGAGGAAACACCGCTGTTGCCTGTTCCACTGATACATTGGTAAGATTCCTTCATTATCTAACCTTTCCTCATAGTGATTTCAGCTGTGTAAAGTTTTTTTGGGCACTTGCTATCTGTTGCACCGTTGCTTGATTTTGTAACTTGGTCAAAACAAATGCAAAACACACGATTCCAAAAAGAGATCTGGCTAATACAAGCCGTGCCATTTTATTACTTCGGTGACGCCAGTTGCAAAGTAACGTGTCACTCACACACATCTATCTTTATTTGGTGGTGGAGGAATGGGTGAATTGTTTCGTAATTTAATTGAATATGCCCCACACATGTCTGCAAACAATCTAGAACGGACTTCAAATAAAGTTGTTAAAGGCTGTTTTGGTGTATTGAATCCAATGTCTGTTGCACCATATATTCCGGCCTCTATCAATTCTGTCTCTTTCCTCAGGGAAGATGCAGTCACTGCTATTGCTGGCAACCCTGACTGTGATGGTCGGGGTCACACTGACCGTCCCTGCGCAGGAAAAACGAGTGCATCATCAGCGTGACCTTAGTGACCATGCCCACGACGATTCCGACGGATACCAATATGATCACGAGGCCTTCCTAGGCAAAGAGGAATCCAAAACATTTGACCAGCTGAGCCCAGAGGAAAGCAAAGTCCGATTGGGGTAAGAACTCTGTGCTGCATATCCATGACTATTCTCTGAATTATCTGTTGGCCTAGTCTACTCTGTTCTATGGTGGAGGGGAATTATAGACATGCAACGGAGAGAAATGGCCAGCCTTGGAGTGGTGGGTGGCAATGTGTCTGAGTGTTGCAGCAGCCAGAGGTGTCACGTAAAGCAGAGATGGGTGGAGCTCCAGCAGATGTAATGCCATTAGTTGTACTTTCTTAGATGCATGACCTGAGCAACAAGTCTTAACCACACATTTGCTCCACCAAAACCACCCGAATTTAGGAAATTCCTACCATTTAATGTGAACACTATTTCAAGCTTGTTTTGTTGTTGTGTTGTTCAGTTGGTCAGTCTGGTCACCACCACCATGGTCTGCACTTGTAATTGTTCAACAGAAAAATTGTGGAACGCATTGACACAGACAAGGATGGGCTGGTCAGCCATTCAGAGCTGCACTACTGGATCAAACACAGACAGAGGAAGTACATCGAGGAGAACGTGGACAAACACTGGAAGGAGTATGACCAGAATAAGGATGGGAAGATTGCATGGGAGGAGTACAAGAACACCACCTATGGATATTATCTCAGTAAGGGTTACTTTGTTGATGTTGTTAATTTAATAATCCCAAAAATTATTAAAGCACACCCAAACAAGGTGGTTCTGGGGACCCGCACTCCAGACAGATTAAGATAAATCTTCACATTTCCCAATTTTAATTCCAGTCACTAAGCACATATTTTTCAAAAGTGTATCGCAGCACAGTGCAGATGCACACTTTCCTCAGCATATAGAGATCTGGTGTTTAATGTGAAGCACAGACTTACTTGTTCACTCTTTTGAACCGCAGATGATGAGTTTGAAGACGTTGCTGACAAAGCCAGCTACAAGACCATGCTGAAGCGCGACGAGAGGCGATTCAGAGCCGCCGACCGCGATGGGGATCTCATTGCTACCAGAGAGGAGTTCACCGCCTTCATCCACCCCGAGGACTATGACCACATGAAGGACGTCATCGTCCAGGTGAGACCCCAGACTCTGCTTCCTTAGCCCCCAGAAAGTGACTAGATAGCCCTCCACATTTTTGGGACGAGAAGGTGGGACCCGAGGGGTTTAGACGGAACATTACTGAAAGGAGAAGAGCAGAGGTGTTGCACATTATTGTTACTGTGGAAGGTGTAGGACATCTCTAATGGTCTTTACCTGATTCATTGCAGGAAACTCTAGAAGACATTGACACGAATGGCGATGGCAAGATCAACATGCACGAGTACATTGGTATGGTTGCTATTCATGTCTTGTGATGAAAATGACACAACATCACAGAGTTCGCCATGTCACAATATGTTTGTTCAATACAACCTTGTGTTATTTTATACCTGATGTATTCTATTTCGTAGCGACCTTTGTCTTCATTCTGTGTCTACTGTACTTGTGCCCTTTCTGACAGAAGCATAATCAACACGGATGAATTGTAAATGCGTTTATACCCACCAGCCCCATAGCTTCAAATGACAACTTCATTATCTGAAATGCTAGATCTCTCCATCATGGGAATTTAGTCTAAGTGTGTGTGTGCGTGTGTGTGTGTGTGTGTGTGTGTGTGTGTGTGTCCATCACATCCTTTAGGTGACATGTACACCCCGGAGACTGGGGAGAGTGAACCTGACTGGGTCCAGACAGAGAAGAAACACTTCATAGAGTTCAGGGACACAAATAAGGTATGGTGTAGACTTCTACACCTTATTTGTAGAAGCTAATTGAAACTGTATGTTAAATCTCTCCCTGACACAGAAATTGAATGTAAAGCGCACCTTGTGTCCTTGTCCAACTGTAGGATGGTTTGCTGGATGCCGTTGAGGTGGCTAACTGGATCCTGCCTGGAGAGGTGGACCATGCAGATAATGAAGCAAAACATCTAATCCACGAGACGGACACAAATAAGGTACAGAACAGAAAATGCAAACTTGTCACTGAACACGGACATGCTTTTTTTTAAATGGTAGAAATCTAAGGGACTCACCTGTGAATAATTTTTGCCAATTTTTATTAATTGAATTTATCTCTTCTCTCTCTCTGTCCCATCAACACTCTTTCTTCATTTCCTCTACTTAATTCTTTCCCCCTTTCCATCCAATTCTGAATCACTTTCAAATGAACGGGCGGCACCTGTTTGTTCATGACTCCCTGCGCAGGATGAGAAAATCTCCAAGAAAGAAATTTTAGCCAACTGGAACATGTTTGTGGGGAGCCAGGCAACCAATTACGGTGAAGACCTCACCAAGAGACATGACGAGCTCTGATCACATCACCCAGCGTTGGGAATTGGGGTGGATTGGGATAGCGGGTGGGGGGTAGGTTGTTTAAAAAGTTGTAGGGATTAGAAAAGGTACAATATTCAAGGAGTTGACTGTTACTTATGGGATCTGTTACATCTACATGGGTGGGATGGGGTGGGGTGGGATGGGGAGGGGGTGTTTTTTGACCTATTGTGGCCTTAATTGAGGGGTCATTGAGCACTGAACTTATAAGTTGAGGATTGCTCAAATGGGAAGTGTTGTGGCCTCAAATGTCTTTTTTTTAAGCCATATCCAGATTCAACAGGTAATTTTAATCTGCCATCCTCACAGTTTGTTTTTTCTAGTGTTTGCTGCTCACTGCCTGCATGCAATTTCAGTTTCAATCCTCAATCCTGAAAGACCATACACTGTTAGTTTGTGAAAAACTGTTGTCCACAGAGAGTCTTGGCAGCCTATGGTTCCACACACTCCATTCTTGTGCAGATGTTTGTGATGAAAAGATACACTATTTACGTATGTGTTTGAAGGACTGGTTTATGTTTCTGGGTCAACCATGTGTGATGGGGGTGGGAGAGGTAAAGGATCTTGTTTTATGGAGAGGTGTTGAAATAGGAATAGTCCAGTGGGGGATTAAGTCACAAAATGTGTTTTTTTTATTGTCAATCATCTTTTATAGGACATAGAAAAGAGATTGTTTTTACACATACAGATATATTCAGGAAGGTGAGAAACGCTCCATTCACTCACTCACAGGTCAGCTTGTTAACAAGCGGAACCCTCTCACACAGGTGCACACACACGCACATCTGCAAAGCAGAATCCGCCCAAAGGCAGTTAGAATGCAGTGGGGACGAGAATGAATAACAAGGAGGCAGTTGGAGACATTAGTAGGAGAAGAAAGTGACTATCACTGTTTTCTAGTGGAACATTTTTCTCTCTGTGAATTCTCAATAAAGCCATGTTGGTTTAAATTAAAATTGCTTCATAATTCCTCTTGATTTTATCCCTTTTAATTATTCACTTTTATAATAAGAATCTGTTTTGAATCTTTTTTCTGTATCTGAAAGGATGTAGGCTCCAATTTTTCTGAATTCAAAACATACACATATCACAGCTTGAGCTTATCTGTGCAGAGCAGTGACTGATCTGCTCTCACCAAAATGACATTACTTGTTGGACATGCAGCATTGAGGTGAGATTAAATGTAAAATGTAATTATTGCCAAGTTAATTGCAAATGTGTTGCTAGATACTACGAGCCCTTGGCCTGTATGGAGGTGGAAGGGTTCTTAAGAGTAGGACACCATACCTGTATAATACTTGCCTGTTTTTGCCATCCTACAGCAATGTGTCTCAACCCCCCCAGTCCTTCTCCACCTCTCATTCCTTTCTTGTCTCTAAAGGATGGCCAGCTCTCCCATGATGAGATCATGGAGAGGGTGGATGAACTGAAGATCAGTACGATCACTGACTATGGCCTGCTCATATTGGGAGAACACGATGAGCTCTGAGATGTTGACCCAGCGTTACACACATACAGCCTTTTTAAAAAGATGAATAGGGGACACAAGTTCTTATTTGGAGTAGGACTGAACTTTCCATTTATTTAAAAAAAGAAATATACATTGTAAATGTGTTTAAATGTATGCGTGTTTGATATTTATATTTCTAAAAAAAAATCCCTTGAAATAAACAAAGACAAAACTTAACAACTAATTCCTGTACAGTTTCAAATGTCATAATTCAAACAGGAAAACAGCAAATGGTCCTCAAAGGATGTTTCCATGGACACCGGTCTACCTCCGCCTCTCACGCCTGCATGACAGGACGGGCCTCTTTAGCCCTGAGGTCCACTCCTGATCCTGCAAAGCCCGTTCCTCCCTGAGAGAGGGGCGGGAAAAAAAAGAAAACACAAATCAGTTGTAGAGTGCTCCGTTTTTTGTCAACCCAAAATGTGCAGTGCACAAACACAACATTCTCTCACCCTCTGAAGAACAATGATGTCTTTTTCCTTTAGTTTTTCTCCATTTATTGGATCAATCATGTCTTTTCGAATCAGCTTCTCCACACACTCCAATGTCACCACCGCTCCTCTAAGAGAGAGAATGAGAGAGAGAGAGATAGATAGATAGGGGTGGGGTGTATGTAAGAGAGCGCACATACAAGTTTAATGTATTGTGGTAGCCATTGGGGGGGAAAGTATATTAAAGAGTAGGCTACAACAAAGGTCCAAAATAGATCCAAACGAATGTGCTAAGAACTCAAAAGGCAGCACCACTCACGAGGGGCGGAGGACAGCACATGGGAGCGAATTACCCAGCGTGTCTTTGGTAACGGCACACACGTAGCGATCCTGTGGATAACAAGACAGACACACGTTCTGAGGAGTCCATGACTGCGTTTACATGCACTTTAGTATTCTGGTTATGAGGCTTATCTCGATTTTGATCATATTCAGGATATGGTGTTTACATGAACACAGAGAAACCCGGTTATTAATATCCCTGTTTACATGACGAATAACAGTATTCTGGTTACCAACAATAAGTTCTATTAGCACTCCGTATCCCGGTTACTAATGTAATACGTGTTTTGCCTGAGAAACCGGCATAAGGTGTATACATGGAACAGTATCCCGGTTTCTCTGGGAGTACACCACCTAGCATAACCGGGATACTCGTTACCGGGATAAGGGCTTATCCGAGGTTCCAAAATCGGGGTATGATGTTTACATGTGCAAATACAAAACCGGGATACTTCAAAACCCCGATTATAACCGGGATTCTAAAGTGTATGTAAACGCAGTCCATGACGACAAAGGACAGGGGGTGCTGTGGTGGATCTACTAGAGTGAAATGTGGTTAGAGGAACACGTGTAAGGGCAGAGGACACTCACCTGGCGTGTGAGCAACTTCACCCTGTCCAGGGAAGGATCCAGAGGAGTGAAGCGCACAGTGACCAGCTCATTCATCTTCAGAGGGCGCCCGGACATCGGACACAGCACGGTCTTATCCTAAAGGAGCAGAGAAAGAGAGATGACCAGTCACTAAACCAGAGATGACCAGTCACTCGCTGCATTGGGGCTCTCTCGTCCTCTTCTTCGGGGGCACAGTGACCGTGAAAAATAGTTTTAAGTCCACAGAGTACCACACAGTGCACACAGAGGACATGGTAACTGTTCAACTGTGGAGAAGAAAACTTGCCAAGAGGATGTGTACACAACAGAATTCATCCCAAGGTCAAAGCACTGTCCTCAGATAACCTTTTCCCTAGGTGGCAGGGATCTGTAAGCTTTTACTAAACTATGACTGTATTAACCCCAAGTGGATTTTCAAATTACATCAATTAGCCTACATCAAGACTAGACATTCATACAGTTCAAACCGCAGGTGCAATTTAGAACACTTTGCAAGGCAAAACATCAATAGCGATTCTTCAACACTTCGCTCTGTGCACGGAGGACGAAAAGTCCCAGAATGCCGTTCAACTATGACATGACCTTCTTTCCAGTTGTTAGCTTTCACATTGGTAATCAATTGTAATGAGGCTAACAGCACAAGCTAACTATGAAATTATCCCTGACAAGGCAACGAACATGGAGAGCTGTATTACTTTGGCGTCCTTTGGATGGTAAACTACTGTAACTACACTATACTTTGATACCTATGCATAATATCACTCTATCTTACCGTACTACACAAAAATACACGTTCACCAGAACCGAGGTAATATCACTGTTTGAACGGCATTCGGGGCAACGGGACTTTTGTCCTCCGTGCACAGAGTGAACTGGGCTGGTTTTCAAAAATGTCTTGCCTCAAAGGGAAGCTGTAAAAACAGAGGCATGATCAATCATCAATTCATCGTGACTAGTGCATCATCTACTCACTGGTTTCTTCACTAGAGTAGGCTTAGCTTCTGGAGTGAGACTGGGGATCCAGAAACTTGGCAATGCTGAGGTGGAACTAATGCTGGAGCTGGCGCTGGAGCCGGCGCCAGAGCTAGAGCCCGCAACTGCTGAATCTGATCCAGCAGCGGTACCGGCCACAGCTTTTGATCCATTCTGAGCAGCTCCATCTTTACCTGGAGAAGAAACGGCGGAGATGGACAGGGAGCCACTGTAAGCACACAGCTGTGTGACATTACCATTTAGTTTCAAATGACCTGACCGAACGTCAACACTGACCACAGGATCCCTATGAATTCCATTTAGGGAGTAAAGATAATCAGAATTTCCTCTTCAGAGTAAAGTCTTCTCTGCTAATATCTGAAGACCATACCAAATAATGCTACTCTAGCATGTGTTAGATTGTTACAAATAAGGAGAAGGTCAAATAAACAAAAACATTCTCAGGAAGAGATTTCTTGGAAAGAATAATTTATCCTTGTGCCTCATCTCCTCTTATAGGGCACTCACATGCTAACTAAGCTCCCTAATGATCTGACAGTGAAGGTGCTCTTCAGACTGCCTGCAGTGCACACCTGAGGTGAAGGGGTTGATGGGCTTGGACACAATGCTGCCCTCGTTCTTCTTGAAGTTCTCCACTCGCTCGCGCTGCTCGGAGGTGGCCTCCAGGTGGTTCTCACTGCGCTGAGCCTTCTTCTGCTTCTCATACGCCTGCACGAGGAACACACAGAAGGGCAGTTTGGTTTGATTTATTATCTCTAGTTTTATTTTTTACTCCATCATGACTAAGTAGCCAAAAGGTATCACTCTACACACTCCTGTACAGTAGGTGGCGGTATACAACATTTTAAAGGATGTAATCTGCCATTAAACAGAAGAAGAAGAAGAAACAGAAGGGCAGCTTAGCACCAGGGAATGAAAAGGCACCCTTTCACATCTCCTCCAAGCATACACTGATATGATGTTAATGATAATGGCCACGTTTCCCAGATTCATTAAGAAGCTCCTTAGGAGCGTTCTTAGAACGTTTTTTTAGAGTGCTCCTAAGAAGTTCTTAACACTTAAGAGCTTCTTAACGAATCTGGGAAACGCGGCCAATGAATGTTTGTTTTAAAGTTTTCCTCAGTCGCTTTGGTGCCATTTTCATAAATGTTTGCACAACAAGTGCAGACAAGCAGTCGCATGGATGTGGTAAAGAATTTGCTGTTTGTCTGAAGTAATAAGAAATTATTTCATGATTGGCACGTGTGACAAAAGGATGTGGAGGTTGAACTAGTAGTTTTAAGAAATGCCCCAAAGTGACTGAGAAAAAATTCAAAATAACTTTTTATGGACATGAGGAGCAAAGGAGTTCAAACCTTCATTTTTTTGGCAATCTCTGTCTTTCTGTGCAGGATGTACTCCAGGATGGCTTCTTTTTCATACAAAAATCCATCAGGACTAGACGGTTACAACATGTATTTGGGTACAAACACAAACATAAACTTAGTGACAGCTAGAACAGCTTTCCACCACATCATAACAATTACACAGCCTAGTTCTACCGACTACAGAGTTGATTGAAATAAGCTAAACTTAAATCTATGATTTATAATCATATACTGTTTGGAATTGTTTTGAGAGCCTATTGATCTCAGAATAAAGTTAGGTCCACCACATCCAGTGTGTGTGAATATATTAAACTGAACTTAAATGTAGCTGGGTAATCATGTCTCTTATAGCCACAACAGTCAATTTAGCAACATCATATTTAGGGTGGCCGTGAAGATTTTTTTTTTCTTTTCTGTCAGGCCCACTTGATAATCCCTGTCATAAGGGTTGGATAAGTTTGAACACTCACGTAACAACGGGGTCTCTGCATGGCTGCAGCGAGAGGCAGCAACAATCGAAATCTTTGATGGCGTCTTTTCCCAGACGAACGCTTTGAGTCCCATAACCTGATGCAGCTGGAGATTAAACAGCAAAAATAAACAAAACCGTTAACACGTGGACTAAATGGAAACTGGATACTAATTACAAAACGCTCTATTAATGCTTCCCCTTTGCTTTTCAGTTGGTTGACCTGACAATGAATGTTTAGTACACGGAGACCTGGCTGTTAGTGCAGAAGTTTGGCTAAAGGAGTTTAACGTTGGCATCATACGGTTAACATACAAGCTTACATTTGATGTGTCACTTAGACTGAGATAGTCTAAATTTGATTATTTGGAAAAAATATGGCTGTGTGTGTAATGAAACCCCGAGAGGCAACGTTAGTTCATGAAATTGAGTTAACCTGACTAGCTAACAGTGACTTTAACCAGAGACGCTTTAACATCATAGACAACATGACATTTTACACTCTTACCTGTGTCTTTCTTCTTTTCGTGGTAGGTGTAAACGGCACCAGCTGTGCAGTTCTTCCCGTGGCGTGTCATTGCAGTACAATTTAGGAAACAACTTTAACGTTAAAAGCTTTCTATCTATCTGATGAAGTATTGTTGTTAGCTAACAGTTTATTGCTATGCTAGTTAAAGATACGCTAGTGCTAGACAGATAAAGTAGCAAGATCATACAAAATTCGCCAGAAATTTACTCTCAGCCTCTTACTTAGGCAAAAAATGTGTTTTAACACCGATTAAACCTTCTATACCATGGTTAACGTACAATAACATAACATTTAGGTTAGTGCTGTGCTCCTGCTACGACATAAACTGTGTGTGCACTCCTAATATCGCCTCCCCTATGCACAAGTCTATTGTATATGGTTCCGGATGTCGTCGCATACACCATCCATTCAGTGCCTCACATTGCTGCCGCTAGGGGCTTCTAGATTTCTAGGCTTTTCAAGGTTTGCCTGAAATTGCACAGCGCCTGCTTTAGAGAGGCCACTGTTCCCACCTAGTTTGATCTATCAAATACTTGACCTCTTTGGAAAGCTGAGACCGTCACCGTAGACAGCAGAAGACAATCAAAATCTGTGTGATGCACTGACACAGTAGCCTAGAAATCTAGACGCCCCTAGCGGCAGCAAATGTAATTTGGCTGGCGGGGCAGTCTAGCAACGCTCCGTAGAGCTAAGGAGCTGAGAACTGGAAAATACAAGCGGGCCAATCACAGCGTGTATAGAGTCGGTGGGTGGGCTTAACATAATGGTGACTGACATGCGACCAGAAGTTGCGACGGTAACGCATCCTGTTATTTGAAAGCAAGAAGATGATTCGTTTAGCGTTATCCTATTGCGTGGAGAGGGAAGGTTACGCATCCTGCTACTTGAAAACAAGAAGATGATTTGTTTAGCGTTATCCTATTGCGGGGAGGGAATTTGAAAGACAACTGTTTATCCCACCCCTCCGATTGAGCCCTGTCTACGGTGAGTGTCCAGACCCTACATCTTGATGTGGGTCTGGCTCGTCAGGCTACTGACACTGGGCTACAGAGGCTAACGGGTCGCGCACCACAGGTGCTCAGGCCCGCCATCGCCTCTTGCGGCTATATTTAAATGTTTTCTTTGATAGGCCTATCCCAAGTTCTTCCATGAAGAGGTCTTACTAACTAACTGGCATTCACCAGCTGTTCTGCAACTGGAATTCAGGAATTAAACTCTAGTGCGCTTTAGAAGCTTAGGCTATGAGCGAGATATATGAGAAATATGAAATACGGCTGATGAGGCTGAGCCAGGCATGGGCTGTTCTAGACGGCTGCACAGATTGCCATTCCGCTGCTGGATAAAATGCACCTTCATACTGGAATGCACTTCAAAAGCAGTTGAAGCATAACATATTCATTTCACTCTCTGATTTTTAAATTCTGTATTGTAAATATGGTAAACTATCTCTGTGAATGCTTTTAGACTGCATTTTTTTTATGTAAGATATAAGATAAGCTTATTTATTATAATGGCCTCCACATCCTCATGGGGTTTAATAGGCGTTGTAATCCATTTCACTCTTTATTTTCAAATGCTGCCCCGTGGAATGGTCTGCCTTAGACTTTAAAATGTAATTCCATGTCTTATACTTTGTATGGGCTATAATTCATTTAACATGTGTATTGAATTTCCTTCGTTTATCGTTAGGTGCAGCTGTGCAACCAGCAGAAGGATGTTATTTTTTCCCAAGTGAACTTGTGAGAAAAGACACTTTACACAGATATAAAATATACCCAAAATTGTATTTAATATAGACCCACGATGTGTCCAGGCAACACAGACAAGACCTAGATTATTTCTTCTTCATGTTAACATCTTAAAGGTGTCATTTAATAAAACATAAATTCAATTTAAGGTATTGTTCAATGACATTTTACAGTCGATGTGTTGACCCAACTGTCTTGTGCAATCCCTTTGCATCAAAAAAAGTGAAGAAAAAAGACAGAAAATAAGTTATTAATCATCAAAATATTATATTTAAAATCTATGACTGAAATACTAACAATCCCCTGGTTGCAGTGTCTTCATTTGGCCACATGGTGGCGACAAGGGCTTAGTGTTCACCGTCGAACACATCAGCCACAGTCCTAAAAGATGGGAACGAAGTGGAATCATAATCAGTCCCTTCCCTTCTTCATAGGTTATGTCATAACAGAAAGATGAAATAATTTGCAAACATGTCTTACTTGTAGATTGATCCAGTCATTGTGTCAAGGAAGCCACCTGTGGAGATACATTAATTGTAAAACACTAACAGCTGTCACAAGGCACGTACTAGTCAAGTACAAGTCAAATCCCAAACTTGGGTTAAAACAAACTGACATGGTATATAGATATATTTAAAGCATATAGGCCCATAGTTTCATTATAGATTCTGTTATACCTGGCTGACAGACTGCCTCACACACAGGGCAAATGGCACACAGGCTGCAGTCCTGTGGAGGAAGAGCAAAGACAGACTAAACATCTGATATTCACACTCACATGATCCAACATCTGATAATCATCCTCACATCCAACATCTGATAATCATCCTCACATCCAACATCTGATACTCACCCTCACATCCAACATCTGATAATCATCCTCACATCCAACATCTGATATTCACCCTCACATCCAACATCTGATAATCATCCTCACATTCAACATCTGATATTCACCCTCACATCCAACATCTGATAATCATCCTCACATCCAACATCTGACATTCATCCTCACAAAGTGTTCTAAGTGCGACCAAGCTTCTTAATGTTTGGGCCTTAGCCCTATTACCAGAATGGACCTATTACAAAGTGCTTGGGCTATTCGAAGCACTTCTCCAACCCATCTTCCATGTGATGGCAGGTCTCACTCGACTAACTGTGACCAGTCCATCTGTCTGCACTCGGCACATTAGAGTACACCTAGTTATGGCATCTGTCAGCAGGCCACAGCTGAGCTCTGGTGGTCCTCCAACCGTTTCTCAGATGTCCAAGAGCTGAGATTTGTAGTATGTTAAGGCAGCTAGGGTCACTCACCCTTGGCATCAGATGGTCGCTCTGCCTAGGCTGTTTTGCTCCTTATTGGTTGCATGTGTGTCTGATTACGGTACCACAGTCACTCACAAGAGGTGAACTCAACTACTGAATGTATTTTGATTTGGTGTTTGCCAGTTAGCCTTTATTTGCCTGCGTTGTGATTGAGGTTTATTTATGAGCAGTGCTGCTTATTGTTTTTATGGTGTATTGTGTTGATGAAAGTTCGGTGTGTGCTGCCGTTCAATTTGGTCTGGATGTAGTGTGGTCATCTGCCAACTTTGTGGTTGTTTCGTTTCTTATTTTGAATTTTGTCTGGGTGTCTTTTTTTGGTCTGTAGATCACTTGTTTGTTTGTTTGTTTGTTTGTTTTGATATAGCATATATTGTTGATCATTTATTGTACACATGTTCATGTTGTGCTGTAATGGACTCACATCACAGTGTTCACAGTAATCCGCGTCGTCTCCTTCCTTGCAAGGACACTTATCACAATCGTCACAGTGCTAGAGGAACAGAGAGCAGACATGAGTGTGAGAGTGATCCTTGAGGGTGAGGAAGAAGGGGATTAATGAGGAAGAGGAGGATAAATGAGGAAGAGGAGATGCAGTGGGTGTGGGGACTATGGAGAAGGTGAGACTTTTGAGGATTCTAATTTCTAACGCGGACATAACGTTACCTCGCAGTGTTCACACACTGAACAGATAGAGCCTTCGACATATTCTTCATCATCGTCGTCATCGTCGTCGTCATCATCATCATCTGAAAAAGATGATGTTAACATTCACAGTATAACATGCATGTGCATACGTTACACGTGACGTTTATTAGTTTATGACTGTGTGTTTGTATGCGTACAACATGCATGTGTGTGTGTGTGTGTGTGTGTGTGTGTGTGTGTGTGTGTGTGTGTGTGTGTGTGTGTGTGTGTGTGTGTGTGTGGGTATGGGTATTTTTGTATGGCTTACAGTTTAACTGTATCCCAAACACCAACTACTGCACAAATGATGCAGCCCCTAATGTGTTACAAATATGGGAAGACCAGATGAGAGTTTTCCATAGATTAGTATCAATTGATTTATGTCATCCACTTACATATAAAACAACACACCCATATGTTCACACAATGAACACAACTCTCTCTCACCAATCTCATTCACAAACAGAAAACTGCATTCATATTTATATGTGTATAGGTATACACAGTCATGCATGTTTCATGTCATTCACAAATACACATCC